>NW_008336075.1:2711547-2720570 GCF_000622305.1 Nannospalax galili | reverse complement strand
ACGCCTTTAATCCCAGCACTCGGGAGGCAGAGGCAGGCGGATCTTTGTGAGTTTGAGGTCAGCCTGGTCTCCATGGTGAATCCAGGACAGTTGGGGCTACAGGGAGACCCTGTCTCAAAAAGGCCAAAAATAAATAAATAAAATTAAATTAAATTAAATTAAAAAAAAAAAAAGGGAGGTCAGGTCAGGGATCACTCACCCCGCACTACTTGTACCCATCCTCCTAGCCATCATTGCTAGCCTTAAATCCTCCTCTCCTGAGGAAGTCAACTCAGCCCACAACAAACACTGCTGGGAGCAATCTAGTGTATATCTGGTTACTACCTCAGCCCCAGACCTGCCAGACCTGGAGGTGAACGCAGCCTCTGCACCCACTTCCTATAAGGAAGGAGCTCCTTTGCCTATATATCAGGATACTCTCCTAGAGCTAACATGCCCAGAAATTACCCCGCCCCATTACCCCTGGAAGGAGTTACTCTCTCCCCCATCAGTAACCACCCTGCCTCTTCTCCTGCTAAAGTGCCCCTCCCTCCTAGACTGCCCTCCTTAAAGCCTCACCCCATCTCCCAGTCTACTATTGGCCTCCATGCCTATTTTTAACAAGTTTCTGACTTGGCCTTTAAGGCCCTTAAATGTTTCCCCCCCCCCCCCGCCCATGACCCACAAGCCTTTTTCCGTAATTTGATTCATCAGGGGAGTGATTCACAGACTTCCTTACCCATGTCACCAAGGCAATAGAGGGGAGGGTGCGGTCTGGACCCACCTAAGAGGTGCTTTTCAAACAATTAACTTGGGAAGGACTAACCATCCCTACTTTAATGCTATCACGCCTGTCTGCAATGATAACATTCACAAATGGGTACTCACTACTAGAAACTTAGACCCTAGGGCAGGCCCTAGTGAGGCTTTGACCGCCTCCTTGGAGACTCTTTTGTCTCAAGGAAAACCCACCCACTTTGGGGCACGGAAAGGCTGCTGGAACTGTGGGGGGCTTGGGCACTTTCATAGCCACTGCCCAAGAGGTACAGCCCACCCCAAGACTCACTGCCCCAAGTGTAAAAGAGGGTCCCATTAGGCTAAAGACTAGGTCACAGCCTCAATCAGACTCGGCTCCTTTAAACTCTCCCCGGGGTACCCCTCAGCCCTGCCCACAAGTGGGGAAATGAGACAGATATTATGCACTCTCCAAATCCTCAACCACTCCCCATGAATTACCCTGTTCCTAGATGGAACTGCCATAAAGGGCCTAGTAGACACAGGGGCTGATGTCACCATTATATCAGAAACTGAATCCCTTAAAGGCACACAAGACACCAAGCTGGTCACACGTCCAGTATATTGGGAGGACTTGGGTGGGAACCAGAGCACAGTTACTCCCATAGTAGTGAACATTCCCCATAACTTATGGGGCTGAGATGTCCTGGAGGACATGGGTGTGATCCTTACCACAGATGACCATGCCTTTTATGATGACATCATGCTCCATGATAACTTGGGACTATCAGGGAAAGGACAACTCCTTGCCCAACACCCCCAATCCTAACGGCCACTGCCTGCCTGGGATCGACTCCAGTCATGGCCCCTGAGCAGATCCCCATCACGTGGCTCTCTAAGAATGCCATTTGGGTGAACCAGTGGCCTATAATAGAACCTAAATTATCTGTCCTCAAAAATTTGTTAGCTGAACAACTGAGGTTTGGCCACATCAAGACCTCTCTCAGTAAACATTATACCCCAATATTTGTTATTAAAAAGAAATCAGAGAAATACAGACTCTTCCAAGATCTTAGAGCAAGTAAATGCCCAGATGGAAATGATAAGCTCACTACAAGAGGGCTTACCACACCCTACAGCTATCCCCCCATCCCATTATATCATAGTACTTGATATCCAAGATTGTTTCTTCCAAATCCCCTTAGCAGAACAAGATAGACCTCACGCTGCTTACACAGTATGGGAGCCCATCTTTCAAAGAACAGCCAAGAGATACCAATGGAAGGTACTACCATAGGTTATGAAAAATAGCCCCACAATCTGTCAATTATGTGTTAATAAGGCCTTAACCAACATCCCCAAGGACCTAATTGTCATCCACTATATGGACGACATACTGCTAGCAAACAAATCTCACAATACTTTACAGGCTGAAATACCCAGTCTTCTTGCTGATTTAGAATGTCTAGGTCTCCACATTGCACATGACAAGTTACAATACATCCAACCTTTCACATTTCTTGGCTACCATATAGATACTGTAATTAAACCACTTAACCCTTTCATCTTGCAAAAAACTGTATATACCTTGATTGAGCTCCAAGAACTCTATGGGACTATAAACTGGCTCAAACAATTTATACCAGTCCCTGACTTGGAATTCCGGGCCTTGTTCTTCCTGCTGGAAAGCCATATTTCACCAACTTCAAGGATCCCTCTCACCCAGTCAGCTAAAGATCTTCTTAATAAGATAGATCATATATTCTGGTATGTGTCACTCTGACATCATGACCCAGCAGAACCATTACTAGCCTTGATCCTCTGGACTAAAAATGGTGTCTTGGGGGTGCTATGGCAGCAAGACCCCCATGTGGATCCACCTGGCTACCTCGGGCCTAACTAGGCTTAGCTCTAAGAATGATATTGCCTTCAAGTTAGCAATTAAGGCCTGACAAACAGCCAGGCGCATATTCAGAAAGGAACCTTACAAAATTATACTGCTCTTTCCTCTTAAGCATTCCCAAACATTATGGGCAGACTCTCTGGATTTCCAACTAATGATGTCCAGGTTCATGGTGGAGTTGGATAACCATGCACCCCCAGATAAGCGACTGGCCAGCCTGGCCTGTTTGGAAATCACCACTCAGCCACACGCTTCCCCCTGCAAAAACTCCCTACCTTTAGCCACGCTAGCCTTCTTGGATGCCAATGAGTCCCGTTATGGTGTCGTCATTCAGCACATGGGAAAGGATGACACCTGTTACGTACAAGCCAATCCCGGCTCCGTCCAGTTGGGGGAGCTCCTGGCCTTGTCAAAAATCTTCTAAATCTGCCAGATTGAGCCGTTCAATATATTCTCTGACACCCAGTATGTGGTTCAGGCCCTCAGATGTCTTCCCTTTGCTCGAGTAAAAGGCCACAAGGATCCCATCACTAGAATGATGAGAGCTCTCCAGATTATTTTAGATAACAGACAATGGCCCTGACACATCTCCCACATAAGATCACACACCAAGACCCCTGCTTAAAATGGGATTTTGGGGTCACTGCCGCTCTCATCTCAGCCATCATCTTTGCATTAGGGTCAGCCAGCACCACTGCAGTGGCTATCACCCAATCCTCCACTATCATGGAGACACAAAATGAGGCTGTGTCCAAAACCTCCTCTACCTTTCACAATCAATCCCTTATCAGTCAGTATCTTCACCAGGCAATTAATGTGTTACAACAACAAATTGATCTCTTAAGTGAAGAGCTGGCAATTGCCAAAGACATGGCTCTGCTAGCTTGTGACCCTCACTTTAGGTCACTTTGTCTCACCCCTTATAAAGTACAGGATATTACTGAAGCGTGCCTACAACTCGCGCACTATATTCACGGCCACTGGAATCAAAAGTTTCTTAATTACTCTATATTACTAACTAATCAAATTATTGCTCTAAATTATACCCATGCCCCCATGCTGGTCATCAATTCAGGGGTCTTAGAGAAAATCTGGTCTAATCTAAAAGCACTGTTTTACCCTTCTTGGATCGTCACTTACCTACTCCTGACAGGCATAATTATTCTCTTTCTACTTCTTAAATGCCTTGTTCTTTGTTTCGGCAGTCAGAGAAAATTCAGTCACTCGGTGTATCAGGCCCTCAGAGCAATACAGAAAGATGATTTCAAAGGGCCTTATGCAGCCAGACAGACTTAGCTTGCACAAATGTACGAGGCCTCCTACAGATAATTCCTCACCTCGACTGATCCCCTGGGACAATACCCCTTGGAGGGCTGGTAGTCAATGACGGGTAAGCTTCTGTTGGGCTGAATCAACCTAAGCCAGGACATGGACGTGTATGCCCATGCTCCAATGACGGGCAAGGTTCATGCCCGAATAGGACAACCTAAGACAGGCACAGTCCCTGATCCTGGGGTCATCCTGAGGTGGAGCTGCATACAGGCTCTCACTGGATAGTCATTTTTGAAGAAAAAGGGTGGAAATGTAGCAGGAGGCCTCCAAAGATGGTGCAGACCCAGAACCCTGGGATTCAGCGAGAATTCACGTCACTTCTTGGTCTGCAAATAGCCCGCCAAAAGGAGCCCACACCTCCTTACCCTGCTCATGAGCCCAGTGACTGATGACAGACTGTATGGCATGGACCAATCAGAAAACGATATGCTGACTAAAGGGACTTGGGGGCGGAGAAAAGGGAAATATAAGACCTGCCCCCTCCTGCATTAAACGAGCCTGCAGCACCTCGCCAAGTGCTTGCTTCTACCTGACTCCTAGAGTCTGTGTGTTGTGACTCCGCACCTCTTGCCCTCCCAATTGGCAGGGGACCCGATCCAGGTTAGGGTCTTCACAGCTGGCCTGAGGAGAACCCGCAACTCCTGGCGCCTCAACAGGGACTCCTGCCGATGGTGTTGGTGACAACCAGAACCTCAGTTCGTTCAGTAAGTAAGCCCCTGGATTTGTCCCCTCAACCCTGTCTGTCGTCTTTATTGTTGGGCTAGTTAGTTAGATCAGTGAGGCACACTCCACCACGTGGTCCTGAAGCCCATGTCAGCACTGGCCCCATCTCAGCTCATCCAGGTGAGTTCACATAAGGGCTGTTCCACCCCGAACTCAGAGCCCAGGCTTCAGGTCACCCTGCTGCTTGTCCTGGAGACACCGTGTGAGCATACGGCTGGAGGCGTCACGGCCTCCAGAAGCCCCTCACTGAGCACAAGACATTTGGATCCAACACACCTTTACATGTTGGGGTAGTTTACATCCGAGTGCCATCATTGCTAGCCTTAAATCCTTCTCTCCTGAGGAAGTCATCTCGGCCCACAACAAACACTGCCAGGAGCAATCTAGTGTAGATCTGGCTATTACCTCCACCCCAGACTTCCCGGACCCCCCAGAGGTGGACGCCATCTCTGTGCCCACTTCCAATAAGGAAGGAGCTCCTTTTCCTATATCTCAGGATACTCTCCTAAAGCTACCACCCAGAGCCCTGGGATTCAGTGAGAATTCACTTCACTTCTTGGTCCTAAAATAGCCCACCAAAAGGAGCCAATGCCTCTGTACCCTGCTCATGAGCCCAGTGACTGATGACAGACTGTATGGCATGGACCAATCAGAAAACGATATGCTGACTAAAGGGACTTGGGGGTGGAGAAAAGGGAAATATAAGACCTGCCCCCTCCTGCATTAAACGAGCCTGCAGCACCTCACTTAGTGCTTGCTTCTACCCAATTCCTGGGGTCTGTGTGTTGTGACTCCGTGTCTCTTGCCCCCCTAATCCACAGGGGACCTGATCCAGGTCAGGGTCTTCAAAGCTGGCCTGAGGAGAACCCGCAACAATCCATGCTATTAAGTCTGAAAAACTGGAACTACTATAGTCATTTCCAAGTGAAAAAGTTTAACATCCATTTGTAAAAGAAACAACAGCACTTTAAGAAGCCAAAGTTAAATAACTAGAAAATAAAAGAAATATAATTTAAATCTACTTGAGTTTTCAGATTCCTCAAGGTGTTATGAATTACATTGCTTTGTTTTCTAATTTGTTTTCTTGAAATTCATCTCACCATTCAACTGTCTCTCAAATATACAGATACGCAGAATTCAGAGAGATTATATTTGGTCTTGCCTTTTACAGAGATTAATAAATATTCTTAATAAGGCACCATAGTAAGACTTGCCAGTGGCTTTTACCTAATCAATACTACTTCACTGTGGTCCTTTGCCAGATTCTAAATTTCTCATAATCTCAAGTTTTAAAGTATTATAGAATTTGTTACTCTCACTTCCCATGTACTAATATTTAAAATGAAATGTTTTGTTTTGTTATTCCCGTATCTGTGCTGTGTCCCAGTGTTAATCTTTAATTAGATAAATAAAAGATTCTAGATGTGAATCACCTGAACCAAACACATGTTTGTTCCCATAACAGATACTTTGTGACAGTAGTCTCCAAATGTAAACATTTCAATCCTGCAGGGAGGCTTCTTTAGACTGAAGAAATTGCTAAATCTCAGAAAATCCCTGAAACTTATAATTTCACAAGGTGGCTTCCCTCCACTAGTTTATATGACTAGTGCTGACTAGGGAGGAGAAAGGAGATTCTCTAGCCAGTTGAACACTCTACATTTCTTTCAGGGAGCTTCAGGTCATCACCCATGCTGGGGTGGGCTTTTCATTGATTCAAGTGCCTTTAAGTCCTTCAATTCCTTTTAGTAACCACTTGATCATGGTCCTGTAAGTAACCACAGCAAACTCACAGGTTCACCAAGTGGGACCCTGGTATAATTGCTTCTTTGGTCTGTCTTTGGTGTCCTGTCTAGAGTGAGTAGACACTTGTTCACTTTTCCAAGCAAAAGAAGTATAACATCGATTTGTAAAAGAAACCACAATGACAACATTTAAGGTGTCACAGACACCAATCACTATTGGTAAGGTAGATACCATGATACAGATTACCCAGTAACCTGTCTCATGTAATCCCCCCAAAAAGATGAAGAAGAGCTGCCAGGATCTAAATGTACCTCATCCATCTGCTTCTCCCTAGCCAATCCTAACTGCAGGACATAAGACTCCTCTTTGAAGTGAGGTTCACCTGACCCAGATTTTATCATTCTGATGGGAGAAAAAAGGTTCAAAATCATGGGAAGAGGGACAAATGCTGGTTTTATTTTTGTTGTTGTTGTTTTTTTTTTTTTCTTTTTCTTTTTCTTTTTGAGACATGGTCTCCCTGTAGCCCCAGCTGTCCTGGAACTCACTATGTAGACCAGGCTGGCCTTGAACTCACAGAGATCCGCCTGCCTCTGCCTCCCGAGTGCTGGGATTAAAGGCGTGTGCCACCATGCCTGGCCAACAAATGCTGTTTAATGATCTATTTGTTGAACAGTTGATAAATGTGATATCTTGTGAAAAATCCTGCAGAAAATACCAATTTTTCATTGCTCAGCAAGTTTTCACTGAATTTAAGGCAACTATCACTTTTAGAATTAAAATTCAATGGCTCAGTCAGTAAAGTGACTGTGGTGTAAGCATCAATACCTGAGTTTATATCCCCAGCAACAAGACAGTAAGCTAGTACAGCAGTGTGCACCTGTCAGCGGTGCACACCTGCAGTCTTAGTGCCTAGGAGGCCAAGACAGGCATCCCTGGGAATCCATGGGCAGCCAGTCTAGTCAAACTGGTAAGCTTCAGGATCCTTACCTCAAAAAATAATGTGGAAAGCAAATGAGGAAGACATCCCAGTGTTGACCTTAGGCCTCCACACACATGTGTATACATGTGCATACACATAGAAACATATACACACATATATACCACACACACAAATTAACTGTCATTATTTGTTAGAATGAATTAGTGAATTTACATTTGTTTCTCAGATAGTAAAGCACAACAAAATAACAGACATTTTCATGAATGTAAACACTTAACGTAGAGCTTTACATAAAGCAATCATTATATATTATGTATAAGTACACATATGTGTATAAACTACCTATATTTATACTATTGACATAGTAATATACAATTGATTTTAATACATTTATATACGTATAAGTACAATATTTAATTATATATTTATCCTCTCTCCATTATTCCATTTTACTTTCCCTTTATACATGCGTTTAGCTGTGTGGAAAGGCAGAAGGAGAGCATCTATTTTATACTATTTTATTTTATTTACACAATTCTCACTACAAAGGAAAGTCATGAAAATTAAACAAATAGCAGTCTTTTACAAAAGACATAAATTTTGCATGTAAGCAGGTAGTTATAATCTTATGTAATATCCAAGCTCAATAACCTGTAGATCAGTAGCCTGTCCAGAGTCTCAGTAATTGTCTCAGGCACTGGAAAAGAATAGTATTCTGAAGATTGCAGAAAAGGCAACCTTCATGACTTCTAATAACAACCTTTAAGAGCTGCCTCAATTTGCCCTGAACAACCTAATGGCATTTATTCTTATTGCCTCATCTATGGGTAGTGGCACTATGTTTGCTTTACTCACTCAAAATATCTAAAGATAACATTCAGTATCTTCAGTTAAGGAAATTCAAGTTCCATGAACTTGGGATCTCTGAAAATACATAAAAATGCAATAGAAATTAGTCGTATTAATTTACTTTTTTGCTGCTGTCATAAAACACTGACCAAAAAGCTAAGTGGTGGGGAAAGGATTTATTGCCGCTTACAGTACTGTCCTTCACCAAGGGAAGCCAGGGCAGGAGCTCAAGTAGGAACCTGGAGGCAGGAAGTGGATGAGACACTGGCTATGGAGGAATACTGCTCACTGCCTTACACCCCTGGCTTGCTAGAGAGGTATACTTCTCTTATACAATTCAGGGCCACCTGCCCAGGGATGGCATCACCCACAGTGGGCTAAGCCCCGCCCTCATCAATCAAGAACTAAGAAAACACCTCACAGACATGACCACGGGCCTGTCCAATTGTGGAGATTCCTCAGCTGAGGTCTTTCTTCCCAGGGATGCGACATTGGCAACTGAAGCAATGGAGCACAACAGTCAAACAGCACACAGAGAAGATGCATGTCCCTAATGGAATATCCTCTGAGGAAAGTTTTACCAAAACAAGCCAATCTGATTTTTAACTCTTAGTTCTAAATGGAAACACAGCTGAGAAATGATATGAAGGCACATTTGACTATGTAGCCAAATAATTCAAAAATTTCACAAAACACACTCATTCTCAATTTACAAAGCTGAGACTATAAGAACCAAAGTGAGAGCCTTCAACTATTTAACAATAGTGGTACATTCGAGGAGGTCTTCACCAAAGGGCAGATGAAGTGAGATTTCTA
>NW_008336075.1:2710220-2711155 GCF_000622305.1 Nannospalax galili | reverse complement strand
TGCCTTAGTGGCTTAATTATTATGAGAAAATTTTCCTTAGAATATCTTCAAAAACAGTTTCTGAGTTACGGCTTAAAATCAAGTGCTTACAGAGAAATAAGCAACTCAACTAATTTTAACCTGCAGTGTCTTCTCCTATCTCACATTTCTGTTCCAATGAAAATTTTCTTTGTTCCAAGAACTCTGTCTTCTATTTTCAGGTCTTTTGTGTGTGTGTGATCCACTGAGTTTAATTGGGGTTGCTGGCATGATCATTAGTGGGAGGTTATTTCCTGGAGCCTGGGCTAATTCAGTGGCCACACCACTAAAGAAAATGACAAGTCCTTAATCAGGAGTTATTAGTAGTCCCTCAGGGAGAGGGAATCCTCAGGAACCCCCTCCCAGCTGTGGTAAGATGTTGAGGTACCCAATCTTTTAAAAAATTAGTTCATGAAGCAGCATTCCTCCATGGCCTGTGCTCCAGCTCCTGCCTCCAGGTTCCTGTTCTGAGTTCCTACCTTGGACTCCCTGATGAACTGTGACCTGGGAAATAGATTTGCCACTACTATCCTCAGGCCTCTTGGGGTAAGTCTATAGCGCAGCTCTCTGCACCAGGACTCCCTAAGCCACATTCACCCTTCCATACCCCCCCCTCGCCGTTCTATACTCCTAGTTTGGACCCTGCGCCATTCCTAGTCTTGGGGCTCCAGACACCTGGGGAAACAATACTGCTTCCTGACCCTTCTCACCCAGAGCAGCTCAGTCCATTTCTTGGGCCCCAGGAGCACTGCTTCTGGTACTGGCCCCGCCCTCACCTCTCTCTGCTTCCCTGGACCTGCACCACTGGCTAAGTCTCCTAGCCTGCACTCCTATCCTCAGGCCTCTTGGGGTAAGTCTATAGCACAGCCCTCCACGCCTTGACTCCCCCAGCCACATTCACCCTTCCATCTCCCCCG
>NW_008336075.1:2706618-2707275 GCF_000622305.1 Nannospalax galili | reverse complement strand
ACAGCAGAATTCTATCAGACATTTAAAGAAGATCTGCATCCAATACTACTTAATTTATTCAAAAAAATAGAAATGGAGGGAAAACTTCCAAATTCCTTCTATGAAGCCAGCATCACTCTCATACCAAAGCCTGGTAAAGATATAACCAAAAAAGAAAACTATAGACCCATATCCTTAATGAACATAGATGCAAATATTCTCAATAAAATACTTGCAAACCGCATACAGACACACATCAAAAGGATCATCCACCATGATCAAGCTGGCTTTATTCCAGAGATGCAGGAATGCTTCAATATACGTAAGTCAATAAATGTCATAAATCACGTAAATGTACTCAACGACAAGAACCACATGGTCATCTCAATTGATGCAGAGAAGGCCTTTGACATAATTCAACATGCTTTTATGTTAAAAGTTCTAGAGGGAAATGACCTGGAGGGAACATACCCCAACATAATTAAAGCCATATATAACAAACCCACAGCCAACATCATTCTAAATGGAGAAAAACTGGAAATATTCCCATTAAAATCAGGAGCCAGACAAGGCTGTCCACTATTTCTCTCTTTGTTAATATGATGCTTGAAATTCTTGGTGGAGCAGTAAGAAAAGAGAAGGGAATTAAGGGGCTATTAATTAGAAAAAAAAAAGGCA
>NW_008336075.1:2679225-2703878 GCF_000622305.1 Nannospalax galili | reverse complement strand
TCCTCCCAACCCCATGGGACCCCTGAGGAACAAATCCTCTAACGACCTCAAGAGTAAAAACAAATCAGTTTATCTGGTCCAATTGTATGTCCTTAAACACCCAAAAGGGAAGTATAACCAAAGATTAAAGGGGCCAACATAATATCATAAGAGCATACATATACATAACTTAAAGTTACTCGACAAACAACAAAACCAGACAGGCGATACCTTCAGTCGAATCGGTGGCTAGGATAGATTAAGGCTCTTCCAGACAGTAACCCAACATACTACTGGAAAAATGAACAGCAGACCCCAATTCTATCCAAAGGAATACTGACAATGGATTGCCGTAGATGAGGAACAGCTGACCCTCCTGGAACAGGGACCTCTGGCTGACTAGATTTACCAGAAGGGCAGACAGGGGGGAATGGATGAGGGTTCTGACAACACAGTGGACAGTGACAGGGATGGCAGAGTATGGAGCCTCTAGTGGGAGAGGAAGGCTGTCTATCTGATGAGTTTGTAATCATGCTCAGATGCCGAGGAGCTCAGAAGGTGGGCGACTGTGACCAGTGATAGTCATCTATATAGAGATTAGAAATGCATGTGAAAACGTCTCAATGTCAATTGCTTTGGAATGAATTCTTCTGTATGAAAAATAAAATAAAATAAAATCTAAAAAAAAAAAAGGAGAAAAAAAAATTAGTTCATGTTTGGGCATTCTCAGGTGCCATGGTACATCTGTTGGTGTCAGAGGACAACTTGCATGTGGCAGTTCTCACCTTCCAACATGTGAATTTTAGGTATCAAAACCAAATCTTTAGGTTTGTTGGCAAGACCTTTACCCACCAAGCCAACTTTCTGGTCCTTACAAGTACATATTGTACATGTCTGGTAAAAGCAACCAGAGCTCCAGTATATTCGTGACTACAAAAGAGAGCCCATACATGTATTAGAGCTTCTTCTTATAGTAACTTTTTGTGGCGTATAAGGGCTAAGCATCTTTTTAAATAAAATTATTAATTAGCATTTATTTGTCTTGACTCTACCATAAAGGTGTGTCATTTACAGTGCACTAAAAACATAGCTGTTTTTTGTCTCCTGCAACTTTGATTAATGAGAGTCCCTGGAACTTGAGTTACCATGTGGGTTCTGGGAACTGAACCCAGATCCTCTGCAAGAGCAGTCAGTGCTCTTAACTGATGAACCATCTCTCCAGTCCCCAGCTCATTTCCTTTAAAAATTTACTTTTATATGTTTGTATATATTTAGGTGTGGGTATATACACATGAGTGTGTGTACCTTTTGAGGGCAGAAGAGGGTATCATATCCACTGAAGCTATAGTTACAGGCCATTCTGAGCCACCCTACATGGGATCTGGTTGACTTCTCTGCAAGGGCACCACAAACTATTAACTACTGAGCCCCTGAATTCATGTCTTAGTTCTAATTTAGTGTGGGTAGCATGTAGGGGTTTCTATAGATATTACCATGTCTTTTGTGAACAGTGGTAAGTATACCTTCTTTCTAACATAGATGTTTTCTTCTTGCCTGCAATTATGTGTACTTCTAGTACCATGTGAATACAAGTTGGAAAAGTTTGCCCACTTGCCCTCCACTTGAACAGGGGCAAGTTGTTCATTGATCAGTTTATGGTATGATGTTAGTGGTGGGTTTTTCAAATATGGTCATTCTCATGTTTTGAAACTTCCCACTTACTCATTTTTATTTGTAATTCTTCATGATGAAAGTGTTGTAAATTTTTCCCAGTGTTCTTCATATCTCTGTAGGGAGTATCTTTTTTAATCTCTTCATTTTATTAACGTGGTGTATTATATTGATTATTTCATTCTACAAATGTGGGGTTGTTTTATTTTTTTTAATTTTTACAAAAACTTTATTGAGAGTTTCATACATGTATATAAGATGTATTGATCAAATCTATGCCTACTCCCATCCCTCCTCCTCTGAAGAAGTAACCCTAAAATCTTTTAATGATTAGGTACAAGCCCCCAATTACTTTTGACATTTTTGGCCTTTGGAAAAGAGTATGTTGCCAAAAGACATTTTGGTTTTTAGCCAAGAAACTGGCTCATTTCTTTAGGGCGTTTTTACCCTAACTGCCTAGCAAATTCCTACCTCCTATTCTTATCACACCATCCTCTGAAGTGGTTACCCAAATTGCCAATAGGGAATAGGGATGCAGACTGCTCTGGCTTCTTCCATGCTGAACAGAGATGCATCTATTTGCTCATAGTATATAATCCTTTTAGTATGTTGGCAAATTTGATTTATTATTGTCTTCTGTCAGATCTTTTTCTATTACTATTCATGAAGAATATAGGTCTGGAGTATCTTTCAATGAATGATTTAGGGAATGCTTCCTCATCTTCATTTTGGTCTGGAGAGTCTAAGAAGCATTTCTATGCAATTGTTGTGAATGTTGAGTAACTTTCACAAATGATGCATTTCAGGGACTTTCTTTGTTGGGAGGTTGGATTACTGATTCGATCTACCTAATAACTCAAGTTATATTCTTATTTTCTAGTAATCATTATCTAGCCTTGGTGGGTTTTATTTGTAGAAAGTTGTCCACTTCTTCAAGTTTATGAAATTTATTTACATACAATTATTCTTAACATTCTTTTGTAATCTTTTTGTTTCTGTCAACACTGTAGTGACATCCCCGCTGTTGTTTCTGATTTCATCATTTGAAACTTCCCTCTTTGCTTCTATAAGCTAATGAGTAGTTTGATTCTTTTCTTTTCAGTATTCTTTATTTTCATTTTACTAGTCTTTTTTTGCTTTTTCTTTGATAAAGGACCTCACATAGCACAATCTGGCCCCAAACTTACAGTGTAGCTCAGGATGACCTTGAACTTCTGATCCCTCAGCTTTCACCACCTGGGTGTGAGGTTTACCTTCTGTATCACCACAATTGCTTTCTGTGGTTATGGAACCCAGGACTTTGTGCAGGTTAGGCAAACACTCTATCAACTGAGCCACATTCCAAACCCCTTTCTGAAATGGTTCTATACTTTTCCTTCTTGTTTTCTAATCCAATCAAACATGACTTTTTCTGTTTTATCTTGACTCGGCTCTTTGTTATCTCCTCTTATTCCTGGATGTTTAGCTCACTGATAGGATGTAAGTCTGTTCTTTTACATGTTCCTCCTCATCTCCTGTCTCCTTCTGAAACAAGGTTTTCCTAAACAGCCCTAGCTAGCTTTGAACTCTCTATTCTTCTGTCTCAGCCTCATGAATGCTTGACTTGAAGGCATGTGACTCCATGCTAGCTTCTTTCTTCTCTTCAAGTGTATATAGTTTCAGTTATGATATGCCTTCCGAACACTGCCTTCACCCTGTTCCAAACATTTTGGTATGCTATGTTTTTGTTTTGTTGCTTCAAAATACTTCCTAGTTTCTTTTGTGCTCTCTCTTGACCTAGTAGCTATTCACATATATTACATAATTTTCACATATTTGTATTTTTTTCCATTTTCTTTTAATGATTTATTTTTTGTTTCATCCCATTTTGATTATATAAAACACCTTGCATAATTTTGGTATTTCTTAATTTATTGAAATTTGTATTTGGTAAGTAGAAATTTCAATCTATTTCCACTTATTAATAACATTAATTAACCCTCTGAAATGGCTCAGAGGGTAAGGGCACCTACCTAAATATCCGATGACCTTTGTTTGATCCTCAGAATCTACTTGAGAAGGCAAGAACTGACTCCTGCAAGTTTCCCCTGACATCCTCCACAGGAATATTTGTCACACACACACACACACACACACACACACACACACACACACAAACACACACACTGAATGAAGAAAAATAAACATAAACATTAGAATCAGGAATATGGAGATTTAGATCCGTCACTGTAGTGGCTCTGATCTCAGTAGACCACTAGAGAGTCCCCAGTTCTGGCCTCCCTCTGGCTTCTCTCTGAAAGATGAGCTTAGAACTCAGGGAACTGCCTGAGAGCCCCTGATCCTGCCTCCACTTGGTGGTGAGCTTCCCTTAATTGCACCATATCCATCCCCTTACCTGGGATTGTGTCAGCGCCCCCCCGCCCTGCCCCAAGGCCCCAAGGCAGATCTGGCTTTGGTAGGCTAAGACTGAGATCCTAGCAGATAACCTGAGAGGGTGGACTGCCTGAGAGCTCCCAGATTCTGACTCCATGTGGTGAAGGAAGGCTGAATGTACCTGACCGGAACCTGAAGTGGACTTCCATGGGTACTCATGAAAAGCTGATCTGAAGCCATCAGGTCCCTCCAAATTAAACCTGAGAGAACCTGAACCCTTTACCAACCAGCTTTACATAACCAATAAAGAAAGGACCTAGGCACCCCTATAATACAAACAGAAGCATACTTCCACTTAATTCTCATATCAGAATCATAAACAACAAAAGAAATTTGCATGCCAAGATCACAAGGAAAGAATAATAAAATGGAAAGCCAAAACACTGTGTCCACACCAAGCTCCATGAATCCTGTAGAAGAGTTCTACAAGGAGGATTCCCTAGAGATAACCCAGGACACTAAATTTAAAAGAAAAATCACAAACATGATCAAGGAATTCAACAAATTTAAAGAACACATGAACAAACAAATAAAAGAGCTAAAAGAAGATAGGGATAAACTTCTGAATTAATTCAAAAAAGAGAAACATTGAAGAAAACTCAGGCAGAAATGAAGAAGTGCAAAACCCAATAAGCAAATTTGAAACAACAGGGGAAAGCCTCACCGCTAGAAAGAATGAAATGCAAAACAGAATACCAACACTGGAGGATAAAGTTGAAGAATTGGACCACTCAAGCAAAGAGTATGGAAAATTAAAAAACAAAAACAAAACACAGGAATGGAATATGCAAGAGATGTGTGACACCATGAAAAGACCAGATCTGTGGATCATAGGATAGAGGAAGGAGAAGAATTTCAGCTTAATGGTGTTGACCAGATCTTAAACAGGATTGTAGAAGAGAATTTCCTGAAATTAAAGAAAGACGTCCCCATACAAACACAGGAAGCACATAGAACACCAAATAGACAGGATCACAGAAGAGACTCCCCATGACATATCATAGTAAAAACACTAAATGTACAGAACAAATAAACAATACTGAATATAGCAAAAGAAAAACAACAAGTCACATACAAAGGAAAGCCCATCAGAATTACAGCTGACTTATCAATGCAGACTATGAAAGCCAGAAGGGCATTGATCAAGTTCTTTCCAGTTTGACATGACAATAGACATCAGCCCAGAATACTTTACCAAGCAAAAATGTCTCTTATAGTTGAGGGGGAAAGAAAACTCTTCCATGACACAAAAAGCCTGAAAGAATACATGTCCACAAAATCAGCCCTTCAAAGAATACTTGAAGCAATACAGAGAGTGGAGAAAGAAACAACTATAACACAAGGGCAACAAAAGAAAATAAAGGTATAATCTAGGAAACACAAAATTAGAGAACAACAAAAATGACAGCAACCAATACACACCTTTCAATAATAACCTTAAATATCAATGGGTTGAACTCCCCAGTCAAAAGACACAGGCTAAGCGAATGGTTAAGAAACAAAATCCATCTCTTTGCTGTCTGCAGGAAACCCATCGCACCTTCAAGGACAGGCACTACCTTAAGGTAAAAGGATGGAAAAGAATATTCCAAGCAAACAGCACTAAGAAACAAGCAGGGGTTGCAATTCTAATATCTGACAAAATAGACTTTAAAGAAAAAAATAATCATAAGAGATGAGAATCACTTAATTCTGATCAAAGGAACATGTAATCAAGAAGATATTACAATCCTTAACATATATGCACCAAACTCTGGTGTATCTAAATTCACAAAAACAACACTACAGGACTTTAAGACATAGATTAACACAACTCAGTAATAGTAGAGAACTTCAGTACTCCACTGTCTCCACTAGACAGGTCAATTGGACAAAGAATAAACACAGAGATGTCTGAATTAAATGATACCATACATCAAATGGACCTAATAGACATCCTTAGAATACTCCACCCAAGCACCAAAGAATATACTTTCTACTCAGCACCCTATGGAACTTTTTCACAAATTGACGACACAGTGGACCACAAAACAAATATCAACAAATACAAAAATACTGAAACAATTTCATGCATTCTATTGGACCACAATTCAATAAAGCTCAAAATTAACACTGCACAGGGCCCTAGGCACTACACAAACTTGTGGCAATTAAACAACACACTCCTAAACAATGAGTGGGTCAAAGGATAAATTAAGAAAGAAATAAAAGAATTCCCAGAATTCAACGAAAAGGACAATACAACACAACAAAACCTCTGGAACACTTTAAAAGCAATCCTAAGAGGGAAGTTTATAGCTCTAAGTGCCTACATTAAAAAATTGGAAAAAGCCCAAATAAATGATCTAACACTGTAATTCAAGACCCTGGAAAGGTAAGAACAAATCAAACCCAAACCCATCAGAAGAGAAGTAACAAAAATCAGAGCAGAAATTAATGAAATAGAAGCAAAGAACACAATACAAAGAATCAATCAATCTACGTGCTGGTTCTTTGAAAAGCTAAACAAGATAGACAGACCCTTAGTCAAGTTAACTAAAAGAAAGAGCAAATCCAAATCAACAAAATCACAGATGAAAGGGGAAACATCACAACAGACACCCAAAAGATCCAGACCATTATAAGGGAATATTTTAAAAACCTATATGCTACTAGAATTGAAAATCTAAAAGAAATGGATGAATATCTAAAATCATGAGAACCACCAAAGTTAAACCAAGAAGAGACCAACAGTTTAAAGAGACCCATAACAATTGAGGAAATTGAAACAGGAATACAAAGCCTCCCAACTAAGAAAAGCCAGGACCAAATGGATTTACAGCAGAATTCTACCAGACATTTAAAGAAGACCACCAACCAATACTACTTAAATTATTCAAAAAGACAAAACAGAGATAGAATGCCCAAATTCCTTCTATGAAAAAAAGCTACCATAACTTTAATACTCAAACAGGGTAAAGACACAACCAAAAAAGAAAACTATAGACCCATATTCTTAACGAATATAGATGCAAAAATTCTCAACAAAATACTTGCAAACCGCATAGAGACACACATCATAAAGATCATTCACCATGACAAGTAGGCTTTCTCCTAGAGATACAGGAATGGTTCAATATACACAAATCAATAAACGTCATTAATCATATAAGTGTACTCAAAGACAAAAACCACATCGTCATCTCAATAGATGCAGAAAATGCTTTGGAAAAAATTCAGCATGTATTTATGTTCAAAGTCCTAGAGGAAACTGGACTGGAGGGACCAAACCTCAACATAATTAAATCTATGTACAACAAACCCACAGCCAGCATCATTCTAAATGGAGAAAAACTGGAAGCATTCCCATTAAAAACAGGAACCAGACAAGGATGTCTACTATTTCCACTGATTTTCAACATATGCTGGAAACTCTTGCTAGAGCAATAAGACAGGAGAAGGAAATTACAGGAGTCCTAATTGGAAAAAACAGGTCAAACTATCACTTTTTGCAGATGATTTGCTACTATACCTAAGAGATCCCAAAAGTTCCACCAGAAAACTCCTAGAACTGGTCAACACTTTCAGTATAGTGGCAGGTTATAAAATCAATCTACAAAAATCAAGAGTCTTTCTATGTATCAATAACAAGCAATTGCAGAAAGAATACAAGGAAATGCTCCCATTCACAATAGTAGAAAAATTGGAATAAATCTGACCAAAGACACTAAAGATCTCTACAACAAAAATTTTAAATCATTAAAGAACGAGATTGAGGAAGACACCAGGAGATGGAAGGACCTCCCATGTTCATGGATTGGAAGAATTAATGTTGTGAAAATGACCATCCTACCAAAAGCAATATAGAGATTCAAAACAATCCTAAACAAAATCCCCATGACATATTTCACAGAATTAGAAAAAAAAAAGCCTTAAATTCATATGGAAGCACGAAAGACCCCATATAGCCAAAGCAACACTGATCAGAAACAGCAACACTGGGGGCATTATTATACCAGATTTCAAAGCATACTATAGAGCTATAGTCTTAAAAATAGCATGGTACTGGTGCAAAAATAGACACATAGATTAATGGAATATCATTGAAGATCCAAACCTGAGTACATGCAATTTCAGCCACCTGATTTTTCACAAAAGTGCCAAGAACACAGAATAGGGAAAAGACAGCATCTTCAACAAGTGGTGCTGGCAAAACTAGATCTCCACCTGTAGAAAAATGAAACTAGATCCTTATCTTCACCTTGCACACAGGATAACTCAAAATGGATCAAAGACATCGATGTGAAACTGGAAACCCTGAAACTATTAGAAGAAAGTAATGGCAGTAACTCACAAGACATAGGTGTAGGAAAGGATTTCCTAAATCAGGCAGCATTTGCTCAGGAATTATGGTCAGCAATCAACAAGTTGGACCTCATTAAACTAAAAAGCTTCTGTACAGCAAAAGAAACAATCAAAAAAGTGAAGAGAAAACACACAGAATGGGAAAAAAATCTTCACCAGTGACATATCTGACAGAGACTTAACATCCAGAATATATAAAGAACTCAAAAAACAAAGAAGCAAGAAACCCAATGACCCAATTAAAATATGGGCTAAAGATCTAAACAGAGAGTTCTCAAAGGAAGAAATAAAGATGACTAAGAAACATCTCAAAAAGTGTTCAATATCCTTAGTAATTAGAGAAATGCAAATTAAAACCACCCTAAGGTATCACCTTACCCAAATCAGACTGGCTAGGATCAAGAGAAGAAATGATAGCAAATGCTGGCAAGTATGTGGAGAAAGGGGAGTGCTCGTTCACTGCTGGTGGGATTTCAGACTCATGCAAACTCTATGGAAAACAGTATGGAGAACTCTTAAAAAACTAAAAACGAACATACCGTATGACCCAGTTATGCTACTCCTTGGCATATACCCAAAGGACTCATCCTATTGTAGAGAGATGGAAGCAACCTTAGTGTCCCTCAGATGATGAGTGGTTAACAAAAAATGTGGTATATTTATACAATGGAGCTCTATTCGGCAGTAAAGAAAGATGAAATAATGAAATTTGCAGGTAAATGGATGTATGTAGAAACTGTTATACTAAGTGAAGTAACACAGACTCAGAAAAACAAATGCCATATATTCTTCCTCATATGTGGATCCTAGCACCAAACCCTTTTAAATTCCAGGTCCTTTTAATAAGATGATGCTATACAGCAGTCCCTTCTGCATGAAATAAATACCATCATCATGACTTCAGCTGAGCCTGATCGCTAAATATCTTCACAATTAGGCTTGTTGACAGTTGTGCTCATTCATTAAAGGAGGGCCAAGTAGGGTCATTGGACCTCACTGTATTATCCAGCCACTCTCCCACCCAACTGAATGTAATTTGGCCCTAATCACACATGGCCTTCTGGATTTGGGAAGAGGTAAAGTAAATAATCTTTGGAATGCTAGGAAGAGAAGGCACGATCCATACTGGGTAAAGGCTTTCCAGTGTGCATACCCTCAGGTCATATATACATCTCAGCAATGCCTCAGTTATCTTAAGTAAGCTCAAGAAATTCATTGGTTCCTCAACAAAACTTTAATCAAACATTGGCTCAACTCCAGAATCTTGAAAGGGAATAAGCATTGCTTAGTATCCCCAGGAAAGAAGTCTCAGAACAGATGGAAAATTTACTTGTTAATGCTAGTGTCTCATAATTATTTTTTTTTAAAGAAAATGAGAATGAAAAGATGTTAAAAGGATATGGGAATGGAGATATTTTCTAAAATAGAAAAAATGAGAAAGACTAAGCAAGTGATGAAGGTCTGTTTAGGTTTGTTATGATATATAAAGGATTAGAAAAAAATAATATACACATAATCATAAAATGTTTATGGTCATAGTTTAGTCAACTAGTTTAAGGAACAAATGTATTTCTAGTTAAAGTTTATCTGAGAATATTTGTTTGTTTTACCCAAGCCTTATTTACATAGTACATGATAATTAAAAGTACCAGAAGGGTGGAACTAACCTTATTGGATGTTTAAGAGCCATAGTTTGAGGCCTATACTAATGTGGTAAGAGGGACTTAAAGGCCAGTTTTTTCCCCTTGCCCTCCAAGGCTGACTAAGTTCCAGGGGAGTAAGGCACAAATGTCCTGTAACTGTGGTGAGTCACCTGTCCTCTTATTCAGGGAGGCCATGGAGACCCCACGGGATGGACTTGAACCAGTCTACAAAGAGGAGGGTCAACTCAGAGGAAACATCTCATTCATGCTTTCACGTGACACCAGACATGGTCAAACAGGACTATTGACTTATCTTCACGTAAATGGAACTGGTAAAAGAAAGGAGCCAGGAGATCATCCTGAGGACACCTGAGGATCAGATCCTGAAATGACCTTAAGCATAAAAATAAATTGATTTACTTGGGCCAACTGTATGGCCTTAAACATCCAAAAGGAAAGCATAACCAACAGTAAAGTCATCAGTATATTTCTTTAAGAGTTCAAGTGATTACACTTCCCAGACATTAGGCTTAAGTCTGTATAAAAAGTTATTAGACAATTATTTCTCATTGATGATTTTGTTCTTAACCAGAAAGTGCTGCTCAGATGTAAGACTTCTAATCTTGGTCTCCAATACTGCAGTGCCCACCTGTAGACAATCAGCTATTGTTCTAAAGTGATGGACAAATTTATTTCTCCCCTTATCTAATAGCCTTTGAGAGGGAACTGACACTGATTCTAACCACTCCAACAGCTACCAAAATATGTGAAACAAATTCCTGAATTCAAAACCCAACAGAGGGATGCTTTTGGAAGCCCTTGTCAAGAAATTCCAATGGACTCTCATATGAACATTTGAAAATTGCCCTGTTGTGACTTTTTTGGTTCCTTGTCTAGAACTTGTAATGCTAATTACTCTTGCCTTTACTTCTCCTTCACATCTCCCATTCATGATTCAAAGACTTTCTTTTCCTCCTCCAGAAAAGGGTTATTCAATTTGGGAGTCTTTTAGATAGACACACTGAAGGGGACCTCCAATTGCCTCACCCAGCCTTCCTCTCCAGCCTGGAAGAAGCCAGAGCAGTATGCGTCGGCATTCCCTATTGGCAATTTGGGTAACCTCTTCAGATGATGGTGTGATAAGAATAGGAGGTAGGGGGCTAGAGAGATGGCTCAGCAGTTAAGAATACTGGTTGTTCTTGCAGAAGACCCAGGTTCGACTCCCAGCACCCATGTGGTAGGGATCAACTCTCCATAACTCCAGTTCCAGGGGATCCGATGGCCTCTCTGTCCTCCGCGGGCATTGCACGACATAGGTGCACTTACCGACATGCAGGCAATACACTCATACACATAAAATAAAAATAATAAATACAATTTTAAAAAATAGGAGGCAGGGATAGTGTATGTATTTCTCAAAGAATCAATAAAAGTATTGTTTAAAGCTAAAAAAAAAAAAAAAACAAATAGGAGGCAGGAATTTGCTAGGCAGTTAGGCTAAAAAGATCCCGAAGAAAAATAACCAGTTTCTTGGCTAAAACTCATAATGTCCTTGGGCCTCTTAGCAACCTACTCTGTTCCAAAGGCCAAAAATGTCGAAAACATTTGGGAGCTTTTATCTGATCGTTAAAAGATTTTAGGGTTACCTCTTCGGAAGGGGGAATGTTAGAGTAGCCAAAAGCCCCATAAAAAAATTAAAGAAGAAAGAATACACGAAGTTATCAGAAAAAAAGTGATGGGGAGATATGGGAGGAGTTGGAGGGGAGGGAGTGGGCATGGATTTGATCAAAACACCTTATATGGATGTATGAAATTCAAAATAGATTATTTTAAAAAAAGAATGTGGAGATTTACTTCTGAAACTATTTTGTTTTTATTTGTTCTTCTGTGTATGTGTGTGTGCGTGTGTGTGTGTGTGTTGTGTATATGTGTGTATATATGACACACAGAGAGAGAGTTTGTATCCTACTGCTTTCTTTGCATTCAACTGTGAATTTAGTTTTGTTTCTCTCTTGTTTCCTTTGTGGATATTCTATCCTTTTTACTTAGCATTGGACTCACATGTTAAATTATAACAAAACCAATTTGAATCATTAATACCCTAAGTTTACTTATATAGAAAAACTTTATTAATCTAACTTTTACCACTATATCACTCTCATGTCAAAAACTGCATTTTTTTTTTTCATAGATTTCCAATAGCGGAGCATTATATTTATCTTGGTAATCCATCCATTATCAAATCCTGTGTATAGTTTAAAGTAGTGTTTAGCGGGAAATTCCAACATTTGTTCCAGTTACTAAATATTTGCTCAGCATTTCTTATAGATTAAAATTCAGAGTGGTGATCTCTTTCTATATTTCTGTGTCTATTGATGTTTTCATTTCTCCCTCATCTGAAGGATGTTTGCTCAGTTTACAATTCTTATAGATGGTATTTTCCCACAATAGGACTTTATGTAGTTTATCAACATTGCCTCCTAGCTACCAAGGTTATGGCTTTTTGTTTGCCTGTTTTTTAGAATGAAGGTTTGTCACTGTTTTTAATATTCAATTTATTGATCTTGTGTGTGTGTGGAGGGGGCGGGTGTATGTGTGTGGAGATCAGAGGATATCTTTGGGGAATGGTTCTTTCCTTCCACCATTTGGATTCCAGGAATCCAACTCAGGTCATCATGCTTGCAGCAAGCACCCTTAACCCAAGTTTATGTTGTAACCCAATGCAATGAGTACTCTCTTCATGAGTGCAAAGAAAAAATAAACAAAGCTAAGACCCAAAGAGTATAGGAAGTTTATTACCTGCAGCAGGCAAGGAGCACAGGAATTATTTCCAAAGTCATGCTCTCCCCGAGGAAAGGAAGCATGAGCAGTTCATTCAAGGGAGCTATACATGTTCATATGGGGTATGCCTATTTCTGAACAAACTCAGTTTAAGAGTGCATTCCCGAGCATGTGCAACTTACACCATGGGCTTCTAGCTGAGATAAAGGGATGATAACTTGATGGTGCATTAGCACAGGAATCTGTCCCTGAAGGAGTCCTGCACACAGAGTCACTAACAGCTTACTTGGAAATTTGAAGGCAAGCAGATGACGCCTTTCATAGGTAAGTTGTTCTATTTAATTTTACTTACTTTAAGTACAGATGTGTGTTCATGGGTGATCCACAGCACACTCTTGGATGTCAAATGGCAGCTAACAGTTCAGTTCTTGCCTTCTACCATATGGGTCCTGGGAATAGAACTGAGGTCATCAGACTTGGTACAAAGCACCTTTATAACTCAGCCATCACCCGCCTGCCCAGGTTGCTTTTTCTTCCTATTTTGAAGTCTTCCTTAGGTTTGGAAGTCATCTTTAGAATTCATCCTATTCCTAGAGTTTCAGATTCCTTAGAGTTTCAGATTCACTTCTTTCTCAAATTTAGAAAGTTCTCGTATGTCTTCTTTCCTCCCTTTACTTTTCTACCTCTTTTTCTCATCTCTTTCCAGGATTCCCATGTTTCCTGTCCTTCTGTGTATCTTAAATTCCTTAGAATCTGTTCATATTTGTCCAGTGATTATGTGTTACTGTTCAACTCATTAGCATCACTTTTCCTATTCTAATGTTTACCTACTCTGTCTTAGTTTATATATATATATATATATATATATATATGTGTGTGTGTGTGTGTATGTCTGTATATGTATGTATATATCTGTGTGAGTCCACACCACATGTGTGCAGCTACCTGCAGACAACAGGAGAGGGCGTTGGATCCTTTAAAGTTAAAGTTACAGATGATTGTGAGCTGACTGACATAGGTGTGGGGACCTCTTGCAGACATCCTTTATAAGAGCAGTAGGCACTCAAATTATAAGCCATCTCTCCAGTCCCCCAACTCCTTAAAGTTTACTGAAATCATCTGGTAAACTCTGGTGAATATTTTAATTTATTTATCATGCCTTTAAGCTCAAGAATTATTTCATTTATTCGTTACTTATTTCAATTACTTATTTATTATTTATTATTCATTTATAGCTTTTATTTGTTGTGTTTCATTACAGAATATCTGTGGTGCCTTTTTTTTTTTTTAATGGGTATCTGGTCTTCTTCAGGGATCATTTCTGTCCACTTTGTTTCTTTGTGGGTATGTTTGTATATGTGTGTGCAAATAGCACATATGTGTATAGTGCATATGTACATGTGTAGGGGTATGGGAGCTCATGTACGTATGTGCAGAGGCCAAAGGAGGACACCCTATATCCTACTCTGTCACTCTCCATCTTGCAGCAGCAGAGTTGCTGAAGCCTGAGAATAAAAACAACACAAAACATTACAGCTGTTTTAAAATTACCTTTTCTTGATTGTGACTTGTCTTGGTGGATGTAATCCTCTGACTGTTTTTCAGACCTCTTAGAAACTTAGTTCTAAATGGGGTATTTTTTCAAGCTTCTAAGGTAGACAGCTGAGCTTCTAAGTCTGACACACAGCTGATGTCATTCTTCTTACTGTGCCTATTTTAAAAACCATCTTTCTAAAAATTCTTGTTTTGATTAGTGGAAAATAATATGTCAAAAAAAATCCCATACTTCAAAAATTTCCAGTGACACTTTGCCTGTTCTAAAATTTAGCAAAGGAGGGAGATTTTACATTTTGTATTTTAATTATTGAACTTGAAACTTTGCAAGATGAGGATTTTCAAGTTTGAGTGTTTTACAGCATAAAAATACTAGTCATTCTTATGACAATTCAGTAGACATTTTTTAGCATTTGTGAAGGAGAGACATGTATTTTTTGAAATTTATAATAAGCAGTGAGTGGTGAATAGGGACTTTAATATGGGACACATTTATTACCCTGATAGCCTAATTTTTATGCAATACTTTCAGACTACAATATATAGTTTTGAAGTTTTCTTATTTTACCCTAGAGTATATTGAGCTTGCTTTTGTCTCTGTATTCCTGTTTCCTCCGCTCTTCTACTGAGAAAACATGCACTTGCAAAAAGGGGAAATACATTTGCATGTTTATTGTTTTCTCCTCTCTGCTCCTTAGGAATGCAGAGCTGTTCACAGGCTGTCAGCACAGGTTGCCCCGTAGCTGAAAGCTCAGGTAGCTCAGGAGCACTGTTCTGGGTGCTGTGTGTTTACCTAAATGACCCTCAGATTTCAGCACACCTGCTGATAACCTGACCTGTAGAATTAGGAGAATTTGAAACTGCAGGCCTAAAATTCTCATTCATTCAAACATGGCCAATTTCAGTATATATTAAATTTTCACAAATCCCACTCCTGCTGAAGACTGGGCAAAGAGAAAGCTTTGGAGAGCCAATGAGTTTCCAATTTTTTACAAACCCACTGACAATATAAAGAGTATTTAAGAGATCAGGCATGACTAAGTGGACTACCTGGGAGATCGTGACTTCATATATGATTACAGATAGATGTGATTCCTACCATTATCTTAACCACATGAGCATTTTGTGACATATTCATCTGTGTTTTGTGCCTATGATTATTTAAAAAAAAATTGTGTATGTTTGTGTTTAGAATGTATTATATCTGTGTTTGGTCATGTTTGTGTGTATAAGCACAGGTACATGTGTGCCATGGTATGCATATGGAGGTCAAAAAACAACCTTGGGTATCAGTCCTCACCTTCTGCCTTCTTTGAGACCAGGTCTCTGTCCTTGCCCTTTTATATTGTAGACAAGCTGGCCTAGAAGTTTGAAGTATTTCTCCTGTCTCTACCTCTACCTCCCATCTCACTATATGAGCTCTGAGATTTCAGATATGTGCTAATGCATCCATCTTTATGTGAGTTCTGAGACTTTGAACTCAGTTCCTCATACTTGGGTGGCAATCAGTTTACACACTGACCATCTCTCAGGCACTAATGATTGCTCTACCTCTCCTTCAGCAGGTGACCTGTGCCCTCAACCAGAATAATACCTCCAACAACTAAATCTTGAACAACTTCAGAAATAGTCTCTTAGATCACCTGTGGAAAAGTCTGAAAATATTAGAAGTAAAATATTTGTTTTATGAATGTCAAGTTTGAATTTAAATAGCAATGAGAGTGAATTAGTAGTTTATGATAGACTATTTGATAATATTATATTAATAATTACATCCATATTTCCAAATGCATTTATAGCTATTTTGATATGCATTGCATTATTTTGTCTTCAGAATAGCTCAGTGTACTTGATGGCACTAAGACTTTAATCAGTATTCCCATAGGTGATTAAGTTTAGTGAATAGGTCCAAGGAGCAGCAGGTAATAAATGGTAGAGTCATTATCTCAGTACACCTTCTATCTCTAAATCTGGGCTGTTCGTTCAAAAATACCACAGGTGCCTGATAAATGTTGTGGTAACTATTAGAGATAGAAAATTTGCACACAAAATTTTGACAGTAACTCTAGGTTTTATAATCAACAATTTCTGTTTTAAAATGTTACTCAACATCCCTGGCATAGTTTGATAGGGTTTAAGCAACAAAGTTTCTGACCTAAGAAAACTGCAGGAATAGCTCAGCTGGTAAAAGCTCTTTCCACCAAGCCTGACAACCAGAATTCATTCCCTATGAATGACATCATGGAACGAGAAAACCAACACCTGCAAGTTGTCCTCTGACTTGATACAGTGGTATAGGTATGAAATAAATGCAAAGAAAAATTTGAAAACAATTAATGTCTTGATCAAAATTTAGAAAAGATCAACACCATAGCTTCACAAACTGTGAAATATGTTTGTAATAAAATAAAAAGGAATATGACTAAATTTGTGTCACTCAACTGGCTGTGGCAAATAAATTTTATGGCCAGTTTTATAGAATGATGCATTTTGTTTAACAGCAGTGTCTCTGCAAATGAGAAAACAAGAGATACAAGGGAAAATGTTCAAAAAGCCAGAAAAAAAAAATTAAGCATTTGTAGTGATTGTACTCAATGAAATATTTATATGTAGAATAGGGTTTTCTGTTTGACCCTTAAATTACATTTGCAGAATACACTGTAGATGAGGCTTTTATTCCCTTTATTATCATTTAGAATTTGTTATGCAGGTCAAAATGGCAACACTGTATGCTGGAGTTTTCTCTCCAT
This sequence comes from Nannospalax galili, assembly GCF_000622305.1. Taxonomy (NCBI): domain Eukaryota; kingdom Metazoa; phylum Chordata; class Mammalia; order Rodentia; family Spalacidae; genus Nannospalax; species Nannospalax galili. The sequence continues at coordinate 2,686,723 of NW_008336075.1, read as the reverse complement.
CATCACCTGGAAAAGAAGTAAATTATGGAGATGCTGATGGTTATATTCATCAACCATCAGTTCTTTACTTAGACTTTTTCCTTATGGCACACACATACAAAAACCCAGTAGTATTTTTAAAGAATTGTGCAGATATTATCTCGGGATCCTAGTGGAACTACACTGACCATATGCATTTATGATACAGTGCTAACATCAGGTGCAATTCTTCATTTGTTTAGATTTTTTTCTCATATCCAATTACTTAAAAATTGTACATACTTCAAAATTATATCTGACACTTCCCAGTTTAGATTCTGCAGCATGTTAGGAATAATTATTCAAGATGGGGATAGGAACACATGCCTTTAACCCCAGCCTTGTGACAAGACTTAGAGAAAGCCAGTTGCTGTTCTACCTAAGAAATTAACTGGAAGTCTCAAAAAGTGGACTAGTCTAAAGTTGAATGTCTGGAAGGCCCTGAAGTCACTGATAAAATTCTTTGTTCACTGCCTGAAGAGCCTAGAGTCTGATGTCCACAGGGGATGACAGAAGGAAGAAACATACCTGTTAAAGAATTGTTGGGCTGGTGAGCAATCTTCTCTCTTCTGGCTTCTATTCCATGACTATCCCATTAGATGATACCTTCATCCTGAGGGCAGGACTTGCCTCATCATTTCTGATCCATGTGCCAACTGTCTGTGGAAACAGCATCACACACACTCTGAGAAGTGTACTTTACCAGTGTTCTAGGCTTTCCTATACAGTTAAGGTGGCAGTCAAAATGAGCCAGAAAATAAGAATAGAAAATAGAAAATAAGCCAGTACATGAGGGACTAAGACAATACTGGTGTCTAGTTCAGTGTAGAGCATGTAGAACACATTCAATCTCTTAGCTTGCTGATGGAGGAGGAGAAGGGAAAAGTGTGATATAATCGACTAATATAAAGGAGAAAATTATTAAATTTTTTGGAATCTCAATATTGAGTTGCTAAGAAGATAAATATTCCATCTATAAGACAGATGATAGTTTCTTCTAATGTTTGACATACAGCAAGTCAAGGACCTAACAGACTCAAGAAAAATGAGCATAGACATTCCTAGAAAAGACTGTGTTCAAATGCTTTTGAAAGCTCCATTGACAATTGTCCCCATTTAAGTAAAAACCCTAAAAGACTCTTAATATTTGAAGGGTAAGTGGTGGGCATCTACAAAATAAAATACTCAAAGAAGAAACAAGAATGAACTGCTGATGTTTACAATAACTTAGTTGAATCTCAAAAATACAAATGTTTTAAGTGAGTTTGGGAGCTGGAGAGTTGGCACAGAGCAAAAAGCACTTTGTTTGCAAGTATGAAGATCAGGGTTCAAATCCCAGCACCTACATAACAAGCCAAATATGGTCCCTCACACTCCTCTTATCCCAGTGCAGAGGGGGGGTGGATAGAGGGGGATCACCCTGGTTCCCGATCTGCCAGCCTAGCTGAAGATGCAAGCTCTGGGCTTACGGAGAGACAATATCACAAAAGGAAGAAGGTGGAGCATGACCCCAACGCCTTCCTCCTGCCTTCATGGGGACACACACACACATACACACACACACACACACACACACACACACACACACACATGCATACACCATTCTCACAAAAATAAATAAATGGATAAAATAGAGCAGCAGAAACAATCACTTATGAAAAGCTACATACTGCCATGCTGCATGTTTTCATTTGTATGGTAATCTTGGAAAGGCAATATTAGAGCAAGGAGGAAAATCTTAGAAGCTAGAAGCTCTCAGGACTTACAAGTTGGGGGACCAGCATACTGTTAGGAATGACATGAAGAAGTATAACAGGATAGTAGAATGGCTTGGTTCCTGGTGTGATATGTCTGTAGGATTCTATAGGCATGTGGAACTTCATGAGAAGCATTATCTCAAAAGTTAGCCTTATTATAATATATTTATACTACTAAGAGAAAGTGTCTGAAAAGTAAAAGTCACACTTTTAAGAAATTCTCTAATACTTTTTTCAGAATAGATAACATTTGTAGTCTAAATAAAAAATTAGTTTTGCATTCAATTTCATGATCTTGTATGTGTATTTTAGTGTATGTACAAGAGCACGTGAGTGTGTATGTGGTGGGGTGTTTATGCATGTGTGTGTATGTGGTCAGAGGATAGCTTCAGGAGACCAGTGTTCAGTGCCACCCACCTTTGTTTTTTGAGACAATGAGGGTCTCTCACTGGTCTGGGGCACACCAGGTTGCTTAGGCTTGATGGCCAGCGAGCCCCAGGATTCCAAGCGAAAGTCATCATGACCTTTTCTTAGATGAATTTTGGATCAAATTCAGGTCTTCTTCCTTGAAAGGGAACCATTCTATTGTCTGAGCTATCAACCCAGCCATGAATCTTTTTCTTAAAAACAGCAAAAGACAAAGGAAATAAAAGAACATAATATTCAAAATTTAATTGTTTTCCAGCACAGTTACCATCTTTGCACTGATCCCTCCAGGACTGCTAATGTATCATTTTCCACTTAGATAGCTGTGAAAATAGGTGTTAGTTGCTCAAAATAATCCAGATTTGGAAGGATTATTTACTTTACTTTTTGAAGAGCCAGAGTTAACTAGTTTTAAAATAATTTTATATTACTATTGATGATAGTGGCTAGACTAGAGATAATATTCTTAGCTGGAAAGAAGGCTCAGTCCTTACAGTGATTGTTTTACAAGAGTGTTAACAAGTGTTTGGCTCCCCAAACCCCATTTAAATGCCAGATGGGTATGGTGTCCCTCCAGTAATCCTACTCCAGGAAACAGAGACAGGGAATCCCTGGGGGAAACTGGCTAGCCAGACTATCCATATCAGTGAGCTCTGTGTTTACTTGAGAGACCTCGCATCATGAATAAGGTGGAAAACATCTGATAAAGTCTCCTGACATCAGTCTTAGGCACACACACACACACACACACACACACACACACACACATACACACAGGAACCTGTACACACCTGTGTGTACCCAAAATATGCATACACAAACATATACCACATACACAAACACATGAGAATAAAGACATAATGTTCTCTCTTTATTTTTATTCTATGTGTATGAGTGTTTTGCTGGCATGTATGTAAGTGCATCACATGCATGTAGTGCCTACCGAGGCCAGAAGAAGGTTTGAGATTCTCTGGAACTGTAGTTAGGAAGAGTTCTTAGCCCCCATATGCATGCTATTGGCCTAATGTGAGTCCCCTGCAAGAGCAGTCAGTGCTCTTAACCGCTGAGTCATCTCTTTACCCTCATGATACAATATTCTTGAATATGACTAAATGTGATGGGGAAAGACAAAGTAACAATTATATAGAAAACAGTCTTTGTCTTCACTTTTAAGATTATGAATATACCACAGGTATCCATAAGCACTGAAGACAGATTCTTGAATTCTCTAGGGCTTCTGGTCAAAGTTCTGTATCACTTTCGGTTCATATACTAATGAAGTGAGATTCAGTTCAATACTAATAATTTAACACTTGAAGAGCAAATGCTAATGCTCTACTGGTAAATTTATGCTCGATTAGTTTGTTCAACAAATTCAGATAGAAGTTGCTTCATGTATAGATTTGCGGTCACAGTTTTTAAACAGAAGTGATCAGGTTGAAGAAGTTCATGCTAATATTGAGGATTCAAAAGAATCGTTCAATGAAATCTTAATTGCTAAAGATAAATAATAGGAAGAGCCTCTCTAATCCTCTAAATAAAAGCTTGATGTATTTACAAATTTCTTGAGTATAAATTACATGAAAACCTCTTTCAAGTGTAAAATTGAGTGTTTTTTTTCATATTTACAAACTTATGCATTGTAACATGCTCTAATTTCAGAAATTTTTGTTACTACTAATGGCAATGCCATGTAATTTTTTATGCTCTCTCTCCTGTACTCTAATTGCTGCTCCTAGCTAACCTTTATTTCCTATTTGTGAAGATTTGCCCATTTTGAATATTTCAGGTCATACACTGTGTGGGCTCTGGGAACAGCTCTTCCACTTACAGCAGCTACTTTAATGCCCTGGGAGTTTATCGATGGCATAAAATAACCATAGGATGCACCCTCAGGTCCTGTTTGCAGATTAGTAATATTCTAAGCATTGAATTTTCCTCATCCATTTTCATTCCCTTGGATAAATACCTAGGAGTAGATTTGCTTGGACTTAGGTTAAATGTTTTATATTGAATATTTTGGGGCAATGATAAGATGCATCATTTTATTCACCTACTAGAAATTTGTAAATAATTTCATTTTCCATGTTTTATTAATTTTGTTTTCCATCTTTATTATATATATTTTATTACTATAACCAACCTTATTGGACATGAAATAGTAGTTAATATTAGTTTTAATTTACATTTCCCTAATGATCAATGACACAGAAAATCATTCCATATGTGTATGCCATTCAGTGTATGACATTGAAATCATTTTCGCAATTTGAAATTAGGTGATATACCAGAATGGTGGCACATACCTTTAATCTCAGCAGTCTGGAGACAGAAGCAGGTTGATTTTTGTGAGACTGAGTTCAGCCTGGTCCACACAGTGTGTTCCATGGCAGTTGGGACTAAAGAGAGACTCTGTCTCAAAACAAACATTAAATTATACAGTTTCATAATTTGAGAGTTAACATCTCTACATGCAGAACATATATCTGTTGGACAAATGATTTCCAAACATTGTTTTGAGTCTTTTGATTTACTTCCATTTCCAAATAGTGTACTATGAACCATAAACGTTTCCGTTTGCATTATCAAGAAACATTAAGGAGGCTAAGGGGATGGCTCAGTGGGTAAAAGACTTTCTATATAAGAATCAGGATGGAGTCCAAGCCCCCAGAACCTAAATAAAGCATATAGTAGTCCACATCTGCAGTGGCAGAACTCCTACAGATAGATAGGAGATAGAGACAGGAAAATTCCCCAGAAGCTTGTGAGCTAGCTAGACTGGCATTCTTAGTGACAAACCACAGAAGACATTGTCTCAAACATGGTGGTACATAAAGACCAACACCAGCTATTGTCCTCTAATCTTCACCACGTGCATGTCCTGGCATGTGTGCATCTGAACACACACACACACACACACACACACAGACACACACACACACACACTCACAGAGCAAACACACAGAAGGTTCAAAGAAACAAATTACGATAAATACAGAGTATGGATGCTGTCAGGATCATGTAAGTAATATCATTTATTGTAAATTCACACTACATAAAAAAATCTAAGAATAAAGGAAACCAATGACACAATTAAAAGATGTGCCAAAGATCTGAACAGAGAGTTCTCAAAAGAAGTAAAGATGGCTAAGAACCATTTTAGAAAGTGTTCGACATTGTTAGTAATTAGGGAAATGCACACTAAAACCACTTTAAGATTTCATCTTAACTCCATCAGACTGCTAAGATCAAGAGAAGAAATTATATCAAATCCTGGCTTGGATTTGATAGGGGAACGCTCAGTCACTGATGGGATTGCAGACAGCTGCAAACCCCTATGGAAAGCAGTGTGAAGAGCTCTTTAAAAAAAATAAAGACAAGCACAGAAGGAATCTTTGGGGATGGAAGAATGCCTTCCTAGAAGCCATACAGTTATAAAATGAAAACCCAGTGCCAGAGGTTGTTTGCCCCCCATGAGCTATTGGCCAGAGGGGCCCTAGAGGTCGCCCCCCCAAATAAAGGTCATTGACAATAATGTTGGTTGTACACTGGAACTGGGTGGTAAAACCCTATTGCTGAAAACACCTCATACTGTGAACATGGGAGAGGGAGAAACCAAGCTTGGACTAAGTGGGAAATTCCCTGACACTGGATGGGTGGCTTTCATAGTGCCAGAAGGTGACATGCAGATCTGGCTGGGGGAAAACTATCCCCTACAATTCTATTCAACTATAGACCCCACTTGCTGTATTATCAACATGACAAAAAAAGATGTTCCAGCAGGTGAAATATTTATCTTTTTAATCATTATATTCCTTAATTTTTAATAACTACATGATTAGAAGAGGTATTTCACTATAGGTTTAACATATACAGTAACACACTCCAGAGCAAGAGGACATCTCTTTCACAAGTGGCTGCAAGTTTCTAGGTTCACAGTTGAATTAATAAAGTTATACAATATTAAACTTAGTATAAGCCCTGTAAGACATAAAACTGAATGAGTTTTTAAACTTTAAAAAAGATCTCCATTTCATTTTAGAATATATTGTTCCCTGCAGAAAGACTCATTGTTTTTGCTACTAACACTGAGATGCTGGCACAAGCATCTCTAATCTGTATGTATCTGATTATTACTAGTCCTAATCGGTTGCACTTGGATCCTTGGTGCTATAAGGTCATCGGGTCGATGTCAATGGTAACGTTTATCACCTCTACTAATTAGCATGATGTAAATTTCCATTCTTCCTCCTCAAACATAACACATTTTTAAAAATTTGTTGTTTTTTTTTTTTTTTTTTGTGTGTGTGTGTGTGTATCACACAGAACATCCCAAACTATCATATTCAACTATATACCCATTTCACAGATGGTGTCCTCCCATAGCCTCCCTCCCCTACTAGAGCTCTTGTACTCTGATATCCCTGCTACTGTCTGCTGTGTTGTCAGTGCCTCCAACCATTCCCCACTACTTGCCCTTCTGGTGAATCTAGGCAGCCTATCTAGAGGTCTTTGCTTTAGGAGGGTCAGCTGTTCCTCATCTAGCAGCAATCAGTTGTCAATATTCCTTTAGATAAGCTTGGGGTCTGCTGTTCATTTCCCCACTTTTATGCTGGATTACTATCTGGGAGCCCCTTGGGCCATCCTGGCCAACAACTCAAAAGAAGGTATCTCCTATCTGGCATTGTTGCTTGTTATGTAGCCTTTAGCTATGCATAAGGACTCTTAAGAAATTATATTGACCCCTTTAATCTTTGGTTATGCTTTCCTTTTGGGTGTTTAAGGTCATACAGTTGGCCCAGATAAACCAATTTATTTTTATTCTTAAGGTCATTTGTGGATCTGTTCCTCAGTGGTCATATGGGCTTAGGAGGAGATCCTGGCTCCTTTCTTTTACCAGTTCCATCTATGTGAAGATAAGTCAAAGGTCCTGTTCGACCATGGTTGGCTTCGCTTGGAAGTGTGGAGGAGATAATTCCTCTGTGTTGCCCCTCCTCTTTATAGACTGTACACTGGTTCAAGTCCATGTGGAGGGGCCTCCTCGGCCTCCTTGATCAAGAGGAAGGTGACGCACCAACTTTTTAGGACATTTTGAGAGATGTTCATAGTTCCCTGGAACTAGTTGACCTAGGAGGGCAAGGAGCAAAAACTGTCCTTTATGTCTCTCTGAACAAATTATTATAGACCTCAAATATGTCTGTTAAACACCAAAGAACTTTAGTTCCACCAGTCTGGTATTTTTAATTACTGTGTGTCATGTAGATAAATCTTGGGCAAAGACCAGTTGTTCTCAGATA
>NW_008336075.1:2678711-2679211 GCF_000622305.1 Nannospalax galili | reverse complement strand
TCTTGATCTGCTATGTGTAATTTGTCAGTAGGTTGTAGGAGTAATATGGTTACCACTGGTTTTTAAAACTAGCTAGGCATTATTTATCTCTTGCATTGTCTCACCCCTCCATCATGGTTTTCCCACTTAAGGTGCCCCCATTTCCCCCTATTCTCCCTTAATAATACCCTTCTCCTACAGTCCTGCCTCTGTTGAGCTCCTTCTTTGTCTCTATCCCCTAGGTTCCTTGTATACTCTTCCCTGCCCCCTCCCTTAAACTAACCCAATTTTTATCCATAGCTCCTTTATTAAGGCCTGTTTCTTACTGTTCCTCTCTTTCAGGTTCTTTCTTTTCCTTTACCTCCCTGTTTCTTTTCCATTATCCTATTTCCTGTAGTTGTGTCTGGATACATACTCACTTATCAGGGCTTGGTTCTAGGATCCACATAAGAGGGAGAACATATGTCGATTTTTTTTCCTGAGTCTGTGTTACTTAGTATAACAGATTCTAGTCCATCCAT
>NW_008336075.1:2652308-2678629 GCF_000622305.1 Nannospalax galili | reverse complement strand
TGGATGTACATGTGTCTCTGCAAGATGATGAGTTCTTTGGGTATATGCCAAGGAATGGTATAATGGTTGGGTCAAATGGTAGGTTCATTTGTAGTTTTTTAAGAGTTCTCCACACTGCTTTCCATAGGTGTTGAATGAGTTTGCAGCCCCACTAGCAGTGCATGAGTGTTCCCCTTTCCCCACATCCTCTCCAACATTTGGTATCATTTGTTCTCTTGATCTTAGCCAGTCTGACTGGGGTAAGATGGAATTTTAAAGTGGTTTTAATTTGCATTTCTCTAATTATTAGTGATGTTGAACATCTTTTAAGATGCTTCATAGCCATCTTTACATCTTCTTTTGAGAACTCTCTGTTCAGTTCCTTAGCCCATCTTTAAATTGGGTTGCTTCTTGTCTTTGTTCTCTGTTTTTTAGTTTGTTACCTATTCTGGATATTAAACCTCTGTTGGATGGTGAAGATTTTCTCCCATTCTGTGGGTTTTCTGTTCACTTCCCTGGTTGCCTCCTTTGATATACAGAAGCTTTTTAGTTTAATGAGGTCCCATTTGTTAATTCTTGCCCTTGTTTCCTGAGCAATTGATGTCTGGTTTAGAAAATCCTTTCCTACACCTATATCTTGTAGAGTTTTCCCAATGTTTTCATCTACAGTTTCAGAGTTTCAGGCTTTACATTGAAGTCTTTGATCCATTTGGAATTGACTTCTGTGCAGGGTGCAAGAAAGGGGTTTAGTTTCATTCTTCTACAGGTAGAGATCCAGTTTTGCCAGCACCATTTGTTGAACATGCTGTCTTTCCTCCAGTGAATATTCTTGGCCCCTTTGTCAAATATCAGGTGGCTGAAATTGCATTTACTCATATTTGGGTCTTCGATTTTGTTCCATTGGTCTATGGGTCTATTTTTGTGCCAGTACCATGTTGTTTTTATGACTATAGTTCTGTAATACAGCTTAAAATCTGGTATAGTAATCTCTCTGGCATTGCTCTTAGTGCTCAGGGTTGTTTTGGCTATCCGAATTCTTTTGTGCTTCCATATAAATCTTAGGATGTTTTTTTCCAATTCTGTGAATAATGTCATGGGGATTTTGATTGGCATTGCATTGAATCTATAAATGACTTTTGGTAGAATAGTCATTATTTTCACAATATTAATTCTAATCCATGAGCATAGAGGTCCTTCCGTCTTCTGATGTCTTCCTCAATCTTTTTCTTTAAAGATTAAAATTTCCATTGTGGAGCTCTTTAATGTCTTTGGTCAGGCTTATTCTGAGATATTTTATGTTATTTTTTTGCAGCTATTCTGAAGGGGAGTGTTTCCATGTGCTCTTTCTCTAACTGCTTGTCATTGGTATATAGAAAGTCTACAGACTCTTGTAGGTTAATTTTGTAACCTGCCTCTTTACTGAACATGTAAATAATTTCTAGGAGTTTTCTGGTGGAATAGTAGATGGAATCCCACTGAAAACAGATGATGCAGAAACACGAAAGTTCAGTGCCTTGCTGCAATGGTAGGGAGATCATCCCATACCTACTACCCCCTCCAAGGCTCAGGGACTTTTGAGGAAGAGGTTGGCAGAAAGAATGTAAGAGCCAGAAAAAGGGGTAGAATGTCAACTGGAAATGTCCTCCTACCACTATGCCTGCAAGCTATAGTCTCCAACTCCTCCTTCCTACACTTGTCTGGGAGTTGATGGGGGAGTCCATTAACCCTCCCATCCAATCATTTAATCTTAGATGCATGTGAGGTAGGGGCTAAGGTTATATAAGGCAAAAATGCCAAGAGACTCTTGTCTTTTTTTTTTTTTCAACTTTTGGGAAGTCACAGGGTCTATTTTTGAGTGGGGACTTTCCAGAACAGCTATAAATGGGGAGGGGGGCAGACCCACCCTGTTCTCTGTTAGCAACTCCAATAGCTCATTAGGATTTAAAAAAAAAAAAACTAAAAATGAATCTACCATATGACACTCCTTGGCATATACCCAAAGGACTCATCCTATTGCAGAGATACTTGTACAACCATGTTTGTTGCTGCTTGCTTCACAATAGCTAAGAAATGGAAGCAATCTAAATGTCCCTCCATTTACACACCAGAATTTTACTCAGCAATAAATAAAGTTGAAAAAATGAAATCTGTGGGTAAATTGATGGAACTGGAAACTATTATACTAAGTTAAATAACACAGATTCAGAAAAATTAAAAAAATATATGTTCTCCCTCACCTGTGGATCCTAGCATCAAAATCCTTATATGAGTATATAACCTTATGTAAATGCAGGAACAAGGGAAATGGAAAGGAACCAGGGAGCTAAAAGGTAAGAAGAAACCTGAGAGAGAAAAACAGTAGGAGACAGGTGTTACTAAGGGATAAATGTATAAAACAAGGGCTAATGGGAGGGGGAGAGAAAGGGCTACACATGGAACTATGGGGAAGAACAGGAAGAAGGAGCTCAAAAGAGGTGGGAACATAGCAGACAGGAATTATCATGGGAGAAATGGGGAAAATGTGGACATTTTAAATGGGGAGGATGGAGATGGAAGATTAAACAGGGAGAGAGAGAGGAGATATCAATAATGTCTAGCTAGTACAAAAAACAGAAGGAATCATATTAGTCCAAAAACTTACTGAAGAATTACATATACAATATGTCTACATAAGTCCATATATATAGCTGAAGGCTATATAATAAGAAACAGTAGCAGACAGGAGAAACCTTCCTTTGAGTTGTTGGCCAGGGTAGTCCAAGAGACTCCCCAAATTACACAGGCTATTGCCACAGCCCTTGACTGCCTCCTAGAACTTGAAGGTAAAACCCTATTGCTGAAGACAAGACATATTTGAGAAATAGGATTTGAAGCCGTAGAGTTGGGACTGACCTGGAAGTCACCTCTTGTGAAACCCAGCTCTCATGGTTTTGGAGAGCACTATGCAAGCTGATAAGGGAAAATATCAGTCAATGGCCCAACCCCAGCTTCAAGGCCTAAAAACCATACCAATGACCAGCACAGCTAACGACATTGTTACAGTAGTGGTACATTTATCTTGGGGGTAATCAATAGCTACTGAATTGAACTTAAAGACCACTCAATGGGAGAAACCTCATGTGTGACACTGTAAACTAGCCAAATACAGATACCTGGAGAGGGCATGATCTTAGAGCAAACTCCAAGCCTGTCACATCCCTGGGCAAATGTAATTTCTTATTATGTACCAAGTATGGATCCTTAAATTTACAGATAATTATCCCAGTCACTTCTAGCTTATTTCTTCATTGCTGTGACAAAATACTCTGACCAATACCAACCTGGGGAGGAAAGGGTTTATTTGGCTTACATCTCCCAGGTCACAGTTCATCAGGAATCCCAAGGTAGGAACTTAGGACAGGAACCTGGAGGCAGGAGCTGGAGCACAGGCCGTGGAGGAATGCTGCTTACGGGCTTTCTCTGCTGGCCCCTGCTCAACCTGCTTTCTTATACAGCATAGGCCCACCTGCCCAGGGGTGGCACCACCCACAGTGGACTTGGCCCTCCCATGTCACTCAAAAATCAAGAAAATTCCCCCACAGACATGGGTACAGGTCTGTCCAATGGAGGAAATTCCCCAGTTGAGTCTCCCTCAACCCAAGTGTCTCAAGTTAACACTAAAGCTCTCCAGCACACCACCCATCAAAAAGCTTCTTTTTTCAACAGACAGACATTATTACAGAGTTCCACACCGAGTCACACACAGAGGCTGTCTGTGAATTTCCCAAGCCTAAGTGATATGTCTATGATGCAATCTCTACACCTAAGGCTTATGGAACATAGAACAAGGGTTGAAGAGAACACTAATCCATCTTTCAATTCTTCTCAATGAAGCTCCCTCATGTAACAGAGGGCCAGGAACACAAAGGTCACAAATGATCAAAACATAGAGAATAAGAATCTACAGAGTGTGGGTCCTCAGAGAGGACTCCTATATTAAATTCCACCCTCCCAAGGCTCAGGGCATTGTGGAAGAGGGGGCAGAAAGATTGTAAGAGCCAGGGAGGAGGTGCGTGACCATATGGAAGTAGAGGCCTACAGGCTCCTGGGACGCTTCTCATATGAACCTACAGCAGTGGTGTCAGCATGCACAAGACTCAGGAAAACTCAAGCAGACAAAAACCCAGCACAGAACCGTGAAAATGGACAGCAGACGCCAATCTTAGTGAAGGAATCATTGGCAGATGATTACTGATGGATAAGGAAGAGCTGATCTTAAAGGGAGGGACTCTAGATAAGCTGACCAAACTTCAGTGGATGGACTTGCACTGACGAACATCTGGGGACACTAATTTGACATGATAGGCCATAACACAAATGACAGAATGTATGAATTCTAGTGTGGGGACTATGGGAAGGTGCCTATGGGGAAGGGTATATAGAGATAATTGAGATGTTCTGTATGAAATACAGAATAATTCAGTAAAATACGTTTAAATAAAAGAATAACCGGGGGGGGGGCTGAAGAGATGGCTCAACAGTTAAGAACACTGGTTGTTCTTGCAGAAGACCCAGGTTCAAATCCCAGCACCCACATGGCAGCTAACAGCTGTTGGAAACTCCAGTTCCAGGGAATTCAACAGCCTTTTCTGTCCTCCACAGGCATTGCACAACACAGGTGCACTTACCCACACACAGGCAATACACGCATACACATAAAATAAAAATAATAGCCAGGCGTGGTGATGCACACCTTTAATCCCAAAACTCAGGAGGCAGAGGCAGGTGGATCTCTGTGAGTTCAAGGCCAGCCTGGTCTACATAGTGAGTTCCAGGAAAGCGGGGGCTACAGGGAGACCCTACACACCCACACACCTACAGACTTCTGCAGGCACAGACAGACAAAAATAAATAAATAAATAAATAAATAAATAAATAAATAAGATAAATAAAATACATTTAAAAACGACTAACCTGGCTAACTTATTAGCTGTAAGCATGTCTGAAGTCATAGCTGACACTTGGAAATTCCTTTACAAAACAGTATGTCTGGTTCTATTTTCAGTAAAAACCACTCAGGAAATTTAAATTAGGGTGCCAGATGGTAGGTATAGATGGACTAGCCTCATTGTAAACAATAAACAGGATGGTCAGACACTGACCCAATAATCCTGGTGTCCATGTACTTATGGTTTCCAGTTCCAGTAGGTGTAAGAAAAAAAGCCTCTTCTGTGAGAGAAAAGAACTGAACCTGTGGGGAGTCTATTTCCCCTGATAACAGGCCCATTTCCAATCTCCCCACTGACCACAAGAAGTGCTAGGTTTGGTGGGAGGCTGAGCGTGAGGGCATGCTTTTGCCCAGTATATGGCCATTCTGCAATGGAAACAGGAACCAAGGGTTTGGGAATTTGTAGAGTAAGTTTGGGCTCAGCTCACTTGAGGTTGCATAGCAGAGGTTAGCAGTTGCTTTTTTACACTGAGATGTCTGACTGGCTAATAATCCAGTCTAGCACATGTTGGCTAGATAGAAAGGGACTAAATTATAATGGGACCTTCCATCCCTGCCATCAGGAGGGTAGGGGGACATGAGAAAGGGACATAAGAACCAGGAGTTAGCAAAACTTAAAACAAGGGAGAATGGTTTAGATCAATGCATTTACAGTGAATAACAAGGAACTCAGGTTAACAAGGAAATTATGGGTTACTAATAAAATCAGGGAAGCACAATATAATAAGTAATACAATTGTCCCAGTTAGGAAAGAGAAAAATATGAGTTTTAAGCTATTTAAAAGGGTTCAATGAAACAGCCATACTTGCTCAAATTTGTTCACCACAAATTTTTGCTTAGGATCATTGCTACCACAAGTATTTAGTTTTGTGCTTTAAAAATATTCATAAAAGCATCTGAAAAGGATCAAGTCCAATAAATTATTTTAACCTTTTACCAATCATGTGCAGATTCATTATATGGAACACAGGAAACACCGAACTGTGTAGCATTAGAATGCTATTGTAATCTATGTGACCATCTCAAATCCTGTGCTTGTTTCCCTATTCACAAAATAAGGTCCTTTAAATGTTGAACAAAGTGAGCCATTTCAATGATTTGATAGTAGAGCCATGGCAAAGGTGGTTACTATAGCTATGATACAGTTACTGAAACAATTACCATAATAATCCAGCTTGTAAAATTTGCTGTTATGTTTAAGATGTTAAATATTCAGTTCTACTGTATATTGGGAGTATGTAATTTGTCTTTTGATTTTATAGGGGCCTACGGTTAAGATATTTCCCTGAGTCTCAGAAGAGACTTTGGACTGTGGACCTTCTACTGTATATTGGGAGTATGTAATTTGTCTTTTGATTTTATAGGGGCCCACGGTTAAGATATTTCCCTGAGTCTCAGAAGAGACTTTGGACTGTGGACTTTTGAATAGTATTGAGACTGGTAATGACTATGGGGATTTTTAAGGTTGGACTAAATGCATTTTGCATTTTATATGGTCATGAGCCTATGGGGACCAGGGGTAGAATGTGGTGGTTTGAATGAAAATGTCCCCCATAGGCTTCAAGTATTTGAAATTTTTTGTCCCCAGTTTGTGATACTGTTTTGGGAGGTTTTAGAGGTGTGGCTATCCTGAAGGAAGTATGTCACTGGGGTCGGGGAGATTAGAGAGTTCTTAAGCCTTGCTGGGTCTCTAGTTGCTCTCTTGCTTCCTGTGTCTGCTAGATGTAGAGCCTAGGCTTGTCCTCCAGCCACTTCTGCCACCATGCCTCCTGGCCATGACAGACTATAATGCCTCTGGAACTGTAAGCTCAGATAAAAATCTTCTTTCTATAAGTTGCTTTGGGTCAGTGTTTCTATCACAGCAATACAAAAGTGACTAATACACTTTGCAATCTATGTGACCATGAAAAATCCTGTGTTTGTTTCCATACTCACAAAACAGGGTCCTTTAATTGTTGAACAAAGTGAGCTGTTTCAATGATTTGATGTAGAGTCATGGCAGAGGTGATTACTATAGCTATGATACAGTTACATAAACACATCCCATAATAATCCAGCCTGTAAATCTTTGGCTGTTACGTTTAAGATATTGAATAACCTCTTGTTAAAACAACAAAGTTTAATACATGCTTTTATCCAAAATTTCTGCATTTAATTAGTAGTATTATAATTTTTTTCTTTATACTGAAAAATCTTCAATCCAGATATGAACAGCCCTGATTTCCAAACAGATTGAGAGACTGCCCATGCTAAAATTTGACTTCCACTGTTCCTCTGTTGTCTTCTTCGTTGTCACAGAGTTGGGGGAGCAGCCCACCTCAGGAAAAGGAGTTGAAAGACCCTTTAAGAAGCTTGAGTCTGAGGTGGGAGGGCCAATTTTATCTCCAAAATCAGCTTAACAGTGAGTTCAAAAGAACATAACAATTTACCAGTTGTTTAGGAGAGATAAGAGCAGAGGGGAAGGGAAGCTTGGGCAAAGATAATCAGACCATCCACCATTCCTATATATGAAATTTGGACCAAATGTCCCAAATTATGGTCACTGGTTATTACTATCTAATTTGTATTGTGGCCTGAGGAAGATAAATAGACTATAAAGGTTTATTCATTTCAAATCAGAGTTTTGTTTTAAGTCAGATTGGAGTCTCAAGGCTGAGAAATTCTTTAAGAAACAAACAAAGGTGTATCACCATGGACTTTGGTGTATCACCATGCTGCAGGACAAGGGAACCAGGGCAAAATGACAGAGGCTGTAGATTGAGTAAGAGTGTCCAGAGGGAGAGGGCAGGAAGAGAAGGAAAGAGGGGAAAAGGAGGGGGAGGGGAAATTAGCTAGGTGCCTGGCCCTGCTGAGCACTCTCTCCTGGATTTTGGGACCATCTATAAGGAAATAGAAAGCCCAGAAATGGAAAAACTAACTTCTACAGAACAAGCAAAGTTATTAGAGGAAAATTTGAGAGGGAATCCGCCCCCCCAATAACCCAGTGCCCAAAGAGGTGGGTACCTCTTTTCAGACTAGGGTCCAGAGCAGAGCATGGCCTCCCTTACAGACTTGGGGTTTTTATATTTTTTCTCCCTTTTGGGATGGGACAGGGGGCTAAGGTTGTGTCATCTTGGGATCTCATGCAGGTGCAGGGGGTGTTCCCTATTATAAGGAGGTTTGGTCATTCAAGACTCTGCTGCAGGGAGTGCCCTGTAATTGGAACTGAGTCATTCATATCAGTGATGTCATTGGGGTGGGGGTGGGGGTGAGACACAGCCTTCCAGAAAAGGTGCCAGAGAGTGCTGACCATGCTCAAAACAATCAAGACCTAATACTTCTCCACCAACATAATACTTGTATTATTATCCTATATCCAGAAAACAAGTGAATCCCAATTAACTAAATATATACTTTTTTCTTGGTGACAAAATATTACATTTAAATTCACTCTCAGAAGCTGGTAATCTGGCTCAGTAAATAAAGGCTGTTGATGCCAAACCTAACCACCTGAGTTTGATCCCCAGAACTCACATGTTAGAAGGAGAAAACTGACTTCTGCAAGAAATTCTCTGACCTCCACATGGGCTATGGGGATGTTTGCACCCTCCCAAACATGCATAAATTCACAGGCACACACACACACACACACACACATACACACACGCACACACACACCCCAACACAGACACTAAGTAAATAAATGGCGAAATTTTAAAATTCATTTTATTTTATTTATTATTTTTATTTTATATGCATGAGTATATTGCCTGCATATATGTTAAGTGCACCCATGTTATGCAATGCCCATAGTGGTCAGAAGAGGGCATCGTCAGAGTCCCTGAACCTGGAGTTACCAGATGGTTGTTAGGCTCCACTTGGGTGCTGGGAATTGAACCACGGTCCTCTGCAAGAGCAGCCAGTGCTCTTAACTTCTAAGCCAGCTCTCCAGCCCGAACAATCTATACTTCTGACAATTTGGTACTATAAATTTCACTCATGCCTGACCTTCTTGTCAGAAGAATATATTTCATACTGACAGGAAAAAGCATGAAATCTAGTCCTACTAACAACATTGATGCAATTTACCAAAGTAATTGTAATGAAAAGAATTTTATTAATTCTGGAATTTCATACAATATATTTGGATCATATTCAGACTCCTCCCTCTCCAGTCCCTCCTCACTATCCCTTCTCCACAGGTTTTATGTCCTCCATTATTGACCATTTATTTATTTATTTATTTATTTATTTACTATTCATTTTTTAATGCCTACTCTTTCTAATCCATGCCATCCATGTGCTCCTGTGTTTGGGTCCATGTCCTGGATTTCTTTTTTCTTTGATATGTCTTTAAGGAAACTTATAAAACAGTAGATTTCCATATGGCTCTTTCCACCATCCTTAGTTTTCCCTTACCCTACCCTTCCTCTGTCCTACCTTCTCATTTCCTTCCCCACCTAGCCCCTCATCTCTTTTCTATTTCCATACCACCTGTGTTCTGTTATACCCCTCTTAAGTTCCTGCTGCCCTTCCTGTCAGTGGTCTCTTTTTAGTTTCCTGACTTCTACAGGTACTCCAAGTTACACACATGAATCTAATGATTCAAGGCTAGGATCCTCATATGAGAGAGAATATGCATTGTTCTTTCTGGGTCTGGATTACCTTACTATAATTTGTGCCAGTTACAGCATCTGCATAAAATTTTATATAAAGCAAAATTTTCATTTTACTTGATAGCCAAATAGAATGCCATTGTGCAAATATACCACACTTCCATTATCCATTCATCAGATGATGGGCATCAAGTCTGTTTCCATTTCCTAGCTACTATGAATAAAGCAGCAGTGAACATGGATGCCAAGTATCTCTGTAGTAGGACATAGGGTCCTTTGGATATATCCTCAGGAGTAGTAGAATGGAGCCACAGGATAGCTCTAGACTTCTGTAGTGATTGCACTAATTTGTAATGCTACCAGCAGTGAATGATGTTTACCCTTTCCCAGCATCCTCACCAGTATTTGTTGACATTTGTTTTCTTAATCCTAGATAGCCTGACTGGCATGAATGAAATCTCAAAGCAGTTTTAATTTGCATTTTCCTGATGGCTAAGGAAGTTGAAGGCTTTAAATGTTTCTTAGTTATTTGCATTTCTTCTTTTGAGAACTCCCTGTTTAGATCTAAAATTAATTTTTTAAAAATTGAGTTCTTTGTTTTCTTGATGCTGTAACAGTATTCATAAAGATACTTGCCTTTTAAAAAGGTTTAGTATACTTTTTACAAATTTAACCCAGTTTTTGCTATAGGACTAAACAAGTTTTATCAGATGAGTTGAAAACCAAAGTAATTTTTTGAAAGGCAGAAAAATCATGAAAGACACAAATATATTTGGCTGAACATTTCATTTCATGAGCAAATATAGTCTCACAGCCACATTTTTAGGAAAACAGAAAATTCAGAAGTCAAAAGTCACACAAGGAAAACTAGCTTAGAATATATGAATCAAAGCAGAGAGAAAAAGGAATAATGCACACTGAAGACCGTGGGATGAATGTGAGCTCTGTTGGTCAAGTCAACATGCATTGAGATCTGATAGGGTAAAAGTTACTGTCACAGTAAATCATGTTGAACTTATTGTGGTATTTTAATGTAGTGAGAAAAAGAGTATAAGGCTTTAGGCTGTTTGATTTTTTTGTTTTTCTTTTGTATTAATTGAAGGAAGAAAGTGTGTGTCTATCCATAAGGTAAATGTGTACAGTAGGGCTGGGATCTGAAATCACGGCCTCTGCAAGAGCAGCAAGAGCTCTTAACTACTGAACCATTTTTCCAGTACCTAGCAGGATATATTTCTAAGGGAATTAGCACCACTAAAACACAGGGGAAAAACCAGCAATAGTTCTGCAGTGTCATTCCCAGTTCCCAGTTCCTGGCATATGGAAGCATTCCTTTACAACATCTTATGTTTTCAGCAAAGATGTTTATTCTTTATTTGTTAGGTGCCTAAGACCATTTATTTAGTATTGCTTTAAAATATTAGATATTAAATGTTTCTATGGCTTACAGAAACATGGATCTTTTGGAATAAGTAGATATGCCACCAGCAAAAAACATATAGAATAATATAATCTTCACAATGCCTAGTATTTTGTGTAGCTCTAAATTTATTTATAGATTTAGATGTTAGACTTTCAAATTATCTTCAGTGTGTCTCTGCTTTATGGCATTCAAGGGCACCCAGAGGGAGAATTCATTTTAATCAAATTTAACATCTCAGAGACAACCACACACAAACAAATCAGCAACCCCTTCTATGGTAAACATTGGGTAGACAGATGGTTACACTGCTGAACTGTTTTACCTTGAAATCAGTTCTCAGGGGTTGAACTCATCTCATCAATATCATTTTTTTTTTAACTGCAAAAACATTCTCAAGAATTTAACACATGAATTTTTAGGGTGTGTGTGTGTGTCTGTGTGTGTATACCTGTGTGTACAGACAATCATGCACTTGTGTGAATTTGCATATGGAGGCCAAAGGGTTGAATGTCTTTCTTAATCCCTCTGTATTTTTTTGAGACCTGTCCCTCATTGAACCTGAAGTTCACTGATACAGCTAGACAGCCAGGCTAGGGAGCCACAGGAGTCATCCTGTCTTTCCTTCCCAGAACTGAGATTCTAAGTGTGTACCATTAAGCATGATGTTTTGCACATGGAATCTGAGGGATTAAATTCGGGTCCTCATGCTTGCACAGCAAATACCAAGTGAGGTGATTCTTCAGTTCTTTCATTGTTTTTACATCTTTTAATGAGCTGTACCATTAATCAAAACAGGAAATTTTAAGTTAAAATTGCAGGTAAGAATAAGAAATACCGATGTAAGTAAAGCAAAATGAAAATGCGTGAGGAAAAGAAATACAGTGCATACACATATACTTTTCAATACTATATCAATACATATACATGTATTGATAAGAGAAAAGGTGAGTTAAGTACACAGTGGCTGCAAAACACAGGAGTTGACTGCAAACTTATGGATGAAATTCCTCACAGTCTTCTTCACATTCGTATCAAATTATGCACATGGTCATAGTCCCCAAGTTCTCCGCTATTTTCTGCAGTGCACTCACATGGAAGCCAACCCCCTTATTTTACCTTGCTTTGCAAATTTTTACAACTTAGTAATAAAAACATCAGTGCTCCATCAGAATGTTGGACACATATGCAGTGGGATACTACAGGGTCACGAAATGGGCGAAATTCTGTCATTTGCAACAGGGTTGAAACTAGAAGAAACTACATAAATAAAATATGCTCTGTTGGTTCCTTTTCTAAATGCTGGTACCAAACACCTGACAAGAATCAATTTAAGAAATGAAGGATTTATTTTGGCTCATAGCTCCTGGGAGATGCAGTCCGTCATGGCAGACAAGGCATGACATTAGGCACATAAGCAGAAAGTGGTAAGTACTGGGACTCACTTGGCTTTCCCATTTTTCTTCAATCTAGGACCACAACACATAGAATGATGCTGCCTACATTCAGGGTGGGTCTCCCCAACTCAACTATGCTAAACTGGGCAATACTTCAAGACATGCTCAGAGTCTTATTCCCTAGCTGACTGCACATTCTGTTGAGGTACCAATCAGCATTAACCATCACAATCAGATATGCATCATGTATCTCATTCACTGTAAGAAGGCACCCATCTAGAACCTCCCATCAGCTACCCAGAACTAAGAATGCTTTGTAACAAGAGCCCTCCCTTTTCCTTTAACTGGCTTTTTGTCATTCTTTCAATATGTTGTCTCTCTGTACTTGATTGGTCGCTCTTGGGGTGAACCACTTATCTGGAGTTGTCTGCAAGTAGGGATAATATCAAGAAGGAAAACATCATTTAACCAAAAGTGTTCACCTGTGTAAAAATATTCTTTACAAAGTTGGTGTTTAATTGATCAAGCCATACAGCAAAAAGTAGTTAGGAACAAGGATGATTCATCCATAGAAAAATGAAGAAGTAGAGTTCATGGACCAGATTTGTGTTGTTGATGAATTTTTTGGTCCTGCTTCTATTTTCTCACCAAAATAAAGAACATTTTCAATGGTAAAGTGGAGAGAGGAGAAGGATGCATTGAAGGACATCCAATCAGAAGAGTAGAGGCAGAACCATAAGATTCTTGGCATCTGACTGTACTGAGCTCTATGTTAGCTATATTATGGCATATTAAGAACTACGTGTTGAGCAGGATTTTACCAGGATTAGAAGTCTGTAGTAGGAAAGAATTGAAGAGTGAGTTGATGATAAAGACAAGGGGGTGATTATGATGGATGGAGCATAAGAATACAACATAGCAAGTGGAGAGAGAGAATAAAGGGCAATGAAGCTGACAAAATCACTGTTCCATGTGGTATGCCATGATTAATGGATTTAAGCATCAGAATGAAGGTCTGGGTATGGAGTTCTGCTTGCAGACTGTTTGTCTAGTATACAAGAAGCTCTGGGTTCAACCATCAGAGTCTCATAAACTGTGAGATGGTGCACACCTGCATGCTCAGCTCTCAGGAGGTGAAGGCACAAGGATCAGAGAACTTCTTTGTCATTCTTACTACAGAGTGGGTTAGAAGATAGCCTGAGAATACATGAGAATCTATATCAGATGAATAAAATAAAAAGAAATCTTTTAAAAAATAAAAGAAATTAAGTACCTAAAATGAGTGACATAGACAATTGGAAAATGATCAGAAAGGGGAAGCTTTAGATGGGATTCTGTTGCAGATATATTTATGAATCAAGTTAGGTTTAGATATAATTACTGCAACACTTAGAGAAGAGTAAAACTTTAAGGATCTGTCTTGGTATTATTCCATATACACGTATTGAAATGACCACGAATACGCAGAGGATTAGTTGGAGAAAAGAGTCACCAAGGAATTAGAATCCTCAAGGGAAAAAGGGAATGAAGTGAAATACATAAACATAGAGTTCTGAGTGGCACAGTTCCCAGACCTGCAATTAATGAAATTAAAAATTTGGAAATTTGTTAGGGGAAAGTTGGGCAAGTATGAGATGGAATTACCTTTGCCCTAAGGCCAATAGAGAGGTGCAGAAGAAGAAACACTAAAACTTTGGTGAGTTATAAAGATACTGTGCTCTCAGGGGACAGAAATATTATTAGAGCAAACAGGGAAAGATATGGGATACAGACAAACGTGTATGAAGAAGCACATTCTGATAGCTCTTCTGGGTAGAATATGATCCCAAAGGACCAGGGGGAGGAAAATGACCTTGGGAAGTTAGCTATAAGAAGATAAGTGGTGGACAGTTTCAGAACCCTTTTTTTTTGTATGTATATATAGTACGTGTGCAGGTCTGTATGTGTTTCTCATATATGTGGGCCCACTAGTATAAGTGTGTGCACATGTAGATCAGTGTGTATGGTTGTAGAGGCCCAAAACTGATGCCTGATGTCTTCCTCAATTGCTCTCAATTTATTGAGGCATGGCCTCTTGCTGAACCTGGAGCACACCAATTCTGACTAGTTCAGCTGGCTAGCTTCCCCGAGTACCCTGGTACAGCCTCCCAATTGTTGGGATACCTGGCAGTCGTCACACCTACCCAGGTTTGTGTGCATTCTGGAGACCCTAACAGAGGTCCTCATGCTTGCATATTAAGTATTTTATCTGCTGAGCCATCTCCCCAGACTCAAGAATAGATTTCTAAGACAAAGGCTAAAGGATTTTCTACAGTATTGGAGATGGCTATGAATGAAAAACTGGAAGAACAGATGGTTTTATAACCATAAAGCAGATTATCTGAATTAATATTGCTATTGACTAACAGAAAAGGCTGAGGGAGTGCTACTGTCTAGGGAGAAATGTCAGTAGCTAATTGGTCATTCCAATTTTCAGGTGCATTTTGGATCGAAAGATGTTAAACTGAAAAATAGATGCTCAGGGTTGAAAGAGCAATTGTTAGCATTGCCATATACCCATTGTATATTTTACACAGTTGTAGATATTAGAAATATACTTTAAAAGGCTATAAAAGAGGTATGTAAAGTTATGCAAACATGCAGAATGTCAACATCTACTTACCATTATCTGGAGAAGAAAGTGGAATATTACCAGAACCATAGGATTCCCTTACCCTGAGTAACCTCATTTCACCATTTATATGTCTTAAGAGAACTACCAGAGGCAAAAGCACTCCTGAAATAGAATGTGATATTAGATCCTCTAGTTTTGCATTTTTGTCTATAAATGTTATAGTAAGTAACATGTTAGTTTTGCTTATTTTAGAAATTACTAATGGAATCTGTACAGTGTAGTCTCAATTTAGAATTGCTTTTTTGATTCTGCATGAATATGTGAGTTTTATTCATGATGTTGTGGTGTGTGTGGTTAAGTCACTCACTTTCCTCAATATAAAAATGCACAGTTCTCATTTGGGAGGCAGAAGCAGGCAGATCTCTGTGAGTTCAAGGCCAGCCTGGTCTACATAGTGAGTTCCAGGCCAGCTGGGGCTTCATGGAGACCCTGTCTCAAAAAGACCAAAAAAAAAAAAAAGCACAGTTCATCAGATCAGTGAAGGCACTTGACATATGATAACACACTACTTTAGGGTAGACTTTTACAAGCAATGTTCTCATAAATACTTGGTTCCCATATGCACGATTATATTTTGAGGCTATACCCAAAATTGCTAAAGGGAAACTTACTTTTGAACTTCAAAATAAGTAGATAAGAAATATAGCTATTGGAGGAAGTATTGTAATTCTGCTTCCTGTATCTTTATAGAGGTATTTCTCTAGTTTCATTTCTGTTGTTGTGATAAAAAAATACCATGACAAAAAGCAGCTTAGGGAAAGAATAATTTCATCTTACCATTTCAGATCACAGTACATCATTGTATGGAAATCAATCAAGACAGGAACTTCAGACTGGAGGTTACATAATATCCACAGGCAAGAGCAGAGAGAAAATTATCATACAGATGGCTCACCTGTTTGCTTGCTTTTGCTCAACTCAGTTTCTCCATTTTCGTACAGTTCATAACCCTTTGCCTAGGGAATAGTGCTGCCTATACGGCCATGCATACAGGCCAACTCCTTGTAAACAATCTCTCATAGATATTTTCTTCTCAGGGGACTCAGTTTTACAAAGCTAACCATCACAGGTTTGTATGCTTAGCAACAATTTTAAGAACTCTCTTTGCTACGGAAATATAACTTGCAAATTTGGAACATCTTCCTGTAGACTTTATTTCTTTTTTCACACTTTAAAAACTTTATATAAAGAATTGTTTGCTTTTTAAAACATTAACAACAGAGAGAGAAAGAGAAAAGGAATGGAGCAGAAGGCATGCCCCTTAGTGGTATTCTGTGCAAATGTAGGATTTTACTTCTCTGGAATTGAATATTTAGTGTTTTTATAAATAAAAGAGGGCAAAATGAAGCAGTTAAAAGTCACCCAAAGCCCATGGTTATTCTGTTAGCCACATCCTACTGAGAACGAAGAGCACCAAGAGGAGGAGGACAAGGGAAAACAAGAGTGGAGCCAGGTCTGCATGGGGGACGATCCCCTGAGCAGTGCACTCTGAGGGTCAAAGAGATCAAAAGGCTCCTTTTGCCTGAAAAGGTGATTGGGAGCAGGAAGAAATGGGAAGGGAAAAAAGGTAAATAAGAAATTTTAATGCTCAAAGAAGGGGGTTGGTAGGTTGTGTACTTTTCCCCTACCCCATAGCCTCAAAATATTAGGGAAGGGGAAGAGAGGGATAAAGAATTCCATTTGCATTGAGCAGACCTTTAAGATTAAAGGGAAAAGACAAATAAGTAAAAAAAAAGTTAAAAATCAACTCACATAATAGCAGATTTCTCTAGCCCAACTGGCAACATATACTAAAATGGGAAATAGTATAATGGAGGTTACAGAGTTGGAGAGAAAACCTCTACTCCCAGTTACCCCTTCAGAGACATAAAAATCACTCCTCTCATCCTCACTTTGAGATTTATCAGGATGAGATAAACACACTGTTGTGCAGAAGCTTGCTGTGGCTAAAATCAGAGGTCACCAATCCTTAAAGGGGAACTTGAAGTTATCTAGGCCACCCTGCCTCCTCTGTCCTTCAGGTACTGAGGGTCAACAGTGGGAAGAAAATAAAATCTAGCTTGCAAAGTCATGAGAAATGAGACCACGGAGGCAAAAAACAGGCATACATAAGGGAAGGAGGACGTGCACTCCAGGCAAAAGGCACAAGGACCGGGCAAAGCCCCCACTTTACACAGGTTAAGGGGACAGGAGTTAAGGACAAGTCTTGTAGTTGACCAACAAATGCGGGGCAGATGCTGGAGGGGGGAAGACAAACCTATAAACCTGTAAGTGAATGAAAAAGAAAAATGGGGCAGGGAGAAGCTAGCTTTGAAGCTTTCTGCTAGTTTCAGATTTCATGTACATTCCTTATAGTTCTACACAGAGGTTGCTCTTCTGCCCCAAAGACAATCTTTCTGCTGCTTCTCAACCAAGAAGTATTTTCCATGGCATTCTCCTTTTGATATAGCCTCTTGCAAATGGCCAATTCAAGTAACAAATTCACCACAGGGTGGGAGAGGAGAGCTAAGGACAATCTTAGTAAGGCCGTGGTATCTCCAAGGTTGGCCTAAAACTCACAGAAGAGGTGGAGTCTGTAGCCCTTTGTGGTCTCTGCCTTGGAGATACAGAGGCAAAGCTTCTCAATCCCAGTTCTAGGAGAACTTCACTTGCACTGGGCCCCTTGCTAGGTAGACTGTGCCAGTGTTGCAGGCCTTCTTGACTTCAAAAATAGCCACTGGAATAAGGGAAGAACTCAACTTCCCAATATGCAAGACAAAACAAAAATCCTTTCCCCATCAGGAAAACTGTAAATTAAGATCATCAGTGTGTCAGACTGCTAAATATTGAAAATACAGCATATAACTTTCCATTCTTCCCACAGCTTCCAGTGAAGATTTCCACGCTATCCCTCCATCCAACCCCAAAAGGACAGAAGTTCCAGGGAGACCTGGCAAAAAGAGCTATCTCAAATTTCTCAAGATAATGGAAAGAACTGAATCAACTTTCTTAGGGACTATTGTGCTGACTGCCAGGATGCCTCCTACTGCATACCCTAAAGTGGCTGCCTTTTTCCCATCAACTCTGAGCTCCTTCCACTGTCTCCACACTCTCCATCTTCAGTTCTCCCTAAGAAGACTTTTAGTTCTTCATTTTACCTTATCCAAAGGCAGATGTGTCATCAAGCTAATAAAATTTAGGATTCCTGATAGAAAATGGTCATATCCAAAAACAGTATCACTCTTGTATGAATATTAACCACTTGGATTTATGAATGAGTCCTTGGGATGTTCTGCACTAAGTGACTCCATAACATATCTTAAAAGTGTTAGGACAAAGCTTTCAGAAAGGTGGAAATAATACCAAAGACCTGGTGCTGCTCACACCTGTACTTACAACATACAAATTGATCTTTTATTTTTCTCATTTTAAGGGCCTAATTATTTTCTTTGATTAACATTATATTAATTGTATAAGCAATGGGTTTCACTGTAATCTTCATATAAACACAACAATGATTACCACTATTGTGGCTGATTTTATACTTATGTCTTAAAATATAGATCTCTAAAATAAAGTTCAGTCTCCTAAACATTTTTATTACATTTTTATCCCCCCCCCCGTACCCATGCCTACTACAGCATGCATGATGAAGTCAGAAGACAACTTTTGAAAAACTGGTTCTCTCCTTTCAGAGAGGAAGGTCCTGGTGGTAAAACTCAAATCATCATGTTGGAAGCATGTACCTCTCCCCACTGAGCTTTCTTGCTGACACCAGTCACCTACATATTTAGCTACTTCACCTTCTATTAATTTCTACATTTGATAATGCTTCTTTTCACAGACTTATTGGTGACTTTTATTTCCTGATTTTGAAATCTATAAAAATTTGTTGCTTAGTTTATTTATTGAATATTTGTCTCATTGATTTACATATTTTTATTTACAGATTAAAGTCTGATTTTTCATTTTACAAAGATAAGAATACAGGCTTACATGTTGACTTTTTTCTTCATTCTCTAAAGAATTCATCTGGTCACTAGAAGCTGTTAGGTTTTAATGTGGTCAGATTTTTAACTGCTACTGTTTTTTGTTTTTTTTTTTTTTTTTTTTTAGACAGGGTCTCCCTGTAGCCCCAGCTGTCCTGGAACTCACTATGTAAACCAGGCTGGCCTTGAACTCACAGAGATCTGCCTGCCTCTGCCTCCCTAGTTCTGGGATTGAAGGCGTGTGCCACTCAGAATATATTCTTATTTGAAGATATCGAACACCTCTTCATCACTTATCAAAAATATTTTCTATCTTTTTCCTATGACTTAGCAGGTTATCTCTTTTTTTCACTTTTACAAAAACTTTATTGAGAATTTCATACATGTATATAGGGTATTTTGATCAAATCCATGTCCACTTCCTCCCCTCCAACACTCCCCTCTCTTTAGTACACTTCTTTTTAAAATATTTTATTTATTATGTATATCAGTGTATTGCCTACATATGTGTAAATGCACCTGTGTCGTGAAATGGCCACAGTGGTCAGAAGACGGTGTTAGATACCCTGAAACTGGAATGTTTTATTGTTGTTAGCTGCCATGTGAATGCTGGGAATGGAACCCAGGTCCTCTAACAAGAGCAGTCAGTGCTCTTATCTGCTGAGCCACTGCTCCAGTCCCTAGTACACTACTTATTGACTGTACGATTTCTTTACAAAAAAGATTGAAAAATTGTCTTTGTGCAGGGTTTTCCTCCTAGCCCTAGCTGGCCTGGAGCTCACCATGTAGACCAGGCTGGTTTTGAACTCACAGAGATCCACCAGCCTCTACATACTGAGTGCTAAGACTAAAAGAATGCACCATGCAATACAAAATGATTTTTAATAGTTTAAGCATATGTGTATGTATGTGTCTCTGTTTTTAGGCCACTGTGTATTCCTTTGGAGGCCAGAAGAGGGTATCAGATCCCCTGCAGTTGAAGTGGCAGGTGGTTGTAAGCTGCCCACTGGAAAGTGAACTCAAGTCCTCTGGAAGAGCAGCAAACACAATTAACCCATAAACCGTGTCTATAGCCCCAAACTGTATAATTTCTTCTCTACCTTTTCTTCTCTCTGTTCTATAAATAATATCATTAAATACCTGAAATGTTAAATTATGTTAAATACTGGAGTTTCATCCTACTTTGTGCAACCTAAGAGAGAAATTGCCATCATTTGTTTTGGTTTTTCATGTACATCTGGGTCTTTCAAGTGTTTTAGTATTTTAGTATGATAATTTTGGTATTATAATGGTAGTTTGGTATTATAATTTAGTAGAGCCAAGTTGCTGGAATTATACTGTATTGATTTACAAATGAATTTGAAGAGAAACATCACAATTTTGAGCACTGTAATTAGTGAATTATGAAATGCTTTCATGTGTTTTGGACAATCTATAATGCTTTCACAGAGATTCAATTATTTTATTTTATTTTTAAAAAGTTTTATTGAGATTTGTATATTTCATACATCAGTTCTTAATCAAATTTAGACCTCCTCTTCCATCTATGCCACCCCACTGCCATGCATGTTAAAGTCTATCCAGTCAAGCATTTGTACCCAGATCTCCTTCGGTGCAAATTCATACACTGGAGTCTAGTCAATCTATCTAGAGGTAGTAAGGTCTACTCTCCCTCACCCAGTAGTAATCAATCTCCTACAGTTTCCAGGCCAGGGACCAGTTCACCTCCAATATCCTTTGCTCTACTTTGGGTCCTCGTCTGATTGAGTTGGCATGGGTCTTGTGCTCAGTGCCACTTTTGCCACAAGTACACATGTGCAAGCTTCTAGTGGCCTGAAAGCCTCTGCTTCCCTATGTTCATGTACCAATTCTAGCTCTTACAGTCTTCCCACCCCTCCTTCTGAAATGGTTCCTGAGCCGTGGTAGGTCCTCTCAATGGGAATGAGCTCACGGGTGGCACTCTAAATGCAGCAAATACACATGGTTGGAGAGGTCATGGATCCTAGAGAAAATCCTATCTCTGTCATGTCTCTAGACAAATATTAGCTTGGTTTTTTTTAAAGAATTTTATTTATTTACTTTTCTACTATTATTCTGTGTATATGAGTGTTTTACCTACATTTCTGTAAGTGCAACACTTGCATGCAGTGCTCTTGGAGGTCAGAAGAGGGTGTCTGATTTGCTGGAACTGGAGTTATTGATGGTTATCAGTCACCATGTGGGTGCTGGGAACTGATCCTAGGTTCTCTGCAAGAGCAACCAGTGCCTTAACTTCTGAGCCATCTCTTCAGCACCAACTCATTTTATTTTAATAAACTTTTTATTTTCTTTACTTTTTAATGCATTTTATATGTATTAGTTGGTTTTGTGTGTGCGTGTGTGTGTGTGTGTGTGTGTGTGTGTGCGCGCGCGTGTATTTGTGTGTGACCAATAGTCACTGTGCACATGTGGAGGTCAGAGAATGGCTCCTTAGAGTTGCTTCTCTTCTTCCACATTGTCCGTCCTGGGGTTGAACTCATGCCCACAAGGTTGATGGCAAGCACCTTTATCCCATAAGCCATCTCTTTGGATCTAGTTTCAATACCAGATGATTGCATTGGTTACATATCTTATCTTGAATTGAATCCAGATACATTATGTTTCTAAGGCTATTGTAAAGGATATATTCTTTTAATTTTTATTTGCTAACATTTTTTTTGCAATGGAAATGAGACAGATTTTTGCATTCACTATTTACACACTTAAGATTCAGTTATTAATATTTATGTGTACAAAATAACAACCTTGACATTTCTATATATAATGAAATCATCCTAGACTAGGAATTTAATTGCATTTTTGAAGTATGATATCTCTTGTTTCTTTCCATTACCCCACTGTATTATTAAATAGAAATAGTGACAAGAGGCTATTCAGGCCTTCAATCTCAAATAAGATCATTTAATATTTAACCCAGACCATCCTGATTTGTTTGTGTGGAGCAGAAATCATACATCTCTTTATTAATTATTTAAAATCCCATTGTAATGATTAGGTGCCAAATTATATCAAAAGCATTTGGAATCTGTTTATGCCATGTAAATTTTTCTCTTTTATTGTAACTTTACTACAATTGAATTAAATATAGTTGTTACTTTAAAATGTCAATGTCCCCTGATAATTGAACCAGCCTTCTTCAATTTTAAAGTTTTGCCTGAGAAAATAACAGCCTGTTGACATTGGCAAAAATGATGACAGGGAAAACCAAAAGCTTTTCCTATTGCAGAGGTAGTAAAGTAAATGGCAAATTTGTCCAGGTCAGCTTTATCATAGCCCTAGAAACTAGTCCATAACGTCTTCAGTAACCATGAGAATATTTATTAAAAAAACAAAAAATAAACGAGTGAAATTTAGTAAGAGTTCTTGCTGACATTTAAACCTACCCTAGTCTAGTCACAGATGCAGTAACTTTGAAGACACAGCCTATTGTAAACTTATCCTAAGTTAGCAAAACTGGAGGTAACAGAAGAACTTTATTCTCAAAGAATTAGAGCTACTTGTTTTGACTTATCTCGTGATTGAAAGAAAGGATGTCTCAAAAGCTTGCCTTTATTTTTCCTACCTCAGAATATATCCAGGACTCAAGGGGCTATACCTCGTGTGCTTGTGAAAATATTTGAAGGCAAATGCTTTAGTTGATACTACAGGGAAAGGAAATAACACTTGATAGAAGTAAAACAGTGAACCAGAAACTTGGGAAGAAAATCAGGCTCATAGAATTGTTAGAGAAAAAGGGCTAGGAAAGCTAGCCAATGTTAGCAGGGACACATAAGACATATACAGACTTTGCATTCATTACATGATCACAAAATAACTGAGAACAGCCTTATCCTTGACCTCTTGTTGCTCTGGCTATTTTTCAGGAAGAGGCTAATTTGGAGGAAAACCTGGAGTCTAAAACTATATCTCGCAGGCCAGGTGTCACAGGTGTGTTTCAATAAACCCAACTGCAAAGGACTAGAGACTTTCCCCACTCTATTTTGTTTAAAATATTTAAGTACCTATGTGTCTGAAAGACCCAGGTAGGCAGCCCGAACCTACCTGCTGTAACACCAAAGACCCCTCACCTCCTCTTGGCCTCCCTCCATCCCTTAGGTATTTTCCCAGACTCTAGCTACTCCACACCAGGGACTCTCCAGGTACCCCATGTGACTCAGAGATCCAGGTAGGATGTCTGCTCCCCACTGCCATCACACCAAAGCTCTACCCTTGCTTACCAGGGACTGCCACCTCCCTCTGACCTCTCTCCCTTCATTTGGGATTGCCCAAATTCCAGTCCACCTCCCACCAGGGACTCTCCCTACTTCCAGGAGACCCTAGCTGCTCCATCCCTTCAGGATTCACTGGAGTCCTGTCAGCTACCTGACTGTGGCCCTCCAGTTGTCCTATCCAGCTTTGAGAACCAAGCTTAGTCCACACTCACAGGAGAAAATTGTTCTAATTTCCCTCATCCAGGCACCGCAAGCACCAGACTGTAGATGGCAAGCAGAAGACATAGGAAAGAGGCTGATGCCCTAAGTACCAAACAGAGGAAACTGACAACCCAAACCTGCTATGAACTAGGCCCTCCTGAACATTATAAACACCTTTGTTGAAAAAAGGTGACTTGAACAAACCAATTCCAGATGCACAAATTCCACCATAGAAATAGACACACACACACACACACACACACACACACACACACACACACACACACACAAAGTAATATGTCTCCTTCAAAAATATAAATCCCATAGTAATGGCCCTGGAAGAACTTCCAGACAAAGAATTCAAAATTACAGCTATGGTCAAACTACACAAAGACAACAACGATATATGAAGGAAATGAGGAAGTCAATCCAAATTATTCAAAAAAAAGAAAAATCAAACTGAAGAGATGCTAAAAATAAAATCTCAATAAGCCAATTCAAAAGCTCAGTGGAAAGTCTGGGTAAGAAAATGGAGCATGTTGAAAACAGAATCAGGAACAGAACATGAAGTAGAGGAATTGGATCACTCAGTAAAGGTCAATGAGTAATTTAAAAAGAAATAGGAAAGAAACATGGGAGAATTGTGGGTGTGCTGGATAAATTTAGTTGACAACTTGACACATCTGAGTAGAGGGAGCCTCAACTAGGGAATTTCCTCCATTGGACATGCCTGTGACCATTAGGCCTGTGGGGGCATTTATTTGATTGTTGAGTGATGTGGGAAGACCCAGCCCACTGTGGGCAGTGCCACCCCTGGGGAGGTGGCCCTATTTTGTGTACAAAAGCAGGATAAGCACAGGCCAGGGGAACAACACAGTAAGCACCATACCTCCATGATCTGTATTTTAGGTTTCTACCCTGAGTTCCTACCTTAGGCTTCCTAACTGATGAACTTTTATGCAAGAGATATAGGATAAAATATTCTATTTATTATTTTTATTTTATTTTAAGCGTGTGAGTGTATTCCCTGCATGTATTTAAGTATACCTGTGTCATGCAATGCTCTTCTTCTCCTGAACTGGAGTTACAGACAGATGTTAGCCACCATGTGAGTGCTGGGAATCGAACCTAGGTCCTCTGCAAGAACAGCCAGTGCTCTTAACTGCTGAGCTATCTTTCTAGCCCTGGAGTTGTAAGATAAAATAAACCCTTTCCCCACCAAGTTGGCTTTGGTCAGTGTTCTTATCTCAGCTACTGAAAGTAACTAGAAAATCAGGGCACCATGAAAAGACCTAAGCTTCCAAATATATGGGCATAGAAGGAGAAGAATACCACATAGAAGGGATAAAATCTGTCTTCAGTGAAATCATGGAAGAAAATTCCCAAAATTTCTTAGAGATGCCCATTCAGGTACAAGAGGTCTAAAGAACTCCAAATAAACATGACTAGGAAATAAATTTCAATGATAGTAAAACGTTAAAAACAAAGCCAGCCAGGATGGTGCACATCTGTAAGAAGGATACTGAAAGCTAAAAGACAGAAAGATGAATTCGTGTATAAAGACACACATCTTATAATAACACATGATTGGTTATTTAACAAAAATCTTTAAAGGCAGAAAAACCTGAAATTATGTGTTCAAGTCCTGAAAGTCTCAACTCTTAACCTACACTATTATACCAAGCAAAACTATCTATTGAAATTTGAAAGAGAAAAACTTTCCATGGAAAAAACAAATGCCCTGGAATGACTACTAAGCCAATTCTACAGAGAACATTAGAAGAAATACTTTAATCTCAACAAAAGGATAAAACCTGAATAAGTCACAGGGAAATATTAGCCACATTAGGACAGGTAGTCTAAAGAGACCTGAGAAAACACCTCAAAATCAACAAAATGGCAGAAATTAATGCACATCTTTCAATAAAAACTGTGAATATTAAAGGATTCAACTCCCCAGCAAAGAGACACTGGCTACTGAATTGGACTAGAGAGAAGGATCCAACATTTGGATCCTTCACAATCAAGGATTTTCACCATTTTAGGGTAAAAGAGAGGAGAAGGGTTTCTCAAGAAGACATAGCTATTCTAATATCTGAAAAAACTGAACAAAAACTAGTCAGAAGATATACAGAGGGACATTTCGTGCTAATTAAAGGAAAAGGCCAAGAAGAGGTATTACAATTCCCAACGTGTATACACCAAATACAGGAGCATCCAGTTGCATTAAAAATATTCTTGGATAACAAAAACACAGCTGAATCAAAACACAGTGAGAGTGGGGGACTTCAATACTTCACTTTCACCAATAGATGGCTCCCAGGAAAAAAGTTTAAAGAAACGCAATTTAAATGACATCGTAATGCAAATGAATTCACAGATATCTGCAGATCATTCCACCAAACATCGAAGAATGCATATTCTTCTCAGTCACCCAGGGAACTTTCTGGAAACTCTACCACATATTAGGATAGAAAACAGGTCTCAACAATGTAGGAAAATTAAAATAGCATCCTATATTCTATATGTTAATAAAAGAAGCTGGTTATCAGCAGCAAAAGAAGCTATGGCAACTACAGAAACTCAACAAGACATACATATATATGTAGGTATTCTCCTAGGATTGAATGAAAATTAAAATACAACACATCAAAACTATAGGACACAATGAAGGCAGTCTTAGGAGGAAAATATAGAAGTAGGATCCTATATAAAAAGCTCAAGTAATCTCTTATGAACAAATTAATGATTTGCTTGAGGGTCTTGGAAAACCAAGAACAAACAACACCAAAAAAGGAGTAGACAGGAAAAAGAAACAAAATCAGGCCTGAAATTAATGAAATAGAAATGAA
>NW_008336075.1:2651715-2652196 GCF_000622305.1 Nannospalax galili | reverse complement strand
ATATATATAAACAATTAAAAGAACAGTTGTTTCTTTGAAAAGATTAACAAAACTTTAGCCAAATTAACCAGAAGAAAGAGAGAGGATCCACATTAACAAAATCAGAGATGAAAAGGGAAATATTATCAGACTGTGGGGAAATTAAAACCAAAAGAACGTATTTTAAAAATCTGTATTCTCGCCCTCACCTCTCTCTGCTTCCCTGGGCCTGCACCACTGGCTAACTCTCCTAGCCTGCACTACTATCCTCAGGCCTCTTGAGGTAAGTATATAGCGCAGCTCTTCGCACCGGGACTCCCTAAGCCTCATTCACCCTTCCATCCACCCCCGCGAATTAAAACCAAAAGAACGTATTTTAAAAATCTGTATTCTCGCCCTCACCTCTCTCTGCTTCCCTGGGCCTGCACCACTGGCTAACTCTCCTAGCCTGCACTACTATCCTCAGGCCTCTTGAGGTAAGTATATAGCGCAGCTCTTCGCA
>NW_008336075.1:2643814-2644693 GCF_000622305.1 Nannospalax galili | reverse complement strand
AAAAAAAAAAATCTGTATTCTATTAAACTTGAAAACATAAAATAATTGGATTGATTTCTAGACATAGGCCTCCCAAAGTTAAATCAAAATGAAATAATTTTAACCAACCTGAATCAGCAACACTGAGGCCATGATTAAAAATCTACCAACTAAAAAGAATTATTACTAAAAAGAAGAACTATTACAAATACTCACAAATTATTCCATAAAAAAGGAAAGAAAGAACACTTCCAAATTCTTTCTAACAAACAAATGTTACCCTTATACTAAAACTAGAAAAATACTGAATAAAAAAGAAAATTACAGGTCAATCTCCTTAATAAACATAAATGCAAAAATTCTCAATAAAATTACTTACAAAATGGATTCAAGCACATATCAGAAAGATCATTAACCATGATCAAGCTGGTTTCATTCCAGAGATGCAGAGATGTTTCAACATACCACCTCCTAAATAGGCTCAAATATTATCTTCTTAGATTCAGGAAAGGTGTTTGTCAAAATCCAGTATTTCATCATAATAAAAGTAATGGACAATCTAGAAATACAGAGGACTTATCTTACTATAATAAAGGCAATGTATAATGACCCAACAGCCAATACCATGCTAAGTAGAGAAAAACTCAAAGCATTTACACTGAAATCAGAAACAAGTCATGGATGTCTTCTCTCTCCAATGCTGTTCAGTATTCTGCTTGAAGTCTTAGCTAGAGCAGTAAAACAAGTGAAGAGGATAAAAGAGATGCAAATTGGAAAGGACAAAGTCAAAGTACCCTTATTTGCCAAAGATATGGTTCTATACATAAAAGACCCTAAAGACACCACAAAAATCTCAGAGCTGATAAACACATTCAGCAAACTAGAAGGATACCAAATTAA
>NW_008336075.1:2591103-2641966 GCF_000622305.1 Nannospalax galili | reverse complement strand
GGACAAAAGGCAACAAAAACGGGGAGCTGGCCTTTTGATTTTTTTTTTTTTTTTTTTTTTAATAATCTTCCTAATACTGGAAGACGTTTTGTTAAAAAAGTTGCTGCTCAAAATTGTACTGAAAACTTATCTAAAAATAGGTCTGTAGTCATCTTAAAAATAAAAGGTCACTCCTCAGGTAGGAGGAGCAACAGTTATTATCAAATACCAACATGCTAGATTTGAAAAACGGCCTGGCAAACAAAAGGGAAGGAGACAGGGAAAAAGGAAAAGATGGAAGGAGCCGGTTCAGAGATCATTGCTGAAGAGGGAGTAGAAAGATTTTAAGAGCCATAGGTGATAGTGGAATGCACGGAAATTGTTATCTGGGTACAACAGGGTAGTTGTACAACACTTGTAACAACATGCACTAAACCTGTGTATGCACAAGCCAGAACAAAGCACTGCATGGAAGGGGGAGGTAAGCAAGAAGCCATAACCATAGTTCAAGATCTACTGGCAATTCAGAGCTGTTGGGAGAATGAGAGTCAGTTTACTTTAAGAGTGTGACAACTGATAGGTCGACCAGGCTGTAAGGGATGGATCCACACCCAAAAGCATTTGAGGAACAGAAATTAGACTTGATAGACCTTCAAAAAGAAAAATAATAATAAATGACATGAATGGGGACGAGAAGGTAGAGGTTGTGGTGGAGATGGCAGAGGGGGTAAGTGTACAAAAATACATTGTACAAAATTCTCAAAGAATCAATAAAAATATTTTTAAAATGAAATAAGAATTCTTACTAAATTTTGGGGCATACATCAAATGTGATTTTGGTCTCATAGGATTAGCAATGAAACTTAAAAACTGGTTATCACTATCTAATAAACATATTTTATTATGTATTCAGAGGAGAGAAAGCCATAGAAAATCCTGCACTTTAACATAAGTTGTACTAAACAAAATTAGATTTACTCACAGAATTCAATATCTATTTCTTCATTCATATGATTCATTTTTTATAAATAGCTGAAAGAGTAATCAAGGTAGGTGACAGATATGGAGAATAAGTTTATCATTGGTTGTTACTGTGTATTTGAATAAAATTAGGCTTCTAGAAATGATGATGACATGATTGCTTGTTTGTAAAGTATGCTACCCAAACTACAGAAGTTTGTAAGTTACCAAAGTTTCATTGGTATACTATATATGTAAGATGTATTTGCCAATATTAAGATTTCAACAAAATAAGTTCAGTGTTGACCTCTCATGGTCAATAATAATAGGATGATGTTTGGGAAGAAAGGGAAGCATTTCTCTAGAAATCCTTTCTTTAGAAATGGGAACTTTTATTTAGTTGTCTTTCAGAAGACATGTGGGTCATTGCTTAGATTCCTTAGACCACAAGCTCTGAGAGCTTAGGAATCAGAGTGTTTTGTTAATAATCTCATGTATTTCTGCCATGTAGTAAAGGCAAATTTTTTTTTTTGATGAATTCGAAAGAAAAAGAAATCATTGCCTCTGTTGTATAAGAAAGCTTCACTAGTGAGAGTTGAGGGATGCATTATTTTTCTCTCTACCCCTTTTTCCACAATGTTTCATGAGCCTTAGGTATAGAGGTTCAACTGTAGATGTGTCACCTAAAACTGAGTATCTTGCAGATATATATTCTTTGGGTCTGACCAATTGTGGAATTCTGTAGTAGCCTGCATCTGCTGCAACAGAGTGTGATGCATACAGAAGGCCACAACGGGCCAAATTTTAAAGAATGGGAGACTACAGAATGTCCCTGAATAAGACTGCTCTGTTAAACCTCACCCACCCACAGCTCAGGGACTATTGTGGAAGAGGGGGCAGAAAGATTGTAAGACACAGGGCTGGTTCATGAAAACAGGGAAGCAAAGGCTTTCAGGCCCTTGGAAGGCTTGCACATGTGAACTTATGGAAATGGGTGACATCAGACACAGGACCCATGCTGACTCAACCAGAGAGGGGGCCCACAGTGGAGAGAGAAAAATGGGTAAAAGCCTGGTCCTAGAATGAGAACTATTGGAGACTGATTACTACTGGGTGAGGGAGAGAATGCCTCACTTGTGATCTCTAGATGGGTGACTAGACTCCAGTGGATGAATTTGCACTGAAGGACATCCTGGTACATATGCTTGACTAGATAACACTTAGCATGTATTGCAGAATACATTAGGTTTGGTGGGGGGTTAACAGGCATGGATGGGGGAAGGGGGTCTAAAATTGACTGGGAACTGTTGTATGAGGTATACAAAAGCTCAATAAAATTGTTTTAAAAATGAAAAATCAAATAGAAATGCTGATGTTAAAAACTATAATACTTGATATGAAAAGAAAAAAGACACTAGAGGCTTTCAATTGTAAACTTAAACCAACACGAGAAATTAGGACTGACATAGAAGAGAGGCTATTTACCCGGATTAAGGAAGATTAAGGAAAAAGAATAAAATAATTTAGTATATTCACAGAACATTGGGTGTGGTACTATCAAGCATATCAAATCAATGTATGCAATGAAACAATGAAAACAAGTCCCAGAGAAGAAGAAATGACATAAAGAAAATTTTAAGATCTAACACCTTAGTATTTATTAAATTTGATGAACATAAATCTAATTAAGAAACTTAGACAATCCCTAGTTAAAGTTGAAGAGATACAAACCCAAACACATTGCAATAGACCTATTGAAAGCCAAATATGGAAGGAAAACTATGGAAATGGAAAAAGAAAAGTAGCTAGGTATATAAATACATCATCAACAAAACCATCAGCCATTTTCCAATAATAAAAGATAAAAATCAGACTTCAAGGAAAGACGTCAGAGTGGAAGCTGCCTGTGAGAGCCAGTAAGGAAGAGTGCCAGGTTAAAAAAAAGCAGACTATATCCAGAAGAGATAAATGAAGGAAGAGCTGAAAGGATGAAGGAAAAAGAACAGAAGAAACAAAAACAGAATTGAGACCCTGACAAATCAGCTGACACAGCCTCACCTGGACTTACTCAGTGGGGGATGGGACAGAGAAAGTTGCAGCTTTCAAAAAGCAAACCAGATGAAAGCTGGGCAGGTCTAGACCCAGGACAATCCATCGTTTTCACAAGTTTTCAACCCAGTTGTAGGCTTTAGTCTTGCAAGTCAGAGGTGGAGAGAAAACCTATTATGGTGAAAGACAGTAAGCATTTGTCACATTGAGAAAAAAGTTTTTAAAAATGAGCTCTGGGACTGTTAGGGAACCTTCTACACAAATGTGAGAACCTGACTTCAAACCCTCAGAACTAGTTAATCATGTGGGCTTTTGTGCCACTCTTTAATAGAAGTGCATAAGGAGAGGTAACCCCAGCCTTGGTGGCTGGGAACAAGATTTCATCAACTGAATTTGGATGGTTCTGGGCCTGAGGCCTGTGTGTAAATTAAGTTCTTGGTTATCTGTCTGCTCTTCTCTGTTTTACAGCCCCCAAACTCTGAAACATCAGAGGTGTACTTAATATCGACAGTGGCATCCACGAGCTAGCTAATCCTCAGGACAACTTGAATGTACAAAGGCAGGTCCTCTGTCTACTGAACTTGGTGCTGTGGCTACTTCCACACTCCCAGTGCACTTGGGAGAGACACTTATATTAGAGCATTAGCCAAATCAGAGAGTACATTCTGGGAAGTGTCAGGAGGGTGGAGAATCTGCCCAGCATACAAAATACAAAACTAAACTTGACCATCATAGGTCTCTGATATACAAAGTAGGAAACTGCCTCTCTGAAGACAGCTATGGCAGACACCAGACACTTGTCCAAAATAACTGTGAAAGAAAGTTCCCAGAAGGAACTCCTACATCCTGAGCTGAATTTCCTGCAAGGCTGATCAACTGATTAACACTTGAATCACTGTGCAGAGTATGGAATGTTGCAGACCTAGAGTTATTCACAAATTATCTGGGGACATCTTAAACCCCATAAATAGCCACACTTTGCCTTCCTCTGTTTCTGAATTAACATTTTTGTGACTAATAAACTCTATTAACTTAGCAGACCACCAGATCCCACCAATCAAAAAGGTAAGAATGTCATCAGATAGCGTCTGAGACATATAGTAGAAACACCGCCCCCGCCGCCCCGCTTTGCTACGACCTGCCTCCTTAATGTATCCACCAGTGTATTTGAAAAGTTTCTTGATTTATGATATTTTTCTGTTCTGTTGCTATAAAACATAATTTATCTGTTACCAGGCTAGGATATGGAATTCGGGGTAACCTGAATCTGTGTTCCTGAGTCATGTTCACTCATATCTGGCTCCATAATAAACTATACCTTATCTTCTTTTAGGTGAGAGTTATGCTTTTGTGTCGACAATACTCAGTAACAGAATAAACCAGAAAGTTAGCAGCCAACAAGCTCACTGCCCCTCCCGTCACCATGCATATAAATGACAGCTTGAATTTTCTGGGACCAAGAAAGAAGCTTTTCTACAAGTTCATCATTTGTTCTGCACATTAAGCAGGATTTTTCCTCTATTGCATTTTGGAAACTTTTGTTTTGCATTTGTTATTCTCCTTCATATAGTCATTCAATACAGTTTATGCATTCTTTCCATTTGGGGTTAATATATGTGGATTTTTAAATTTTTCTCTAGTTTTGTTTTTCATTCTATAATTCTTTTTTTTCCCTTCTCTAAATTTAGTAGTATTTTGACTTTACTAATTTTACTAGTACTGTTGCATTTTTATTTTTCCTTCCCTGTCTTACATTTATCTAACTTTGTGAACTTTTTCTCTACTGATAACATCTTTGTTTCTCCTTCTTGTCCTCTGTTCTTATCTCTGTTCTCCTCCTCTCACAACATACCACCTCCATCTACTTCCTCCCTTCATTCATTTAATCTTGCTTCTCTATTTCTCCCTTTCCCTGTTTCAGTTACAGTAGAATAAAGTCACCTGGGAGACTGCTAATCAGGCAAATAGAATCTCTCCAGCCTGCATGAAGATCCAACTTTCCAGTTTCACTGGTCAATCACCTGATCATGGGACCGCTCCTAGGAAGACAGGGTTACCTTAAGTCATGCTAAAGAGATGGGCAGAACACCCAGTATGTTCATGAGAGGATGAAGTTTCCTATCCAGAATTACTGCCTCTTGGTGCAGGTCTTATGGATCTGGTCACAGGTAGACATGAGCATTCCTTTGTTTCCCACATTTCTGAATTCTTCATAAAAGCATAATCTCTCCTTTTCTTCTTGATACCTCTTTTCTAACCCTGCTTTCCCTAATGCTTTTGACTGCCCATTGGTTAGGCATGTCCTCTGAGAGAACCAGCAGTGAACCCTAAGAGACTCCATAGACAGTCACCCTCCCACCCAATCTGTCAGCTTCAATTGCTTGAGAGGACCTGTCTAAGGACAGGCACTGAAGAAGCCAGAAGGCAGTGGGAAGTCCCTATCTTGCGCGGTGCTCAGACGAGTTTAGAGCCAAATGGTTAGCCTTGATGTAGGGGAAAGAGCCCAGGGGTACATACCTTTGTATGTAACTCTCTTCTGGACATCATAAACAAAAAATACAAAACAAAAAACCTGAATAGAATGCATTGTGTTGGTTTTGCCTGTGTGGTGTAGAGACAGCACGGGGCCTGGGAGCCAAGAAGGAATGCACACCTCACAGAGGGCTTGAGAGCCGAGCTCATGGGCCTCCCAGGAGAGAATTTGGTGATAGTCTACCCAACTTTATACTGTTTCTCTACTTTTCCTCTACAACTCCCTTCTCCTCCCCACCTTGTGGCTGCTAGTCTGCCCTGTGTCCGTCTGACGACCTCCGACCTCCGTGACAACTCTAAACCAGCATGGATGTGGATCTACTTTTTTCCCTTCTCCCCTCCATTCTTCTCCTCATGATAGCTGTTGTGAATATGGCTTGCCTAACCTAAGAAATTTTTTTCCTTAAATTCTAATAAAATTGCCCGAAACCCTCCTTTTGAGTCCAGTCCATTCTTAAATTCTTTATGAATGAGACTACGGACCCTCCAAGGTGACCCTGTTTCTCCCCTGCATCATTTCTTTTATCAAATTCATTACCTATTTCCATACAAATGCTAAGTGCTTTTGAAAATTTTTGCACGGTTGTTAATAATTTTAAAATACTTTTTATTGAATTTTCCCAATTTTTTAAAATTTGCATACTAATTTTTTAGATATATTTTTAAAACATTTTTAGAAGAAGCATTTCATTACAGCTTTAACACACTCAATAACAGTTTCCAAAGCAAAGATATATCTCTTTAAAAAGTGCCTATAAAATTTTTAGGTTTGCTGTTGAATAGACAGTTGTACATTATTAAACTCAGTATAGGCCCTGTAAAACATAAAATTGATTGAGTTTTTTAACCTTTAAAAAAGATCTCCATTTAATTTTAAAATATACTGTTTCTTACAGAAAGACTCATTGTTTTTGCTAATAACACTGAGATGTTGGCACATACATCTCTCATCTGTATGTATCTGATTATTACTAATCATAATCGGTTGCACTAGGATCTTTGGCACCTGTGTATGTCTATAAAGTCATCGGGTAGATTTTAATGGTAATGTTTATCATCTCTACTAATTAACATAAATTTTTATGCTTTCTCCTCAAATATAATTCATTTTTTTAATTTGTTGATTTGTGTGTGTGTGTGTGTGTTTGTTTGTATTACACAGAACACCCCAAACCATCTTATCCAACTATACACTCACTTCCCAGATGGCACCCTCCCATGAATTTTCCCATTTTTTGTTTGATGGTACTTAGATCCTTTCTCCTTTCTGCACCACCCTCTACTGCCCCTTGCCCAATTTAATGTATATAATATGGCCTAGAAAATCCGATATGTCTTCCCAAATTTCCTTCAGCATGGGTGCATCCATTGGGCCCACCAAAAGTCCCATCTCTGTGAGAAACTGTGCCTTCCTCTTCTCTCAGCCTCCAATTGCCAAAAGTTCCTTAGACTGGATTGAGGTTTATTACTCACTTCCTTAAGACTATGCTGGGATTTTGTCTGGTTTGAGCATGCATAGGACTTGTGCATATTGTCAACATTGCTCTGTGTTCATATGAACGTCTGAGCAGTTGTCTAGAAGGCTGTTTCCTTGTGGTCATCCACGCCCCTGGCTGTTCCAATATTGGCATCTCATCTTCCACAATGATTCATGAGCATTGGGTGGCAGAGTTTGAAATGGTCCTATTCAGGGATAAGGCCTCTGAAGCCTCTTACTCTCTGCATATTGACCAATTGTGGGTTTCTGTGTTAATCACCATCTGCTATAAAAGGAAACTTCTGTGGTGATTATTGGGAGATGGATTCATCCTATAGTAGAGGCTGCATTGAAGAAGTGTCACATAGGGTTAAGGATCTCACAGTCACTTATTTTCTCCATTTGACTAGCTCTGGGACTCTAATTTTCTCAACCAGGCTAGTTAGGTGCTCTCAGGCCACTAACTCTAAGCAATTCTTAATTCCAAACCACATTTTAGAGTGGTTTTCACATTTTTAATTCTATGGTCATTGGAGATACATGAATGGGTTACAGCTGATTTTAAGTGCCTTTCTATACTTTATTTTGCTGCAATTATGGCTGTTTTTGTCCTCTTTGACATGAAGGTTGAGCCTTTCAAATTAGGCTGCTTAATAAGAAGAACATCTGAAACCCCAGAAAAAAACTATCCAAATCAACAGATGTGCACATTACAACACAGAGACAAACATGAAACACCAAGGCAACAAAGCTCTTTCAAAGGATTATCACTTCTAACCACTGAATCAAAGATACAGAAATAGGCAACATGCCACATGAAGACTGCAAAATTTTTCTAGCGAAA
The DNA here is from genome assembly GCF_000622305.1 of Nannospalax galili. Lineage (NCBI taxonomy): Eukaryota > Metazoa > Chordata > Mammalia > Rodentia > Spalacidae > Nannospalax > Nannospalax galili. The sequence goes on along the minus strand of NW_008336075.1, from coordinate 2,634,125 downwards.
GTGACCAATGACTTCAGAGATAATAGAAACAAACAGATAAATTCCATCTCCAACATGGAAAAGAAAGACAGTAATGTGCAGGAAGAAGTCAGTAAAATCAATGAGAAAATCAGCAATGTAGATTAAAAAGGCAGCAACATGGAAGAAAAATTCAACAAGCAAGCTGAGATTTTTGAGAAAACTAAACCCTCAACAATTCAATTTTAGAAAAAGAAAAAACAGTGGTGAAAACATCAACAATGGATGTGACCAAAGAATTAAGATAATCAGGGATGGAGGACAACATTAGTGAAATACTACTTTGGAGCAGCAACAACAACAAAATCCCGATGATTACTATGACATCCCACAGCTGTAGGATAGAGCTAAGAGTCTACAAGATACAAAATGAGCTGAGATAAACACTGCAAGTTTAGTGATTTTATTCAATGATATAGCAGCAAATTCCCCAATCCAGAGAAAGAAACATACAGTAAAGCACAGGTATTTAGAATTCCAGATGGCCATTAAAGGGAGATTGCACAAAAGCCTCCTGACCAATCATCATAACCTGTCCCTCCTGCTGACAGGCCTTACCAAAGGATTGTTATCCTGTGTTTTAAAGCTATGGCCCTGGAATATGCCATCCCTAGCTGTAAAGTGATTCTTGTTCTGCAAACAGGTCCTTCCGGCCTTTATCAGGCCCTAGACCTCAACAAACACCAGCCTGCGTCCTCATACTAAATGTCCCTACTACTTGAATTAGTGTGGTGCTGTGCCAGTTCCCATTGGTCAGCTCCTACCTTTCGTTGCCTAATAAAGGTCAGTTTGGATTGTTGCGGTTATAGCTTCATCTCTTTCTGATCTTGTTCCTAACAGCCATGAACAGAGAAACTCTCTACACCTTATTTTAAAAAATATTTTATTTTTTATTTTTTGTTTTATATGTATGAGTGTATTGCCTATATGCATGTAAGTGCCCTCAGAGGTCAGAAGAGGGCATTGGATCCCCTGGAACTGGAGTTACTGACAGCTGTTAGCTGGGAAGGAAATCTGAGTCCTCTGTAAGGACAGCCAGTGCCCTTAACTGCTGGGTCGTCTCTCCAGCCCCTCCACACCTTAAAACAGTTAAGATATCAACAATGTAAAGCAAACAAACAATATTAGAAAGCTATAAGGTAGAATACTAGGTAGTCTACAAGGTAGAAACATCATATTTCTGAAAGGTAACCCTAAAAGTCTGGAAAGTATGTCATTCTTGAATGTAATTAAATACCAACCAAATTTGTTATATCAAGAAATCTATTTTAAAATTGATAGAGAAGTAAGACCATTTTAAGACAAGCATGTACTACGGTGGTTCATGACAACTAAAAACATAACTACCATATTGTAAGAAAGTAATGTTAAAAATCTACTCTCTACTCAGGAGACATTACCTGCAGCAGCCCCCTCTTTCCTTCATAGATACTAATAGACATCCTACTGAGAAATTGTCTATGAATCTCTAAGTAACAGGCTTTCTGTCACCAGGATATTTCACCTGGGAAGTGAGTTGACATCCTAAGGGAATTTGGTGTCCAAACACTTTGTTTCCAAACCTACTCTCTCCTTCCTGCCTGGGAATCAGAGCTTCTGGCTATAGGCTTGTTCTGTGAAAACTTCAACTCCCTCAGAGAGCTGTGAGAAGCTCCCTTATCTTCTCTGTGGCCTCTGATTTCTCTCTGCAGAGACCTGGTCATACTGCCCCTGGTACTGGGACCTGAATTCTTCTTGGGGTCCCCCACAATGCTTTTGCCACTCAATTTCCCTATCCTTGGGGTGAATAACTCTTCAAATAAACTCCTTAGTCTCAAGTAATCCATTTTAGTATCCTCTTCAACACTTCTCTCTTATCCAAAAAATAACATATATAATCCAATGAGTTCTCTCCTGGGTATAAAACAGAAAGAATCTAAGTCTACATATCACTATTCACAACAGCCAGTTCAGTTATAGGAAATAATAAAAATGCTATTTGTAGGAAAATGGGGGAAACAATATCATTATGTTAAATGAAATAAACACATCTCACATTTTATGTCACATTTTCTGGGATCTTCATTATATACATAATACATATCTCTATATATAGCTATATAGATATACTCCATATATGTGTATGTATTCATGTTTGCTCGTATATATTAGTATGAGGGTAACTACTTCGAAGAAAAAGGGCACAAGCAGTAGGAGGAAAGGGAGAAGAGAGGGTAAGGGAGAAAGATGTGATAAAAATATATGATATGTATGTTTTTATGGTATGTATGCTGTCTTTGAAATGTTATTTCTTTAGAAATATGTTTTAACTTTTCTAAATATATGAATGCTTCTAGTTACCTTTTATGTTTTTTAAAATTTCCATTTTAATGCCATTTTTGTCTGACAATATGTTCTGTGTGATTTAAATTATTTAAAACTTCCTAAGACTCTCTTTATGCCCAAGTATAATAATTTTGTAAATGTGTAGCACATGCTCTAGAATAGTGTTTTGCTGTACAATATTGGATAAATAGAGCAAAATGTGCAATTATTAACTGAAATTTAGGAACTCACAGAAGTAGGAAGCAATAACTATAAAAATTCCCCAGAGACCAATTCACAGGGGCCCAATAGACACCAATGTCTTTTAAGCAGTTGGCTGATAAAGAAACAAGTATAAGCTTTCCTGGTATTTCAGTTGAAAGTAGTTTGACCTTGGATCCCAGAGCAGCATCACCACTTTGACATTCCTGATTACAAGAGTCTGAGTTCTTTCCCTATTTGAGCAGGAGAGTGTAGGTCAAGCTTTGTATTTAAACTTTGTGGCAGGCTGGACTAAAGGCTAGTATCTCCACCTTAGAACTCTACCAGGACCCACTGTGTATAGTCATCAAATGGTGCAGAAAATGCATCTTGCATAGGAAATGTCCTATTCATGAGGTAAACCATCCAGAAAACCATCTAAAAGCTAGACGGGATCTTGCTTAGTATGAATGATGCAGGGAAATTAGGGTGCCCTATTAGGGTTCTCAGTCTCCTTCATAGAAGAATTTAAGAATGGGCTCAAATGGAAGCTCTAGGGAAATTTTATTAGAATTCAAGAGAAAAATTTTCTGGTCAGGCAAGCTGTAATCTGAGCAGCTGCCATGAGAAGGAGAATGGAGGGGAGAAGGCAAAAAAACATAAAGCCATGCAAGTTTAGAATCAATATAGAGGTCAGACATGTGGCAGCAGCCACAGGATGGGAAGGAAAGAAAGCTTTAGAAGAAAAGTAAACAAATCCAAAATGCTGGGACAGCCCAAAGAATTAGGAAAGCATTGTCAGAAAAGAGATACAAAGAAAAGGAGAGATTATACTTTTTTGAAGAATTTGGAAATGTGGACAAACTAATGGTGAGCACATGTCTACAGCCCAGTCCAGAAGCAGTGTCCTATAGGGTGGGGATTCCAGGCCAGAAAAGTTCACTAACTCATCAGTGTGCTCAGTATTCCACCAATCTCTTTAGCATAACTGAAGTTGAACTTGCCTTCTGAGTGGTGGTACTGTGACCAGATGATTTGGAAAACTGGGATGTTCAGGTTCCACTGAGGCCAGAGACTGTTACTCTCTTTATCAGTTTTAAGGGCTACTGTAACATGAAAACACAACGTGAAAAACTCACAGTTGAACTTAAGTTTAATGGCAAAATACTGAAGACTCAATCGCTATGAATAAGTTATAGACAAGGGTGCCTGCTTTTACTACCATGTGACTATAGCACTGAGCAGCCCTCTTTCCATAGAGCTTCACAGTATTATGTTTTGAAGAACTTGATTTTTATTTTTCTTTTCAATTTTCTTTTTACAAATGCAATTTGCAAAAAAAGATTTTATCAGTTTTATTTATGTGTATATTTTATGTATCTTTGAGGGTCTTGCAGAGGCCAGAAGAAGGAGTTGGATTCCATTGAGCTACAGTTAGAGATGGTTGTGAAGCACCCGACCTAGGTAGGTACAGGAAACTGAACTCTGGTTCTTTGGAAGAGCAGCAAGTGGTCTTAATCAATACCCTATCTCTCTAATCTAACAAATGGAAGGTTTTTAACAAAACATGCAAACAAGTGATCAGTTCCATTTTCCCACAAAGGCCACAGCATTTTTTTTTAGCAATAAACCATTTTAACTACGGGATCTGCTTATTTAGATATAATGATATTGTACACGTAATAGAGTATGATTGTAACATTTATACGCACTTTGAGACCAAAATATTGTTTGACCTTCAATATTAGGATAGTCACTATATTATGACAATAAAAAACTGAAACAACAAAATCTCTTACGTGCTACTGACTGAAAATCTTACTCAGAAGAATAAGGAAGCAGAAAATCTGTTTGGAAAAACTCTCCTGTCACACATGGCACTGTATTATATGCAAAAAATCTCTAAGAACCAGTAGAACTGAGAGAAAGCTTCAATAAACACCCAGGTTACGTATTATCATGCAAATAGATTCAGTTGTTACTATAGGGGACTATGGTGGACAATTCAAAATGGAATCTAGGCAGATAATTCTATTTACAACATTAACCAAAATTTAATAAACAGAAATAAATAGAATCAAAGAAGTGATTGACTTGAATAGTAAAAAGGACAAAACATTGCTTACAAAAATGTTTTAAAAGGATGTAAGTAGCCGGACATGGTGGCGCACGCCTTTAATCCCAGCACTCTGGAGGCAGAGGCAGGCTGATCTCTGTGAGTTCAAGGCCAGCCTGGTCTACATAGTGAGTTCCAGGTCAGCTGGGGCTACAGGGAGACCCTGTCTCTGAAAGACCGAAAAAAAAAAAAAAAAGATGTGAGAAAATATCCTGTCAAAAGCAGCTTTATGAAGAAAGGCTTTCTTGTGGCTTACAGTTCCAGAGGGGTACAGTCTGCCATGGCAGGGAAGGCACGGTAGCAACAGTTTGACAGTAGAAAGAACAGGAAATGGGACCAGGCCACAAAACTTTAAGGCATCCTCCCAGTGACCCACTTCCTCCAGCTAGACTCCACCTCCTAAATGTTCCACAGTGTTCCCAATCAACACCAAGCATCACTAGTTGGGGAACAATTGTGTGAACACCTGAGCCTGTGGAAGACATTTCATACTGAAACCATAGTAGCAGTTCATATTGATAAGTTGGACAACACAACATATACTGGGGATTTTCAGATGCTCTCTATAAAGTGCATGGACAGAGATTGAATAATAGGGACCACATTCCCTCTAGGCATAACAAATCAGCTTTTAGAAGAGAGTTGAATTGATTGCTGTGCAATATTTTACATGTAGTAAATAATATTGAAATATTCATTTGAAAATGCTTGATTTTGTTATACATGCACATGCACACACACAGTGTGTGTGTGTGTGTGTGTGTGTGTGTGTGTGTGTGTATGTGAATTACATGGTTTCACTATGTATCCCCTTACTGGCCTGGATCTAGCTATGTAGACAAGGCTGGCCTCAAATTCACTGAGTTCTGCCTGCTCTTAGCTCCTAACTGTGGTGTATAAATGTATACAGCACCATGCCTGGCTCTATCTTATATTTTAAAATAGTATGATATTGTACCTACAGAAAAGTGTATTCCTCATGTATTTAATGATTTTAGAAAAACAGACATAGTGTGAAGAACAAGGAGCAAAGTACAGAAGCATAAAAACAGATAATGAGAAAGCAGAGCGAGAGAACTGACAATCAGCCCCACTTAAGAATGTTAATAAAAAGCACTAAACCAAGAATACCCAGAAGAATCAATCCATAAAACATTTATAAATACTAACTTCTTAGAAAATGAGAATATTTTGAAAACTTTAAATATCAAAAATATTTTAAAAATCTTAAAGTAATTAACTATAATAACATACAACAAAATATAGTAAAATATTTAAAAATGAGAATTGACACCTATATCAAACTTCTGCCTCCCAAGACTCAGGGAGTTTTGCAGAAGAAGGGCTGGAAAAATTGCTAAAGCCTGAGGAGGTGGATGACCACAAGGAAACAGACATTTCCAGATAGACATTTCCAGACATTTCTGTTTAAGTTACTCCTATGAACTTACAGTAATGATGACAGCATGCACAAGTCTCATATAAGTTCAAGCCCCACAAAATCCAAGAATAGACATGGGGAAGTGAGTAAGAAACCCCAACCCCACCTGAGGAACAATTGGCATCCAAGGACTGATGGAAAGGGGAGATTCCATATCTAAGGGTGAGACATGTAGCTGGTTGTCCAGGCTCCAGTGGATGAACCCACACCAAAGGGGATTTGGGAACAAAGGTATGGATCTATGGGCCTGGTGTGTGTGTGTGTGTGTGTGTGTGTGTGTGTGTGTGTGGTGTGTGAATATGTGTGTTAGAGTTGATTGGTGTTAGTATAAGGGAGAAGATATGAGAGGAGATCCAAATATGATCAAAATACACAGTAACTTCTAAAAAATTAAGAAAAATTAATTTTAAAAATGAGAAGTGAGACTTGATTCTGAAAAAATCACATTTTGAACATTTCTTTCCATAATATGTAATAAGAAAATGGAAATATGTTTATATATATGAGAAAAGGAAAAAATTCTAATAATTGTCTGTTTTCATGATACTATATTGAGAATGTCCTAAATGAGAAACTTAGACATTATTATAAGATGCACAACATGCATTTTGTATATTGTTCAAATGTTCCAAAGAATGACTAGATTTGTGTATAATTTTATTTTCCTTAAATGTGAAAATAAGAAAAACAGTGCTTCTTATTCATCAAGACATATGCTGAGAAATGGGGAGGAGAGCTGTGAAATGTAGTCTTCTGATCACGAAATGACTGGGACACATATCAACTCACAGCAGCTGGTGAGGGCCCTGAACAAAATCTTCATAAGATCAAGCCAGTCAAAATTCTAGTATGAATGAGGCAATATTTCCAAGTCCACATACAATCTGGGTAGGTGAGCTATTAGCAGTTGATTGCTGATGAGGGATGGAGAGTCATTCTCTTTGGAGACATGGCCAACTAGTAGGTTGCCCATGCCCCAATGGATGGACCCACACTCATGCACATATGGGCAGCACTAATTGGACTCAGGAGATTATTAACAACAGCAACAAAATAAAGAACAAAGAGTTGGGAGAGAGATGGGTTGGCAGGCACTACAGGAAGTTGGGGGGTGTTAATAATGAATGGATGTGAGAAAAATACATTATATAAATGCATAAAGATTTTAATGAATAAACTAAAACTATCACTAAAACTGGATTTGAAGAGATGGCCCAGCAGTGAATAGCACTGGCTGCCCTTGCAGAGGGCCTGGGTTTGGTATCAGCACCCACATGGCAGCTAACAACTACCCATAACTACAGTTCTAGGGGATCCTTTGCCCTCTTCTGACCCCCATAGGCATTGCATGACACAGGTGAACTTACATACATGTAGGTAGTACATTCATACACAGAAAATAAATGAGTAAAATAAACAAAATAAATAAGATTTAAAAAAATATCACTAAAACTATAATACCTCACATATCTCAGCCCAGATTCCATCTGAAATCTGAGAGCTGTGAACTTTTAGCCTGACGTCTACATTATCTCATAAAAAAAATCACACGCATTTTACATTCCACATTTGGTCAGAAGTAATTTTTATATTCCCATCTGCATCCTGGGTTCCAATACCAACAAGATATACTCCCCATAAATGATTGTAAAAGGCTAGCACATTTCAAAAAAGTTGAAATTCTAGAACTTCAAAGAGCAATTCTTATAAAAGTAATATATTTGTTGCTGAGTCCTCCACCATCATGTATTGTCAACATTTTGGCAAGTTAGCAGTTTGTACAAGTTATGAGTTTGTACAAGTTATGAGTTTTTACATTAACCACTTCAGTAAAAATCTTCCCTGATGAAGCCTGAACACAGCTCTAATATGTTGAGTATAAAAATGCTTACTAATAAGCTTCCTTTTTTGCAACAGATGGAAACTATTACAGAGTTCACAACTGATAGGGAGTAAGTGTCTGAGAGATGTCCAGTCCTAAGTGACACATCTACAATGGAACCTCTATACCTAAGGCTCATGGAACATCGTAGAACAAGGGATAGAGAGAATATTAATGCATCTCTCAACTCTCACCAGTAAAGCTTCCTCATGTAACAGAGGGTGGTTCACACAGAGTACCACTGGCCAAAGTATAGAGAATAAGAGACTACAGAGTGTGTGTCCCTAGATAGGACTCCTATAATTAACCTCTCTCACCCATGGATCCCCACCCAGGGACAATTGTGGAAGAGGAGATGGAAAGATTGTAAGAGCCAGGGTTGGTGCATGATCATAAGGAAACAGACTCTTTCAGGAATGAACTTGCTCATGAGCTTACAACGGTGACAGCATGCGCAAGACCCATGCAAACTCAATTAGAGAAAAACTCAGCATAGAACTGAGGAAATGGGCAGCAGGCTGATCACTGCTGGCTGAGGGAGATCTGGTCTTTTATAAGGGAGTGACTTTTCCATAAGCTGACTAGACTCTAGATAGGCTGACTAGACTCCAGTGGTTTAATTCACACTGAGGGACATCTGGGTACATAAACAAACTTGACTGATAGTCCTTAACATATATGACAGAATGCATGAAATCTGGTGGAGGGTGCAGATGTACTGTATGAAATCTGCTAAAATTCAATAACATATACATTGAGAAAAAAGGTGTTTAGAAAGCAGTTTGACAATCTGAGTATTTAGCAAAGCAATGTTAGTAGGTTGTCACTGTGTTCAGTGATATAGCCACAGATAAATTATCCTTGTTCCACTGAAAAAAATCCCACCCATGCTCTGTATTTAAGTTCAGGGGCCACACACAAAAAGAAGACACAAAGGTAGGAAGAGGACCCTTTGGGAAGAAGGAGGAGATGGAGGGAAATGAGAGAGGGGGAAAAAGGGGGTGAAAATGGCTAAAATCCCTTATATAAATATATGAAGCCATCAAGTAAGAAAAAGAGGGGAAAAGATACATTTGTTTAGTCAGAGTATTTTCTTGTTTCCTTCCCTCCTTTCATTCCTTCCTTCATTCCTTCATTCTTCATTTGTAATGGAAGTAAAGTCCTTTAAGACAATGGCTCTTGCTAAAGTCTTGGTTAATGAAAGTGTACTATCCATGGTAAAAAAGTCATGCAAGAAAATCACCAGTTACCAAAAGGGGGGAAAAAACAGACAGCTACTGCTACAAAAGGCAAGCAAGATGAGAATGAATTGTTGATCAAAACCAGAAAGTGAACCCCAATGTTCAAAATACAAGCACTCTCTGAGGCTTTGATATGACAGCTCTGTGATGTGTCAGTGCACAGAATTTGCTTAAAAAGACAGAACCAAAATTCACTGGTTCAGCTAAGCACTGAACAGTTACGCTTTTCTTTAACATCTTCCCTGTGCCTGTGATGTGAGATACAACGTCAGTAATGTCAGGTGAAAAATGCTGTGAAGTTAATAAGAACCACCGAAAGATGGAAAAGAACCACTAAAAACGTACTGTGCATTACCTAAAACTTGCCAGTACTATCTTCTTTCCTCCTGGAGGAATTTTCAGGGATGTTCTGTGAAAAGGAGAGAAGGCAATTCAAGCATTATGTATTTATTCCAATGAACTGCCTTTATCCAAAACACAAAGAAAAGTAAAAATAGCTTTTGGCATTGCATTTGCCAAAACTGAGTCCTGAAACGTGGTACTCCATGATTTTCCTTTTCTATGATTTCACTTAATTTAAACCTGTGTGTGTGCATGCACGTGTGTACAACTGCACAGATATGTCTGTGCACATGCATGTAGAGGCCAGTGGTCAGTGAGAGGTGTTCCCCCTCAATCACTTTTTACCTTAGGCACACCCCTGTTCCTGCCTCTCCATTGTTGGGATTACAGGGGCTGATTGCTGCACCCATCTTTGTTATTATGTTGTTCTACAGATCAAATTAAGGTCCTCATGGCTGCACACCAAGCCCTTTTTTTTTTGTTTGTTTTTTTGATTGAGCCATCTCTGCCAGCAACTTCCCTATTTTTCCAGAATCTGCTTCTGCTAACTATCTGATCAAATTACTCATTCAAAAAAAAATTAAGGTAGTTTTAATTAAGTGCCACTACTGAACCAATAGTGATAGTTTGCTGGGCTGATCATTGTTGTGATTCATAGACTTTACAATTCATAGACTTTATAGTTGATCATTGATTGGTTTTCTACATTGACAGCTTGTATAGTGTTTTCTGATACTATGGGAGCTAACATTCAGGGAAGAGGATTTTAAGTCAGTTCCACCTCAATTGTTCCAAGTCATGTGTCCAAACTATGTCATGTCTTCAGCAATAGGATCTTACTTTCAAGTCTTGGGACACAATAAGCGGTTGTGGCAATAACCTGTATTGTTTTGGTAGGATTGTGGACAACTTGACCAACAATTTGAAGGGAAGTTTCCCAAGTTTGGCTCTGTGATTTTTGTTACATAGCCAATCAGCTACGTGTACTCACTCATATAATATGTGTATTTTTTAGTAGGCTAATTAAGTACTGCATTTCTCTTTGTTTTTTTGCACCACTGAAGTATAACTTATCTCTATTTTCTCTAGCTCTGTATAGCCCTCCCATCTCCCTCCCAGCTAATGTGCCCCTCATTTTCCCCATTTTCCCTTTGATAACTCCCTTCTCCTACTATCCCCCTCCTTCTAGCTCCTTCTTCTCCTTTCCCTCCTTTGTTACTTTCCATTTTCCTGGCTCCTCCAGTTATATCAATATGTACTCATACATACTCATGTCTAAGGATTCAGAGCTAGGATCCACAAATGAGAGAGAATATGTGTCACTTTTGTATCTGAATCTGGGTTACTACACTTAGTATAACAGCATTTCCATTCATTTACCTGAAAATCTCAGGATTTCATTTTTCTTTACTTCGAAGTAGAACTCCATAGTGTAAATTTACCAAATTTTCAGTATCCATTCTTTGGTTCACAGACATTTTTGTTGTTTCCGTTTCCTAGATATTGTGAAGAGAGCAGCAACAAACAGGTATTTTTGTAGGAGGATATTGAGTACATTGGGAATAGGCCAAGAAATGGTATAGCTGCATCATATGCTAGATCTATATTTAATTTTTAAAGGCTTATCCACAGATTTCACAGTAGTGACACCAGTCTGCAATGCTACCAGCAATGACTGAGAATTCCCTTTTCCCCGCATTTTCATCAGCCAGCATTTGGTGTCATATGTTTGATGAAAAAATTTTAAATTTAAATTTTCTCATTTATCATTTTCAGAAATGGAGCAGTGGTAGTTCACTCCCCTCTCAAAAGATGAAGAAATTAAAACAGCTGTCATTTCTCTTGCCCCATTTACCCCTATACCTCTTGTTCTTTGAGGCCTCAAATGGGGTTTTTCCCTCAAAGCAATAATTGTTGTTATTTTTGTCAAATGACAATTATTTTAAGAATAAAATGTCAGCATTATGATAATGGCACATATAAAAGAAATTTCATATTTTTAAAGCTTTTCTTTATTTTTTTATGTGTATGAGTGTTCTGCCTGATGTATGTAAGTACACCTATGTCAGGCAATGTCGGTGGAGACCAGAAGAAGAATTAGATCCCTTGGAACTGGAGTTATAGATGGTTATTACCCACCATATAGGTTCTGGGAACCAAACAAAGGATTTTCTGGAAGAGAGCCAATGTTCTTAATTGCTAAGCCATCTCTCCAGCCCACTAAAATTTCATTTTTAAATGAACATTTTTCCTGTATGCATATGTGTAAGTGCACTCATGCCTTGCAGTGTCCATAGAGGACAAAAATAAGTATCAGATTCCCTGGAACTGGAGTTATGGACAATAGTTAACCCCCATGTATGTGCTGGGAATTGAACCTGCAAGAGCAGTCAGTGCTCTAAACTGCTGAGCCATCTCTCCAGCCTTCAGCACATATTTTTTATATTTTTTATTTATTTTTATTTTATGTGTATGAGTGTTATGCCTGCATGTAGGTAAGTGCACCCATGTCATGCAATGCCCACAGAGGACAGAAGAGGCTGTCGGATCCCCTGGAAGTGGAGTTACCTTACCGACAGTTGTTAGCTGCCATGTGGGTGCTGGGATTCTAAGTGGGTCTTCTGCTAGAACAGTCAGTGTTCTTAACTATTGAGCCATCTCTCCAGCCCCCAGCACCTGTTTATAAATTCAATTATTAAGTGTTATTTGTTTTGTTTTCCTGAGTAAGGAATCCAGGTTAATAAATCTATTGAATGCTTCTCCTATCTGAGGTGTCTTTGTTTTAAACCTGCATGATCCAACAGTGTATCTAAACATGTGTCTAAATTCAGGACAGGAGCTGGGAAGATAGCTCTGGTGGTTAACAGGGCTGGCCATCAAGCCTGAAATCTCCAGAACCCATGTGGCAGAAGGAAAGAACCAACTTTACAAGTTGTCCTCTGACTTTTACATGCATGCTATAGCAAGCCTTCCTGTAAACACACACACACACACACACACACACACACATACACACACACATATATATACATGTACATATATAAACACACACAATATATGTAATATTTTTTTTTTAAAGCTTCAATTTGAGCAGAGTTCTCTTTAAAAGTGTATATGCCCTATTTTATTTTAGGATATGAGTATAATAGCTTGTGCTTTATTATAAAATAAGATTATGTCACTGATAAGTAATCAAAATCCAGTTCATGTTTTCCTGTCAATGGTTTGATCCAACTTTAAAAGTTGAAGAACTTGTTTCAATTTGCTTAAAATTCAGTAAGTACTCAGCAATAAGAACGTTGCTTCTTGGCCCTATCTTGCTTGGTGATCTTCTAGGCAAAGATTATCTACAAGCTCCTTTAGCAAAGGAATATCATTCTTTTTATCTTAAATCTATTCCTATATTTATTTGTGTGTGCCACAGGGCTCATATGCACACCATGGTAGGCATGTGCAGAACAGAGGACGATTTGCAGGGGTGAGTGCTCTCCTTCCACCATGTGGATTCCAGAGATTGCACTCAGGTTGTCAATCTTGACAGCAAGTACCATCAGACTGAGACAAATCCACAGCCCCTCCAACATCACACATTTAACCTAAAGTTGTTTTCAATCCTTGCAGTTTGGACGATGTGTTAACTTCTGTGACAATGCTTCTGAATGTATGAATTCCTTTGTTAGTTCATTCATACAGACAAACATTTGTAACAATGTTAGCATTTGGGTTATTTTCCTTCAAAGATAAAATAATGGGGGTTGAGGCTATGGCTTGGTCAGCAAATTTCCTGTGTACAAGCCTGATGGCCCGAGTTCAGGCACCCAGGACACATATAACAGTCAAATTTAGAGAAATGAATCTGTAACCCAATTACTGGCAGGAGACTGGGATACTAGGATGCCTGACACTCATTAACCAGTCAATCCAGCCGAATTGGTGAGCTCCGAGTTCAGTGCGAGGCACGGTCTCAAACAATAAAATGGAGAGTAATAGAGGAAGTCACCTAGTGCAAACCTCTTGCCTCTACATATGCACACATGTTCATGTTCCCCCATAAGCATACACTCACACGAACACCTGCATGCACCCTCCAAGAAAATAAAAGTATTCATATTTAATATTTTATCATTGTGTATGTGTGTGTGTGTGTGTGTGTGTGTGTGTATTTTCCAGCGGCTTGCACCTGGGGTATGGCACCTTTAAGGCAAGTGTTAAACTGATGAATTATGATGTTAGCCCAAGTTATATAATTTCTTAGAGTTCATTTTTTCTAAATAATGTTCACTTGTAAAAATTCATAATCCTTTTCTTTCCCCTTTAAAAAAGACATTGCTAGGTCCTATGTTTTATTGTTTGCTCATCTCTAAGGTCATTTATATCAGGTCTTCTTTTAAAAAATATTTATTGATTCAAGAATTTCATACAATGCCTTTTGATAATATTCAGACCACTCTGTCCTCTGTACCCCCTCCCTATTACTCCCTGAATTCATGTCCTCTATTACTATTTGCCTTTTTATAAGGTCTATTGAGTCTAATCTGTGTTTCCCAAGTGTTCTTGACTGTGAATCTGTCCCTTGGAGTTTCTTTAACCTACCAGACATCACACAAGTAGGAAAACTGACTCCCCCTTATAAATATTGTGGATTCACATGTGCAACTGCTCTGTGTACAGCTTCCTTGTATTCATCTTCTACCTCTGTCTCTTACAAGCATTCTATCCCCTCTTCTTAATTATTTCCAAGCCTTAGGAGTGAAGGGTGCCATACAGGAGTTCTATTTAGGGATAAACACTCCTCAGTCCCATTCTCTAAAACAAGCTGTTTGTGGGTCTCTCTGTTAATTGTTATAAGAAGCTTCTCTGGCAAGAGTTGAGAGACACACTAATCTATGGGTATAATGACAAATCGCTATGACTCAGTTTAATATTATGTCTAATAGCTAGTTCTCCCCTATGGTCTTTGATCTGATTAGCCAGACGTTCTTGGCTCTGATAACAATGTCAGGTATGGGCTCCATCTTGTGAAGCAATTCCTAAATCAACTTTGAAAGTGATTAGTTATTTCCATAATATTTGTGCCACTATGCTTCAGTGGCACATTTTACCAAGTCAGTTGTTATTTTATCTCACAGGGACACAGATGGATTAGGATAATGCTTATTTTTCTCTTTCAGTCACACACACAGCAACTTCTAGTGTTATGAAAGTTAGCCAGCAGAGATATAGCTACAAGGTCAGTACCACCTTTATTTCTCCTTGTTTGTTCTACATTTGATAATGTAATATCTTTAGGAATAAGTTCTTAATGTCCAGTTCTCTGGGTAACCAAGTGCAATGGCTGTAGCCAGTAGTTTTGGGGGATCTATGGGATCCCTCTGGTCAAAAACTCCAAGAGCAGGAATCTATTACTGGCACTGAGCTTTTTATTTTCTAGCCTGTCTCTTAGGTGTCTATTAGGGCCGTTGAACCTCTCTGTTATATATAAACACTTTATGTTATATATGTATATAGTGAAAGAAGTTTCTATAGTATTACTCTTCCAAAAGGACTTTAGAATTAATTATCCCTCTTCTTACTTTCTCTTATTTCCTGCCCTCCCATTATCTATACCATTAAACCCATCTGATCTGTTATTCCCCTTTCCCACTTATATAAATGCATTCTCTCTCCCCACTCATGAACCACCTTACATGGTTATTAGCTTCCTGATCTCAAAGCATTTTCCAATTGAAACACACCTATCTGAAGACTTAAAGCTAGCATCCACTGAATGAGAGGGAATATAAATGATATTAGAAGATGGAGAGACCTCCATGCCCATGGGCTGGTGGGGTTAATCTTGTGACTACGGCCATCCTATAAAAGCAATCTACTGATTCAATGTAATACCCATTAAAATCCCAACAAAATTCTTCATAGAAATTGAAAAATATTAACTACCATCATCACGACTTCCATTGAACCTGATCACTAAACATAGTCACAATTGGGCTTGTTGATGATTGTGCTCATTAATTAAGGGAGTGCCAATCAGGGTCACTGGACCCTCATCGAGTATCCAGCCACTCTTCCCAGCCAACTAGTCCCACCTTGGAAGACAAAAGAAAAATGAGGAAGAACCCAATAGAGGGATGCTTTTGGAAGGCCTTGTCAAGAAACTCCAATGGACTCTCATATGAACATTTGAAAATTGCCCTGTTCTGACTTTTTTTCTAGTTCCCTGTCTAGAGCTTGTAATGCTAATTACTTTTGCCTTTAATTCTCCTTCACATCTCCTATTCATAATTCAAGGACTTTCTTTTCCCCTTGGAGACAAGAGTTATGCAATTTGAGAGTCTTTAAATAGACCCACTGAAGGGATACTACAATTGTCTCACCCTGTGTTCCTGTTCAGCATGAAAGAAGCCAGAGTGGTCTGTGGCCCTGTTCCCTATTGGCAATTTGAGTAACCTCTTCAGAGGATGGTGTGATAAGAATAGAAGGTAGGAATTGACTAGGCAGTTGACATAAAAAGACCCCAAAACTAGCCAGTTAGGGTAAAAAGACCCCAAAGAAATGTAGTCAGTTTCTTGGCTAAAAGTCAAAATGTTCTTGGGTCTGTTAGCAACATACTCTGCTCCAAAGGTTAAAAATGTGAAAAGTATTTGGGAGCTTGTATCTAATCATTAAAAGATTTTGGGGTTACCTCTTCAGAGGGGGGAATGTTGGAGGGTGGGGGTTTGGCATGGATTTGATCAAAACACCTTATATGCATGCATGAAATTCTCAATAAAGTTTTTGTAAAAGTTAAAAAAAATAGAAAAATGATCTCAAATTTCATATGGAAACACAAAAATCCGGGGTAGCCAAAGTAAGCCTGAACAGTAAATGAAGAGCTGCAGCCATCATCAACCCTGATTTTAAATAATACTACACATCTATAACAGTTAAAACAGCATGGTACATATAAGCAGACACATTAATCAACAATAGAATTAAGAATCCAGACCTAAGTCCACACATGTACATTCACCTGAGTTTTGACAAAAAAGCCAAAATACGCATTGGAGAAAAAAATAACTCATGCTCAACAAATGGAGCTAGTCAAACTATAAAGTAACATGTGGAAGAACGAAACTAAATCCCTAACTCTAACTGCACAAACTTCATCTCCAAATGAGCATACTTGGTAGCTTGACTCTGAGAAAGGAGAATGTAAGGAATACACTGGAACTTATAGGCATAAGAAAACTTCCAGAAACACTTCACCTTGACTTCTTTTTGCCATGATATCACTTTAACTGTTGTGCCCAGGAGTTAAAGAATGCATACATTTGCAGGCAACTACTGGATACTGATTTTCTGTTATTTCTACATATTTATTCTCGTGTCATCAAAATGACTATATGCTAAAGCTTACTCTTCAGCATGGTACCCACGGAGGGGTGGAACCTTTAAGAGACAGGTCCCAGTGGAAGGCCTTCAGGTCTTTTTGACTGTTACATCAAGGGTCATCATTGGACCTTGACCTTTCTTATTCTTTTGCTTCTAGGCCTTGAAATGAGAAGTTTTGCTTCAGCATATACTTCTATCATGACTTGAGCCTTCCCACAAGTCCAAATGCAATGGGGCTGAGTGATCATGGCTGCGCTAAAAATAAACCTTTTATCTTTGTAAACTGGTATATCAAATATTTTTGTAGTGACAGAAAGCTGAGTAGCATGGACACTAATTCCTAAATACTTGGCTTGGGACAATACTGATCAGAATTTAAAAATAGGGCTTATGGTACAAGTTGAGAGATGAGAGATACATTAATATTCTCTCTATTCCTTGTTCCACCATGTTCCCTGAGCCTTATGTAGAGAGGTTATGTTGTAGAGGTATCACTTAGGGCTGGATGTCTCACAGACACTCATTTTCTGTATTTGATCAGTTGTGAAACTCTGTAATCATTTCCATCTGTTGCAAAATAGTCTTCTTTGACAAGTGGTGAGAGGAATACTTGTCTGTAATTATAAGGATACATATTTAACAAACAGTAAGAAATTAAGTTCATCTAGGGATGTGACAGATTTAGGTTTTTCTCTAGGATCTATGATCCCTCCAGCCATGTGTATTTGGTTATGTTTACAGTACAATACATGAATTTGCTCCCATTGAGATGACTTTAAGTAGAATTAGATTCCTGTTGATTATTCCCAAGCTAAAAGTTCCACTACTGCACCTATAATAATAGTTTGTTGCACTGGTCGTTGTGGTGGTTATTAGGCTTTACAGCTAGTTTGGATCATTGGTTCATTTTCTCCCTTAGCAACTTGCATAGTATCCTCTGATACCATGAAAGCTGGTCTTAGAAGGAGGCTTCCAGGTCAGTTCCAGCTTCATTGCTCCAAATCCTGTGTCCAAATTTTGTGCTGTATTTAGCAACAGGGTTTTACCTTCAAGTTCTAGGGAGCAATGAAGGGCTGTGGCTATAGCCTGTGTTATTTTGGGAGCCTCTTAGACTATCCTGACCAACTAATTTAATGGAGGTCTCTCTTCTTTGTAAATGTATTTCTGGTTACATAGCCTTCAACTACTACCTAAGCATTATATATCTCTCCTCTTTTTCCCCTTGTATAATCTCCCTTCTCCCTCCACAGTTAAAGTACCCCTTCCCCCCATTTATTATCTGTCTAATATCCCCCTCTCTGATTCTATTTTCTTTCCTGTTTATCCCCATGGATCCTTGGATAACTTCCCTCCTCTTTTCCCATTTAAATAACCCCCTTTCCCCCATGTCCTCCTTGATAACACTTGTCTCCTAATACCCTACTCTCTCTAGATCATCCTTCCCCTTTACCCCCATGGTTGCTTTCCATTTTTGTGACTACTGCAATTGTATCAGGATATATTCACATATAAGCATTTAGAGGTAAGATCCACAAATGATAAAGAACCGATGTTGCTTACTTTTCTGAGTCTGTGTTACTTCACTTAGTGTAACAGTTTCTAGAAGCTTCTTCAAGTTAACGGAGGGTGATTAACACAGAATGTCACAACTGGCCAAAATGTAGAGAATAAGAGACTACAAAATGAATGTGCGTCCTAGGACAGGACTCCTGCAGCAAGCCTCTGCCGACTAAGGTTCAGGGACCATTGCTGAAGAGGGCAGAAAGATTATGAGACCAAAGTGGTGAATTACTACAAAGAAGGAGAATTTCCTAGGTGACTGGGAACTTGCTCATATGAACTTTTAGCCATGGTGACAGCATGCAGAAGACCCATGCAAACTCAAACCAGACAAAAGCCCATCATAAAAGTATGGAAATGGTTTGGAAGCCCCAACCTTAATGGGGGAACTGATCACTGCTGAATGAGGGAGAGTTGGTCTTCTTCAAGGGAGTGATATTACGTGGGCTGACCAGGCTGTGGTGGATGAATGCATATTGAGGGACATCTGGGGACACAAATGATTCAATAAGCCTTAATATATATGACAGAATACAAGAAATCTGGTGAGGTGCCTATGGGAAGACATATAAGGAAGAAGTTTTGAGTATGATTAAAATGCTCTGTCTGAAATGCACAAAAACTCAATAAAATTTTTTAAAAAGTGAACAATAAAAATGTGTCAAAATCCGGGCCTGGAGAGATGGCTCAGCAGTTAAGAACACTGACTGCTCTTGTGGAGGTCCTGGGTTAGATTCCCAGCACCCACATGGAGGCTACAAACCATCCTTAACTCCAGCTCCAGGGGAATCTGAAGCCCTCTTCTAACTTCCACAGCATTGCACAAGGGTACACTCACAAACATGCCAGCAATACACACTCATACACATAAAATAAAAATAATAAACAAAATATATATTTTTTAAATGTGTCAAAATCCTAAAATCATTTAGGAGTTAGGATGAATTTGGGACACAGAAGGGCTTAGGGTGTCTGTTCTAGTTGACTTTCAAGTGTTTGAAGCCAGATAGATGAAGCTATATTTTCAAGGAACTATCTGAGACCCAACATTGAGAGGAGATAAAATTAAGACAGTAGAATCATATGAGCATACTTTCTCTATAGTAAAAAATGGGGATTATGATCAAATATGGATACCAGTTAAAATAAAAGATACCCTAATATCTATATCCATCTATCTATGTCTATATTATATCTATATCTCTATCTATATCTACAGATCTTTGTTTGTCTCTCTGCTTTCTGAATGTATGCATACAACACTTTTTCTCAGGAAAGGGATTGTTCACATTCTATCAGAGGACACCTCTTCTTTCCAATAACATTTTCAGAGGAACAAGGCAGGCTTTAGTTCTACTTCTAGTTGCTCAGTGTACCAGGGATCATGTCTAGCTATACCACTTAGATTTAACAGAAGTTCTTAAATTTTTCTGCTTCTTTCCTTATGAGGCTTACTAATTTAGTATGTGTTATGGGGAGGTTATGTAAAAGAAATATATGTTGGCAAATTTTCTCATTGCTGTGACAGGATAGCTCACAAAACTGACTTAAGGAAGGAGGAATAATTTAATTTGGACCATAGTTCAAGACTACAGTCCATCGTGGTGGGGAAGGTTTGCTGACAGGAGCAGGAGGCAGTGTCTACACTCAGGAAACAGAGAGATGAATACTGGTGTTCAGCTGCCTTTCTCCATTTTGTACAGTATAGGATTCCACTCCATGGGATGGTGCTGCCCATATTTAGCATGGTTCTGCCTACCTCAATTAATCCATTTTACAAATCTGCTCACACACATGTTCATAGATTTGCCTCCAAGGTAATTCTAGATCATGCCAAGTTAACAATCATATTAACCATAGCAAAATGCCATGATGATAATGCAACACCCTGAAGCTGATCTGGCTGCCAAGTTACAGTTGGAAAATATTTTCCTCTTTTAGTCTCAGGCCTCGAAAGCTTACACGTCCAGAATTCCTTTTTCCTTCACTGAGGAGAAGGGTTAAGAGGCAAGAATTTTGAGGCAGCACTCCCTACAAAGTAGCTTTCCTGAGTATAACTTCCTGTCCATGTTAAGATTCTGAAAAGCATGTAGAATTCAAAAGCTACATAAATCTGTTATATATGGGGGCACTGAAGTATACAACATCAAGTCCAGGCAAAGAAATCCTTGTATCATCTTAATGTGGGAGCTACTGTAGACCATGGAAAAACACCTTTCATTCTCCAGGGCTTTTCTAACAGAAGTATTGATACTGTGCTATTGGCAAGGAGAAATATCTTTAAGTCTCAGGTGCATTATGACAAAGCAGAAAATAGGTGAATGTATTGTTGAAAAACAGTAAATTAATTATTGTCACAGCTGGTAATAACACATCACTTCTGTTTACAGAACAGTGGCAATGATTACAGAACACATGGTAACTGATATTCTATTCAAATGAGAAGGGTAAGAAATGTAGTTCTGTAGTGGGCAGTCATTTCTCAGTGCACACTGACAGGGCACTGGGAGATGGAACTGTGGCTGAAACTGTGCAACAGTTCCCACTGTCTCTGCACTCATCAGCTTGGATGCAAGATGAGAGCAAACTCAAATTTAGACATTTTTGTTTTATTCTGTTGCAGTATGTCAAATTAATTGTGCATCAGCTGCTGATATTAAAACACATCTAAATCCCACTGGTGCTGATGCTCTTTTCTAGCATAAGCCATCATGTTGAAGGGGAGTTTAATGTAAAAAGATCAAACAATCTCTTGTTTTCCCATTTCAGGATGGCATGTACTATACCACATGTGCTGAGCTTTGCAATATTTCCCAATCAATTATTTTCTGCATCTTTAAGGGTGCGCCACTGACAATAAATCCTCACAATCTACTGTATTTGACTTTAGTACTTTTTATCTTATACTTCCAAACTAGAAATATCAATGACTTTTTAAATAACCAATGTATGAGGCTTTCTTTTTGCTTCTGTGACATAATACTGATCAAAGCAAATTAAGGAAGGAAAGGTTTATTTTTCCTCACAATTTGAGGGTGAAGTTCTTCATGGTGGGGAAGGCATGGTAGCAGGAGCATGAAGCAGTTGGTCACATGTCATCTGTAGTTAGGAAGCATAGAAGTGAAAGTTGGTGCTCACCTGGATTTTCTTCTATTTATTCAGCACAGGACCCTAGATCATGGGTTGGTGACATCCACATTTAGAGTGGGTCTTCCCACCTCAATTAAGCTAACTTGGAAATTCTCTTATAGACATGAGAATAGGCTTGACCCTTAAGTGATTCTAAATTGTATCAAATTCACAATCAATAATAACCACCACACCTTGGTACTTACATCCTGCATTGCTCCCTTAAGAGAAACTGTTGTTTATTTAATAAATATATAGTTGCTATTTTGGTCACTTATTCAGATTCTTGGAGTTGTGCTGTTCATAAAGCATTCTTTATTATTGGCTAAAATGATATCAAAGTAAGGATTCAATAAAAATCTGACTATGAAAGATGCATATGTTCACTGTGGTTACAGTAATTCTCATAATCTATAATTCAGAGTTATTTCATATTCTGCTTACAAAAATATTATTATGGTCCTTTGTGCAATTTAAATACATTTTTAGCTCACACTAAAAAACCTTTTTGAAAGTAGGATATAATATTAAATGATTGTACATATAATTTGTGATTTTCTAGAGCATTTACTAAAGAAAGAAAGAAGCAAACAAGAAAAAAAGAGACAGAAACAAAAGGCATAAAGCAGAAGGGTACTAGCTGGGAAGAGGAGGAGGATCAGCAGGAGCGGGAGAGGACAAAGGAGGGAAATGGGGTGAATAGCATCAAACTTCATTATATATAAAATATGCCATAATGAAGCCCATTACTATTTATAATTAACATATACTAATAAATATCTTAAATACACCAAAAGTCAGCTTCCTGCATCCAGGGGCATGTGCACACATGTACATACACATAGGATGTATTTTCCAGCATGTGATGATACTCAGTAGTTGTGCATGCATAACAATGAGCTTAAGCAGAGGTTAAGTCACAATTGCAAATGAATATGTCCAAAATCCTGTGGAAATTCAGAAGTGTAATGTGCGATCAAGGTTGAGAACATGACTTTTAAAAGATGGCTGAGAATGGGTGAACAGAGGCTAGTGTTGGTGATTTCAAACTCTTGAAAAGACACAACAGGGGAGACAGAGGTAGGGAGGCATCATGGTCCTGTATCCAAAGATGACCAGAGATAAACACAGAGGTTAAAGGTAGTACCTGGGCTGGCAACATGTCTCTGTAAGTAAAGGCACTTGCCACCAAGCCTGACAACCTGAATTTGATCCCCAGGACATACATAGTGGAAGGAGAGAATGAACTCTTACAAGTTGTCTTCTGATACACCAAAGCTCATGTGTGTACCTCACACCTTAAATATATAAATATATAAACAAATAAATTTGAAAAAGAAAAGCATAGACTGTGCTCTAGGTGAGGTGTCAGCCCTCCCTCTTGGAATTTATGAACTATGGACATATCTTATGTAAAGTAATGCACTACTTAGGTTTGTGCTTCAGAAAAATCCTCAGTCAGCAAACTTTCAGGACTTTTAAAGACCCTCAGAGAGAATCGCAACCAGGTGACTGGTTGGACAGCATAAGATGCAAGTGAGAAGAGTTGACATTTTAATGTATAAGAAAATATTTTATATACATACTATTTCTTGGTAACACAGCTGCTGCATAAAAGGAAGTATGCCTGTATATGCTCATGAATATGGAAGAGTTTTCCAGAAGGAAAATGTAGCATAGGCACACAACAATTTACACAAAGTTCTAAAAGCCAGAAAACTGAGAACTTCTTTCTTTCTGGCAATAAAAGAAAATCACTCTACTGGAAACTGTCTTGAAATATTACCATATTAAGATTTACTGCTTACATAATATTCATTTGTTTTCAACTTCTTTTGTTTATTTTTATTGATGTTTTTATCTGTGTGTATGCACAAATACATGTCACAGCCTGTGTGGACATCAGATAACAGCCTTGGATGTAGACCTCCATCTTCCTTCTTATTAGAGACAAGATCTCCTGTTAGTTGTGGCCTGCACCAGGATAGCCAGCCTGCGAATTTCCGGAGGTTCTCCTTCCTCCACATCCCATGTCACATGGGAGTTCTGGGGTTACAGACATATACCACTGTGCCTAGGGATTCAATTTCAGGACCTCAAATTGCATAGCAAGTACTTTGTCTTCTGATCCATCTTCCCCAGTCCTGTGTTTTATTTTTCATGTAAGTGTGCTATAAAGTATGGTATAAAGTGTTATATGCAATATATATACTGTATATATACTGTATTATTGCTCTTATATACATATATGCAAATGTATTTGTATTATATATAGTATATATGTGAATTTTGAAATACTTTTGAGTTTTGGATAAAATGTTGTATCCCTGTGCTACATAATTATGAAAGAATTTAATGGCATTGCCATCCAAATTAGAGCCAGGAATAAGTCAAAATATCTAATTAAATACATTTCAAACAGAGAAAAGAAATTATTTATATCCACCTTATATCTTATATCACAGAGCCACAGATATTGTTAACTTTCAGTTTGGTTGACAAAATCAAATTGTGTCTAACCTTGTTAGAGTCAATCATGACTGTGATGAAGCCCTTGGAATACCTAAGTCTGTTATGACTGTCTCAGAGCACTGGGGGAGATCGCTGCGTATGGTCAGGCGATTGTAAAAACAAGTGCTAAGTAGAAGCGAGAACAGCCCCCAACCTTGTGCTCCAACCATCTGCTTACCAACCGACACTCCACTCAGGAGCTTGGAAGCATGTTATTTTATTAATTTAAAATATCTCTATGCATTTTATACCACTTTTAGATAGTTGAAATACCACTAAAATAGAAAGTATCTGTAAGTTTTGCATGTGAGTTCAGATTCACATCAAATTCAAAAGGTCTCAGGGATATAGTACAGATCTGCCTCAATATATTTCACATTTTCTAAACTCCCAGCACTATGTAACTTACATGTAAGTTGCATAAGCAGGGTCTGAATAAATGGCTCAGCAGTTAAGGTAACTTGCTGCTCTCACAGTGAATCAAAGTTCAGTTCTCAGCATCCACATTAGACAGCTCACAACCACTTGTAACTCCAAGTCCAGGGGTTTGAACTCCCTATTTTGGCATTTGTGGACACCTGCACATACCCAGACACAAACACACACATACGTACATATACTTAATTTAAAAAAAATGTTTGCAGCCGGGCATGGTGGTGCATGCCTTTAATCCTAGCCCTTGAGAGGCAGAGGCAGGAGGATTTCTGTGAGTTCGAGGCCAGCTGAGTACATAGTGAGTTCCAGGCCAGCTGGGGCTACAGGAAGACCCTGTCTCAAAAAGATAATTTAAAAAATTCTTTAAAATAAGGCTGGAGAGGTGGTTCCGAGGTGAAGGATTCTGGCTGCTCTTCCAAAACACCTGGGTTTGGTTCCCAGCTTCCACATGGAGGCTAACAACTGCCCTTAACACCAGTTTCAGGGAATCTGACACCCTTTTCTGGCCTCTGTGGGCATTGCATCTCAATGGGGGCACTTACATGCATGCAGGCAAAATACTTATACACATAAATAAAAATAAATAAATTTTATAATAAATCTTAAAAATTCTTTCAAATATTACATGAACACTGTTCATAATATTTACTGCTTACCACACACTTAGCTATGAGCACATGAACAAACCATTGCCCAGTTTTCCTAATTCCCTCCCCACCCTGAAAAAGTATGATTGGCTCACTCACTTCTAGGCATACCAACCAATACTTATGGGATTCACGACCATACTGTATACGTATTTTACACCCACTGTGGTTTGAATCTCTCATACACTCACTCATATGTTTGAACACATTGCCTTCCAGGTGCTTCCTGAGAAACCTTTAGGAGGTGGAGTGTCACTGGTGGCAGTGAATCACTGGTGCAGGTCTCACAGATTTTATAGCCTGGACCCATTTCCTGTTCTCTCTTCTTAAGCACAGCTGTAATGTGACCAGCTGCTTCATACTTCTGACAGTGTTTCCCCTACAGCAGGGTGGACCATATCCCCTCTATCCTTAGACTCAAATGAACCCTTCCGTGCTTCCATTGCTTCTTGTTGGGAATTTCATCACAGCAATGAGAAAATAACTCATATGATTATATAACATGATTTTATTCTGTTACGTGATGAAGACTTTATTTATCTAGAATAAGTTGTATGGTGCATCTTTCACAGATCAGTAAAAAAAAAAAAAATATGGGGTCTGCCGGGCGTGGTGTCACATGCTTTTAATCCCAGCACTTGGGAGGCAGAGGCAGGCGATTTCTGTGAGTTCAAGGCCAGCCTGGTCTACACAGTGAGTTCCAGGCCAGCTGGAGCTACATGGAGACCCTGTCTCAAAAAGACCAAAAAAAAAAAGGGGGGGGGTCCTGTAGTTTGTTCTGTTTTCAAAGGATAATTGAGTCTGCAAATGTCCTCATGCAACTTTCTCTTATGAATGACAGCTTGGCTTGGGAAAGTGTTTTGAGAAAGATAATTTGTCTCAAAATTCACAAATAGTTTGCTTTCCTGAGAATGATGCTGCAGGAATTAATGTCACTGTAATTTTCCTTCTATGAGATTTCATACTTTTATGCCTGGTGCTTAAAGAATTTAGTACATTGAACTCTCTCTCTCTTTGACCATGTCCAGACATTTTCTATCTCTACCTGTACCCTGGGCCCTGTCCCTGACCCCATGTCCTCTATTATTGTTTTCTTTTTTTTAATGCCCATTGAGTCCAGTCTGGGTTTACCAAATGCTCTTTGATGTGGGTCCATCCCTTGGAGTCCTGTCGACCTATCAGGCTTTACATTCCTAGAGAAAAGCCTCTCTCTCTCTCTCTCTCTCTCTCTCTCTCTCTCTCATTCTTTCTCTCACTCTCTCTGTATGTATGTATGTATTTGCATATGTGATGTGGAGGCACACATGTTACTGCATGTGTGGAGGTCATGAGACAACCTTAGGTATCTGTCCTCACCTTCTACCTTGCTTAAGACAAGGTCTCTGGCTTCTGCTGTATACACTAAGCTAGCTGCGCACACGAACGTCCAGGGATTCTCTTATCTCTGTCTTCCATTTTGCCACAGCAGTGTTGGATTACAGATATGTGAGCAATTATGATCAATTTTTATGTGGATTCTGGAGTTCAAATTCAGGATCTCAGTCCTGTGAGACATGCTTCTTATTCATCAGCCATCTCCCCAGACCAATAAATTAGTATTCCAATATTACAAGCTATGTTTTTCACAAGGATACGTTTGTTTCACCATTTTCTGGTGTGTTTTGGTGAAACAGCACACTGTAAGGATATAGTTGAATGAAATATCTCCATGTACCAATAGTGTAGTAAGTGGACTATTCTTCATGAAAGATGATCATGAAGGCTAACAACTATGCTGCTGGAGAGATGGCTCAGCAGTTAAGTGCCCTTGCTGCTTTTGCAGTGGACATGGATTCGGTTTCCAGCATTCAAATCGGTTGGTTCACAATGGTTTATTACTCCTGCTCCAAGGGATCCAACACCCTCCTTTGGCTTCATGAGCACTTGAACACATATGTTGCACATAAACTCTTAAACATACACAGAAATTAAATAAATAAATCTTTCTGGGAAGATGCTAGTGTATCAGGAAGCTGAGTGGCCCTATGCTCAGGTAATTTAAAGCACTGTGATGGCTAATCCTGGGTGTCAACTTGACTGGACCTGGGATTAACTGAAATGATAGAGGTCTTCTTGATTGGATCATCTGAAGCTGGAAGACACACCCTAAATGTGGGTGTTACCTTCTGATGGAAGCCAGTACAAAAGGCCATGGCAGAGGAGAGCGCTTGCTTTCTGCCGCTTGCCTCTCTTCCTGATGTAGACTGAAGACTAGCCAATCTTTCGGAATTTGTCAGACCTTCAGTGCCAGATTGGGACTACTGAGACATCCAGCCTTGTGAACTGAGCGACTATGAATTCTCAGCCTCTCCAGTGTGGTGCAGCCATTGTTGGACTAAATCTGATAAATTCCTATACATGTATATTCATTCTACCAATTCTGTTTCTTTAGAGAACCCTGACTAATACAAGCACTCTACTTAATCCAAATTTTTTCAACCTCTTTGATGTTTATACTTGTGCCCTGACACACCTGGCCAGGTCTGTGACAGAAACAACATGCTTTATAGACATAAAAAACAAAAAAAAAAACAAAAAAAAACTGGAGCCTGGGGAGAGATGGCTCAGTTGGTATAATGCTTGCTGTGCAAGTATGAGGACCTGAGTTAAACCCTTTGAACACAAGCAAAAAAAGCATGGGACTGTGATGCAAGCCTGTAATCCAGTTGCTGCTTGATGGCCATCCAGTCTAGCTGAGTTCTTGACTTCCAGGTTCAGTGAGGGACCCTACCTCCAAAAATCATAAGCGGAGAGTGACTAAGTAAAACCTTGACACACACCTCTGGTCTCCAAATGCATACATGTAAATACACAGTAAATAAATAAATGTTGTGACCTTCTAAGCAAATGCCTCCTTACTTGGTAAGCCTCTTATATATGCAAATTCCTTTGTTATTCTTCATGTTAGGAAAGTTTAGATGATTGATTGCATTGTTGGTTTTAAATTACATTTTAGCCTTTATTTCTAGACAATGTTTTATATCGATTGTCTCTCCTGTCTAATAGAATCTCATCTTTGAACATTACTCTGAATTTCTGGAAAAAGGTTATCACCAGAACCACTTGATTCTTTCAACTTTTTTGGTTTTAGACAACACAAGTTCTCTTTGGTGTTTGTGTTGAGACAGGGGCTCACTGTATAGTTCTGGTTGTATCTCTATGTAGATCAGATTGGGCACAAATTCACAGAGACCTGCCTGCCTCTACCTCCCAAGAACTGGGATTAAAGGTGTGTGTCACCACCTCTGGCCCCAGAAATCAGTTTTTAAACATTTTTTTAGGGGACTGGAGAGATGACTTAACATACTGCTCTCACAGAGGACCTGAGTTTAATTCTTAACACTCA
Source organism: Nannospalax galili (assembly GCF_000622305.1). Taxonomy (NCBI): domain Eukaryota; kingdom Metazoa; phylum Chordata; class Mammalia; order Rodentia; family Spalacidae; genus Nannospalax; species Nannospalax galili. The sequence continues at coordinate 2,605,542 of NW_008336075.1, read as the reverse complement.
AATCTTGTGCCTTACAAGCACCTGTAACTCCAGCTTCAGGGGATCCCAAATCCTCTTCTGGTCGAGCTGCGCTTGTCTGCACATACCCACACACAGACAACATATGCATGCACATAATTTTTAAAAAGTAAATATCTTTAAAAATACTTTTTTTCTGAAATGAACAGGAAGGGCATCTGTAGAAAGCATAATCCAACATTCAAATCAGCCCTAATGGAGTCAATGGGCAATGAGCTGGACTCAGCTGGCAGGACTCCCTGAGCGCAGGGGCAGGAACCTTTCCCTGGGTCACTTTATGTGCCCCAACCCTGCTGAGGGTGCCCTGCTCACGGTTGCCAACAGGGGTGGACATCTGACAATGTGCTGGGGGCTCTTTTAACTAGAGTCTTCACTGTTCCTATGCTGAATGCTGAACTTGCCAGAAATTTCTCCAACTCCCCTCCCTGTTATATGGAGCAGTGTCTCGATATTCAAATTTTTGTGCAGTGCTATGTACTTGGCAAACCTAGAACAAAATGATCCTACTTCTTGACAAATAGAAAAATAAGGGAATATTATCTACTCCACACCAGCTTCCTCAAAGGAAAAAATATTTTCTTTACACCTTCTTTTTGATATATTCCCAGATTTAAAGGATATTTTGGGGTAGGCAGCTAAATTCAAGCCCATACAAATGTCCACCATATCGTTTAATTTGGATTTTGAGTTGCCTTTTCCTTTAGCATAATGGGAATTGTTTTTAATTATGTCTGTGCACATTTGGTTTTATAACAGTCTTCCTTTATGTTTTCTAGCTGCTTTGCTTTTTAATTTCTGCTTGTCTCTCAATTAACATCTCACCCCACACTGTTATCCTATCTTATGTCTCATTTTAGAGCACCCATGCTCCATAAATTTGAGTAAGATAACAACAGATGCTGTTTAAGCTTTACTTTTCTTCCCTACAGTGAATCTGCTGAAAAACATGGACTTTTGCTTTTGATTGTTGTTTTATTTCTTTGACACAATAGATTTTCTTGAGTTTAATAATATTATTTTACTTTTTTCATTTTTCTTTTAAATTGAGACAATAATAAGATTTTGCATTTATTCCTGAAATAAAATGAGGCTTATTGCTTTTGACCTTTCACATCTACATTTAGATGTCTTCTCTTCAGTTGGGAACTGGAGAGCTGATTCAGCAACCTGAATCTGCACAGAAGATCTGGGCTGTGTGCAGTCCAGAGGGAGAGATCCACACCACCAATTGGTTGCCAAGTCTCATGGGGTTCACCTGTTCAGTGTTTGCTAGGAAACTCCTGTTTGTTCTCTCCTAATCCTTACCCCACACCGAGTTTGTTAGTTGATTCCTTCCTGTCCTACTGCCTGTCTCAATAGGAAGGAAGAGGATCATGATGGAACGGTGTCACATAGTGCCACTCTGTAGTGTGGTGGAGCTCCTGGGATGTGTGTGTGTGTGTGTGTGTGTGTGTGTTCCTAGTAATGTTCCTTACCGTTACCGGGACACCTGGCATGTAGAGGAGAAGACTTCATATTTTTTCCCTCAAGAGCTATATCTAGTGCTTTTGGGCTAAGTATGGCCAGATACTCCTTGAGCCTGTAAGGAAATAGCCCTTCAAATCTGAGTGACATGTACCCATGTTCTGCTGCCCATTCATCACAGTCAGGCATTTCCACTGTGGGAAAAGTCTCTGGGTTTAATTTGTGCCAGTCTCAAGCTGTTTGGCTCACTAAATCTGAGTGGTTCATTCTACGGCATCGCTGACTCTTCTTTCCAGCCTAAATTTTAGAGAATTCATGAATTTCTTTATCCCAGATTTTTTAAAGATAATATCTTCAAGACTAAGCTGACTTCATTAAGCTACAAATACACCTTTCCTGTTTCCAAAACTTCTCAATGACAGGCTCCACTGCTTTGCAATTCTGACCAGGAATCCATTTTCACAATCTTTCTTTATGACAATGCAGGAAGGTTGGACCAATCAGCTTTGCAGCATTCTAACTATATCTTATACCAATCTATTTCCTTACTTGAGTATATACATATATTTCAGTTTTTAAAAAATATTTTATTTATTACTTTTATTTTATGTGAATGATTGTATTTCCTGCATGTGAGTAAGTACACCTGTGTTGTGAAATGCCCGTGAAGGTCAGAAGAAGACTTGGATCCCCTGGAACTAAAGAATGGCTGGGAACAGAACCCAGGGCTTTGCAAGAGCAGTCAGTGCTTTTAACCACTGAACCATCTCTCCAGCCCCATATATTTCAGTTTTAAGTCATATGTTTATTGATTACTAGTTATATATATATATATATAATTAAATTTTTATTTATTATTTTGTGTGCATGTTATGCATGGTATGTCACTAAGCATGTGTGAAGGTCAGAGGACAACTTATGGAAATAAGCTTTTTTCTCTTTCATTGTATAAGACCAGGGATTGAACTCAAGCTGTCAGGCTTGGCAGCAGATGCCCTTACTTGTTGAGCCATCTTACCTATCCTGATGTATTTAAAATTGTACTTATTCAAGTCTAATTGTTACCCCAGTGCAAAGAATTGCTTTCTTCCTTGTGTATGTTGTAGAGATGGAAAGAAGTTCCTTTGAGTTATTTCCCACTGTTATAGCCTATTGTGAGTTTTTTTATTCTTTTCATCATCCTGAAAATATTTTAAAACAAGTTAACTCCTTTGCTACCCTTTTCAGACATTCTGAGCATCCTCCTACATGCTTAATGAAGATGCTAAATATAGGGCAGGAGAGACAGTTGAGTTTGTGAAGTCCTTCCTGCACAAGTGTGAGGACCTGAGTTCAACCAGAACCTTCACAGAATTCAAGCATGACAGTTTGCACCTGTAACTCTAATGAAAGCATAGACCAAGACAAGTTGATTTCTGGGACTTGCTGGTCATGCAGTCTACCCAAAAATGTGGGCTCCAAGTACAGTGAGATGTCATGTCTCAAAAATAATGTGGAAACTGATACAGATAGACACCTGGTATTGACTTCTGGCTCTGTATAAGCATGCATGGGTGAGTTCATGCACATATGTGAAGACACACGCATGCACACACAAGCACACACACATGTGCAAGGAAATAAGTATATGATCTCAAGAATAGATTGAAACCATGTCACAGAAGCTTTGCTTCCAAACATTACATTTTCAACATTATTAATATATTATTCAGCTCATTTCTTAGACTGACTTGTGAAAGATAAGATTTGGTTATTAGCAGGTCTGAATAGCATGTGATGGAATTTCCAAATGTCTATGTAGTTTATAAGTTAATTATGAGACTATATATGAAAATATAATGCCAATATGATTTTGCTTAGTGCACCATAACTTTCTTGTATTAGTATAAACAAAAGAAATTAATTGATAATTTAGGAGACAGGTGCTATTAAAGGGAAAATTTTGGGTACTTTAACTGGTGAGGAAGGAGGAAGAGTTATACAGGGGAAGAGAGAGGTAAGATAAATAATGCTTAGGTAGTGTGAAAAGCCAGAGGGAAATATATTAGTTCAAAAGCCTACTGAAAATTATCCTGTAGTGCATATGTACAGCTGAATGCTGTATAACAAGAAACTCTGTGCCAGAGAGGAGAATCCTCCCTTTGCTACAACCCTTGATTGCCTCCCAGACCTTGAATGTAAGACTCTATTGCTAAAGACAGGACATACTTCAGACACAGGATTTGGAGCAACCAAGTTGGAACTGACCTGGCACGGGTGGGGCAAGCAGTAGCTCTGGCAGCATCAAAAGATACTATGCAAGCTGCGAAGGGAAAAAAGAAAAAAAAAATCAGTGGTCTAATCCATCTGTAAAGCCTAATAACCACAACAATGACTGGTACAGCAAACTATCCCTGTTGATGCTATTGATGCAGCAGGGATAATTTTATTATGGGGGTAATTAATGGCCATCTAATCGGGCTTAAAATTCACTCAATGGGAGGGAACTCACGTGTGGCACTATAAACATAGCTTAATACACATGACTGGAGAGGTCATAGATCCTAGAGAAAAACTCACATCTATCATATCCCTACACAAATCTAATTTCTTACTGTGTGATAAATGTGATGTGTTCTTAAATTTGCAAAGTATATCTCTTACCACTCATCAAAAAGGAAATCAACCTTTTCTTTTTCAACAGATAGAGACTATTACAGAGTTCCACAAGCGATTGAACTCAGAGAATAAGTTTGTAAGAGACCCACCCTAAGTGATACATATACAGTTCAACCAATGCAACCTCTACACCTAAAGCTCAGGGAACATAGCATAATAGGGGACATATGGACTACTTAATGCATCTCTTAACTCTCACCAGTGAAGGTTCCTCATACAACAGATGGTGATTAGCACAGAAAGCCATAACTGGCCAAATGGAGAGAATAAGAGACCGCAGAGTGTGTGTCCCACATAGGACTCCTGTGTTAAACCTTTGACATCCAGAGTTAGGGACCATTGCAGAAGAGGGGCTGGAAGGATTGTCAGGACCAGGGATGGTGGATGACTACAAGGAAACAGAGTTTTCCAGGTGACTGGGAACTTGATTATATAAACTTACAGTGATGGTGACAGGCATTCATAAGACCCATACACACTCAAACCAGACAAAGGCCCAGCACAGAAGAGGGGAAATGGGTAAGAAGCCCTACCCTTAGCTGAGGAACTATTGGCACTGATCACTGTTGAGTGAGGGAGAGTTGGTTTTCTTTAAGGGAGTCACACTAGATAAGTTGACCAGGCTTCAGTGGATAGACTCCTATTGATGACATTTCAGGACACAAACTTGACTCAAAGATCTTAACAAATATGACAGAATGCATGAAATTCCATGGTCAGGAAATGAGGGGAGTTCAAGGGAGGGCATCTAAATATGATCAATATATATTGGACAAAATGCACAAAAGTTCCATAAAATCTTAGAAAAGAAAAAAAAAAGAATGTTTCCTTTCAGGCATGGATAGATGGCTTAGAGGTTCACAGCACTGGCTGCATTTGAGGTGGACCCAGCTTTAGTTTCCAGCACCTACACAGCAGTTAACAACTGTCTGTAACTCCGGTTCCAGAGGAGTAGGCACCCTCTTATCACATCTTCAGGCATTGTTTGTAGGCATGTGGTACACTTACATATATTGCAGGCAAAACACTCACATATGTACAATAAAAAATAATAAAACCAAAAGTATATTGTTGAAAAGAATGTTTCTTTATAGAGTCTTTTTCTCATATTTGCTATATGTCTCATTTTTACTGTGATTTCATAAAAGCTCATGAATTTAGGGTTAACTGTGTTACTTTAAGTAAGTTGGTATACAACTCTTAAATTTTAACTTCTGCAGTATGATATCTAGATTACAGAAATACTCTACGTTTGGGGATTTATTGATAATATAGATTTAGAGATACAGATGGAGAGTTAGTTATTTGTGTGTGTGTGTGTTTGTGAGTGAATATACAGTGTATGTGCACATACACTCATGGACAGGCTCCTGTGTGAGCATATGTGGAGGCCAGAGGAAGACACTGGGTATACTCTGTTGCTTTCTGTCTTATTCCTTGGAGAAAGAGTCTCTCACTGAACCTGGAACAAGTCTTGCAGCCAGCAAGCCTCTGGGATCCTCCTGTCTTTTCTCTCTCTCTCTCTCTCTCCAGAAAGCCTATGGGGTCCTCCTGTCTCTCCCAACACACAGCACTTGTGTAGTGTGTGCTAGGTATTGGAGCTCAGGCACTTGTACGTGTGCAGGAAGCACTCTTACCCACAAAACCATCTCCCCAGTCTAATCATTATGTTTTGACTGTACAGAACCTGCTTAGGTCAGTAATTACTCTTTCTGAAAATAAACAAGTTTTATTTTTTCTGATAGAGCAATAATAATAATGATGAAAAATATATTCAGTTGCTTTTTTATATGTTGGAGTTCATAGCAATGATTCTATATTTTTGGTCTGATTACTCTTAATATAATTATACAATGATAGTCCAGTTCAGAATCTTTTGACATTTTAGAAAAAGTACAAGTTGGTCTTACATAACGCCCTTATCTCTGAGGCAGAAAGTATCATTTATAATAGGACAGAAAGTCTCTCCATCAATATAATCGTTTGAAATGATTAATCCTTTAAAACTAATAACTTTTAATTCTAGGTCACATTGAGAATGGAAAGAAATATTTAGAAAATATTTGGAGAAAGTTTTAAAAGCATGCATCTCAAACATTTTAAAGAAACTGGACCCACAGGTGGCTCAGTAGGTAGAGGAACTTCCTGCCAAGTCTCATGAATTGAGTTTGATCTCTGGAATCTACATGATGAAAGGAGGCAAACTACTCCTGTAAGCTGTCCTCTGACCTCCACATGCATGTGGTGGCATGTATGCATCAATACACACACACACATACACACACACACCACACATGCACACACACACCCTCCAATATACAAATAAGTAAATAAATTCCAAAAATTTCAAAGAGAAGTACTTTTATATATTATTCATCTGGCTATCATTTCAGTTAACCTTAGTTTGACCATGTGTCTCTCCAGCCTGTGTTCTGAGTGAAAAGAACCCTGGAGATGAGAGAGGAGAGGCATGGCTTTGAGCAGCTTTCTGCAAGCCTCAGAGGGTTTTTATGAAAGCTAAATATGGAAATGCTTTCTTTGCTTTCTGCAATATTCTCCAACTAGGACTGGCATTTCATCAAAACATGAAAGATTGAAGCCCATCTCACCTCCATGCATAAAACTGAACATTTTAATTTTCTTTCAGAAAACATACATAATCTCTTATATTATAATGTTCTATCTGATGGAGAATATTTAAGGGATCAGATTCTTCACCTTCAATCTAAAGGAATTTCATAGTAAAGCAATAAGTTAAAGATTTTATTAGGAAAGATACTTAAATATGAATTGTTGGGAATAGTTATTAACACATAGAAGCATCAAAAACGGCTGCTAAAATACTGATAATTTAATAAAAATCAAATCGAGGTTGAAAATTTGTTTAGTGTAAATGATTGATGAGGGTCTGTAGGTGTGAGAGTGGACATATAATTATGTGTTGGATGTGAAGAAGGGGCAGGAAACTAGGAAGTTGTGGGGCAGGCTTGTGGTGCAGTAATGAAGGTTTAGAGAGAAAGACATGTCTATAAGCATCGTTTTGAAGGAGTGGAAAGATCCCTTGGTTCACTTTTCACTTGTTTCCATAGTAAATGTCTGCAGCTTTAAATTAACTTTCTTTACATGTCAACACATAAGGGGCCTTGGTAGGTTGTTCAGTCAGGAGATTGCTTGCCTAGCAAGCATGAAGCCTTGGGTTTAATTTCCAGTATCCCATAAATTTTAGTCCTCCACATAGTGAGTTCTGAGATGGAGGTGTGGAGGCAAGAAGATCAGAAATTCAAGGTTATCTCAAATACATAGCAAGTTTGAGGCCATCCTGGTACACATGAGCCCATCTCAAAAAATTAAAATCATGTGACCACTGATGAAACAATTAGCAATAATATAAAAGTAGAAATAAACCATGTAACTAATGATAAAATCATGCTACAACATCTGCAATCAACAGGGCTACAAAAATGAGAGCATAATGATTCTCAGACAGAATAGCAAGTCTGTCATAGAATTTAAGAATTCATAATTAAACTGGTTGTTTTTTATATTACACTGTGTCTGTTTTTACAAGGTCCTTGCACAATTATTCTAATCAATTTAACTTAATAAAATATGTAGTAGTAAGAAAGCAGCACAGTACATTAAGTGGGTTTCATTAAGATACACTAAGGTTACTCTAGGAGCCTTTGCAAATAAATCCTGAAGTGTAGGGCTTTAATATAACAGAAAATTGTCATTACCTTGGACTAGTCTTTAGTAAATTTATTCATATTATTGACAGTAATTAACACTGCCATGTATTCAGAGCCCAACATATCTATCTATCTATATTTATATCTATCTATTTACATCTACATCTATATATCTTTATCTGTCTATCTATCTATATATATATATCATATGCGCGCTATGACAGAATACTGTACATTTTCCAATTTCATGATGTTACACCAAGATTATACATATGTGTGCATGTGTAAAAGTATATGTAATTGCATATATAATACATATACAGTTGGAAAACTTAAGACATTTCTCAAGATTACTCTGTAAGTAAATTACAAAGCTTAGATTCAAGATGACATCTGAGGCCACCAATATAGCTCAGTGGGTAAAGTACTTGCTGTGCAAGTGTGAAGATATGAGTTCTAGTCCCCAACTCCACATAAAAGAGTCATGTGTGCAAAACCTGGGAGTGGTGGCATGGGATTGTAATACCAGTGCTGGGACTCCTGTTAGTTTTAGCCGTCAACTTGATGAAGCCTAGAGTCACCTGAAAGGAGACACTCTACTGGAATTGTCAGACTAGTTAGCCTGTGGGCACCTCTGTGGGGAGGGTCTTGATTCTTAATCATGCAGGAGTACCCAGCCCACTATAGGTGGCACCATTTCCCAGGCAGGTAGTCCTAGATTGTATAAGAAAGTTAGCTGAGCATGAGCCTTTGGGTGACACAGCAAAGAAAGTACTTGCTTGGTTTCTGGTTTAAGTTAATGCTTGAGTTCCTGCCCTGACTTCCATCAGTGATGGACTGTGTTCTGGAAGGGTAAAGTAAATAAGTCTTTCTCTCCTTTAAGTGGTTTTGATCAGAGTATTTTATCACAGAAAGGAAACTACAACAGATCCTGCTGAAAAATTAAAGTGAGTAGTGACTGAGGAATGACACATTTTCTTGCTTCCAAATGCACACATACACATGCATTTGTGCCTGCCACACAAAGATTTCATAGGTTTCATTCCAATTTCAATTTCCGCTCAGCCTATAATCACTGCTTAAGCACATTCATCCATTCATGCAAAAGCCAGTTCTTTACAGTGAGGATGAAGAAAATCAAGGTGACATTGTAGAAGCACTCCATCAGGATACTTTAGCAATAGCTCAGCTGCCTTCACCTTGGCCAGTGTTGGGAACTCTATACCATTTTAACTTCACCCTGTGAAAAGGCCTCAATCACATTAGCTATCAACATCTCTTGATTTATGATAGCCGTTAAGTGGGGCTCGTCACCTTTATGGCCATCTATGTTCTAATGAAGTGACTTGTCCATGGTTGTATATAATTACAGTCTAATTGGTTCAGGCAGGGACCATCCAACTGCTCAGACAGTCATTTTATTATCAGCTCCGATTTGAGCTTTAATTAAATAATAATTTATTCAGTGCCTCCTTCAAAGAATCTCACTGCGATTCTTACCCATACATTGCTTCAAGTGTCTACATGTACTGCAGAAACTCAATAAATGGTGCTGACGAATTTCAGTCCTGGAAGAAAGAGAAATATTGCTAGACAGATAAGCTTCAAGAAGCAAAGCAAAGCGAGATAGGTAAAAACTGATCCTGGTGATCTTTCATTGGTTAATACAGTATGCAGCTAGGCATATGAATTAGATAAGGGACGGGATTTTGAAGCCATGTGATATCAGAAACAACTGTTCAATCTCAATTGCTGTGCTCACTGGCTCTTTTCACTCGTCAGTAGAACAAATAGTGCTGGTATGATTGCAAACATGCGAGCATCTGATATGTAGATTCTCCTATGAGCTAGTTGTACAGTGATCCTGAGCTTATGCCATGGCCACTAATGTAAGTTAGCACTCTTAAACACTGAGCTCCATCAGGAAATAGCTAGTGTGTGCTCTTGTCATTAATAACACTGGAGCTCAGGTTCATCTGCAAGGGAAAGAGCTCTCCCTACACTGTCTGCATCCTACAGATAAGAACATAACTGCCCAATTATAGAAAAATTGTAAATAAAACAAATGAAGGCATTCAGATCGCATATGCACCACACATGCAATGACACAAGTGTTAACCATTATAATTGAGAAGTCTAAGTGGCAGCGAATATTTAAGAAGGGACTTGTTATATCAATGGGTCAAATACATGAAGAGCCTGCAATTTATCAAAAGTACTTTTAGCTAAACATAGGAAAGGATTAATATATAGGCCAACTTTTATTTATGTCTCTGCTTTTGCTTCTAAGGGATAAAGGGATTTTTCTATTTCCTTGTTACTATTCTCAAGAAGCTTTTTAAAATACTTTATTGTTTTTATTTTATGTGTATGAGTGTATTGCCTGCATGTATGTGAGTGCACCCAAGTCGTGCAATGTTGTGGAGGTCAGAAGAGGGCTTCGGATTCCCCTGGAACTGGAGTTAAGGATGGTTTGTAGCCACCATGTGGGTGCTGGGAATCAAACCCGGGTCCTCTGCAAGAGCAGTCAGTGCTCCCAACTGCTAAGCCATCTCTCCAGCCCCAAGAAGCTTTCTTTTGTTGCCTTAACTGGTGACAACTGATTTCTTTTTTTTTCTTTTTCTTCTTCAATATATATTTTTATTGAATTTTTGTGCTTTTTGAACAATACATTATAATTGTTCTGATGGTTTGAATGAGAATGTCCTCCATAGGTTCCAAGTATTTTGACGTTTTGTCCTGAATTCATAGTGCATTTGGAGAGGATGTAAAAGGTGTGGACATGCTGGAGGAAGCACATCACTGAGGGATGGGCACTGAGAGTTCTTTTTCTTTTTAGTTTTTGTAAATCTTTTACTGAATTTTTGTGTATATCACACAGAACATCTTTATCATCATTATATCTCTTTTCCTACAGACACCATTCCATAGCGCCCATTGGATTTCATGTATTCTGTCATTTGTATTATGGCCTATCTAGTCAAGTTAGTGTCCTCAGATGTCCCTCAGTGCAAGTTCATTTACTGAGGTCTAGTCAGCCTACCTTTCCTTTAAGAAGATCAGCTCTTCCTTTCCCAGCAAAAATCAGCTACCAATAGTTCTTAAGCCTTGCTGGAGTTCCAGTCACTTTCTGCTTGTTGTGTCTGCTTGAGTGCTTAGCTTTCTACTCCTGCTCCAGCCACCTCACCATGGCTCCCTACCATGACGGACTCTAATTCTTCTGGATCCTGGAACAGTAAACTCAAACTCTTCTTCCTATAAGTTCCTTTGGTCATGGTGTTTGAGCACAGCAATAGAAAAGTAATTTATACAATCATATTTGTATCCCCCCTCCCCTATCTGTACTCTCCCATAGCCTGCACATTGGATTTCATGCATTCTGTCATATATAGTAAAGCCTCTCAAGTTAAGTTTGTGTACCCAGATGTCCCTTGATGTGAATTCCTTCAGTGCAGCACGTTCAGTCTACCTAGTATCACTCCCTTGAAGAAATCCAATTCTCCCTCATCTCATCCAATAGTGATCGGCTGCCAATAGTTCCTTGGCTGAAGTTTGGGCCTCTTGCCCATTTCCTAACATCTATGCTGGGTTTTCAGTCTGACCGAGTTTGCATGGGTCTTATGCATGCAGTCACCATCACAGAAAGCTCATATGAGTAAGTTCCCAGAAGCCTGGAAGACTCTGCTTCCTTATGGTCATGCACCTCCTCTCTTGGTTCTTACAGTCTTTCTGCCCAGTCTTTGACAATGGTCCCTGAGCCCTGGATGGGTGAGGTTTAATATTGGAGTACTACCCAGGGACACGTACTCTGTACGCTCTTATTCTCTACACTTTGTCCAGTTGTGACCTTTTGTGTACATCATCCTCTGTTGCATGAGGAAGATTTTTTTTTTATGAGAATCGAGGGATGAAATAGTATTCTCTCTACCCACATTCCATTATCTTCCATGCGCCTTAAGTTCAGAAGTTCCATTGGAGATGTGTCACTTAGGGCTGGGCGTATCACAGACATTTATTCTCTGTGCGTGATCAGTTGTAGAACTCTGTAATAGTCTCCATCTGTTGGAAAAAGAAGCTTCTTTGATGAGTGGTGACAAGTATACGCCCTTGTAAATATAAGAATCCGTTTTGCTTTTCCTTTGGACATGAATGTCATATTATTTTCCTTTTTGAGCCAGTTATCAACCTCAGGTTCTCACAGAATTTCATGAATGATGGAGCAGCAAAGATAGGAAAGAATGATAGTTAAAATTAACTGTCAACTTGATAAGCTCTGGAAAGACCAGAGGGGCATATCTGTGAGTAAGTTTCTAGATTAGGTGTAACTGAGTTTGGAAAACCCACCCTAACTGTGGGTAGCACAATCTAATGGGTCGAAGTCCCAGGCTAAATAAAAATGAGAGTGTGAGCTGAACACCAGCATTTATGTCTCTCTGTTTCCTGGCTGTAGATGCCATGTGACCAGCCACCTCATGCTTCTGTTACCATGCCTTTCTCTCACCAAGACAGACTAGCCTCAAACTATGAGTCAAAATAAACCCTTCATTCTTTAAGTTATTTGTTGTCAGGTAGATTACAGCAACAAGAAAATTAGCTAAAATGGGAAATGAAGAACAACACTGATTCTCTTCTTGCAAATAAGGATCCTTGGGCAGTGAGGGACTCCAGACCTTATCCTTGTATCCTTAGGGTGCTCTGTGCCCCTCCTTGAAAGAATGGCCTGCTGTGCTCCACCCAGAGCCTGCCACAGCCCTGAGTCCCATCCCTAACCTTTGCATTGAGGATTAAGCTTGGTAGGAAAACCCACTGAGTTCTGACTGACTGCTCAAGTGGACCCCTATGCCTGTTTAACCTGCATAGACATCCATGTTCTCATGTTCCACCTGAAGATAGACATCTTTAGAATTTAACTTTTTTTTTTTTTGGTCTTTTTGGACAGAGTCTCCCTGTGGTCCCAGTTGGCCAGGAACTCGCCATGTAGACCAAGTTGGCCTTGAACTCACTGTCTCTGCCTCCCAAGTGCTGGAATCAAAAGTGTGCTTCACCACATCTGGCTTTAAAATGACATTCTGTATTACAAAGAAAACTGTCTCCCCTGCTTTGGTCAGTAGGCACAGGTTCAAATAATGTGTTTTGCCTCCTGAATAAAATTTTCTTTCAATAAGATTAGGTCCCTGCCCATTTAGACTGATCCTGATAAGTTTATCCAGAATGGCTTCATTGGGGAGGTCACTGTTGGGAGTATGTGGAGGAATGAAGAACCATTGAGCTTACACTCTGCCAGCCTAGCTCTAGGTTCAGTGAGAGACTGTCCCAATGGAGAACAGCAAAGTGTAGTAAAACAGGACATCTGATGATTTTTCCTGACTTCTATACACACAGCGGTATGTGCATACCTGCATGGATATGTGTACATCTGCCATACACACACCACATACCATACATATACACACACCACACACTACACACAGCCTACACACAGCACATACATACTCACCACACACACAGTCACATCTCATGCACTCATACAAACACACCACATACTACAGATACATCATACATACATTACTCAAACACAACACATACCACAGATACATCATACACACATTACTCAAACATACCACATACTACAGATACATCATACACACATTACTCAAACACACCTCAATATACACAAACATCTCACACACACCAAACACACACTGAATATGAAACACACACACCGCACATGTACTCACAAACCACACACACATCTCACATATACCAGAGAGAGAGAGAGAGAGAGAGAGAGAGAGAGAGAGAGAGAGAGAGAAGAATGATGTCGTAAATATTTATATGCAGATGCTGAACTGAGTCCTTGTTTGTAATTCCTTTCTGGACATCCCAGAAAGGATACTGACCAATCCATGGTAGTTCTATCTTTAGCTCTTTGAGAAACAAAGTGTTCTGTTCAGCTACCTTGAAGTTCTCTGCTTCTCCTCATCCTAACACTTTTTGACTTTGGTTTTATTGCTCTTAGTCATCATGGTCATTGTGACAGTGACACACTGGGGATTTCATTGCCTACTCTTGCCATTCATTTGCATGTCTTCTTTGCAGAAATAGCTACTCAAAATTTTGCCATTTGGGTGTTTCATTTTTTAAAATTATTTATTAATAACCACACAAACAGAAGAAGCATTTCATTACAACAACATTGACATATTCAATAACAATTTCCAGAGCTAAGATGCATCTCCTTCAAAACTGGCTGTAAATTTTTAGGTTTACAGTTGAATTAATACAGTTATACAATATTGTACTCCGTATAAACCCTATAAGACATAAAATTAAATGAGGTTTTAAACTTTAAAAAAGATCTCCATTTCACTATTAAAATACACAGTTTCATACAGAAAAATTCATTTTCAATACAATTGACACTAAGATGCACATGCATTTCTAATCTTTATACATCTGATTATTACTAGTTATAGTCAGTTACTTTCTGAGCACCTTGGCATCTAAGTGTGGATATAAAGTCATCAGGTAGATTTCAGTGGTAATGCTTTTCACATCTACTATTATTAAGGAGCAAATTTTTATGCTTCAAGAATTATTTTTTTATATA
>NW_008336075.1:2589825-2590826 GCF_000622305.1 Nannospalax galili | reverse complement strand
GCTGTTCATTTTCCCAGTTCTATGCTGGGTTACTATCTTGGAATCCCTTTAGCCACCCTAGCCAAAAACTCAGAAGAAGGTATTTCCTATCTGGCCTTGTTGCTTGTTATGTAGCCTTTAGCTATACATATGGACTCTCATGAAATTATATTGGCCCCTTTAATCTTTGGTTATACTTTCCTTTTGGGTGTTTAAGACCATACAGTTGGAAAGATAAACTGATTTATTTTTACACTTAAGGTCGTTTGAGGATCTGTTCCACAGGGGTCACATGGGCTTGGGAGGAGCCCTTGGCTCCTTTCTTTTACCAGCTCTGCCTATATGAAGATAAGTCAAAAGTCCTGCTTGACCATGGTTGGCTTCGCTTGGAAGCATGGAGGAAATGATTCCTCTGTGTTGACCATCCTCTTTATAGGCTGGACACTGGTTCAAGTCCATCTGGTGGGGTCTCCTCAACATCCTTGATCAAGAGGACAGGTGACCTACCACCATTATAGGACATTTTGAGAGAAGCTCATATTCCCCTGGAACTAGTCGACTTAGGAGGGCTAGGAACAAAAAGTGTCCTTTATATCCCTCTGACCAAATTATTATAGGCCTCAAAGTATGTCTGTTAAACATCCAAGAAGGTTAGTTCTGCCAGTCTGGTACTTTTAATTACTTTATGCCATGTACATAAATCTTGAGCAAAGACAAGTTGTTCTTAAATAAACCTTACCTAGATATATATTTCTTGATCTGGTATATATAATCGCTCAGTACGTTGTTGGACTAATATAGTTCCCTCTGGTTTTTAAAGCTAGCTAGGCATTATTTATCTCTCGCATTGTCTAACCCCTCCATCATGGTTTCCCCAATTAAGGTGCCCCCGTTTTCCCCCTTTCTCCCTTAATAATACCCTTCTCTTATGGTGCTACCTCTCTTGAGCTCCTTCTTTCCCTTTATCCCCTAGGTTCCTTGTATACCCTTCCCTCCCCCCCCCCCTACACTAACCCAATTCT
>NW_008336075.1:2588986-2589751 GCF_000622305.1 Nannospalax galili | reverse complement strand
ACCTGCAAATTTCATGATTTTATCTTTCTTTACTGCTGAGTAAAACTCCATCGTATAAATGAACCACATTTTCATTATCTACTCTTCAATTGAGGAACACTTAGTTTGCTTCCATCTCTTAGCTATTGTGAAAAGAGCAGCAACAAACATTGATGTATAAGTATTTCTGCAATAAGATGAGTACTTTGGGTATATGCCAAGGAGTAGTATAACTGGGTCAAATGGTAGGTTCATTTGTAGTTTTTTAAGAATTCTCCACACTGCTTTCCATAGAGGTTGAACAAGTTTGCAGCCCCACCAGCAGTGGATGAGTGTTCCCCTTTTCCCACATCCTCTCCAACATTTGGTATCATTTGTTTTCTTGATCTTAGCCAGTCTGACTGGGGTAAGATGAAATCTTAAAGTGGTTTTAATTTGCATATCCCTAATTATCAGTGATGCTGAACATCTTTTAAGATGTTTCATATCCATCTTTACTTCTTCTTTTGAGAACTCTCTGTTCAGCTCCTTAGCCCATCTTTAATTTGGGTTGCTTCTTGTCTTGGTTCTCTGTTTTTTTAGTTCAGTGTATATTCTGGTTATTAAACCTCTGTCAGATGTGTCACTGGTGAAGATTTTTTCCCATTCTGTGGGTTTTCTCTACACTTCCTTTTGATATACAGAAGCTTTTTACTTTAATGAGGTCCCATTTGATGATTCTTGACCTTGTTTCCTGAGCAATTGATGTCTGGTTTAGAACATCCTTTCCTATGCCTGTATCTTGTA
>NW_008336075.1:2567038-2588866 GCF_000622305.1 Nannospalax galili | reverse complement strand
GGTGAAAGATAGGGATTTAGTTTCATTCTTCTACAAGTGGAGATCCAATTTGCCAGCACTATTTTCTGAACATCCTGTCTTTCCTCCAGTTAATGTTCTTGGCCCCTTTGTCAAATATCAGGTGGCTGAAATTGCATTGACTCATATTTGGGTCTTCAATTTTGTTCCATTTGTCTATGGGTCTATTTTTGTGCCAGTACCATGTTGTTTTTATGACTATAGCTCTGTAATACTGCTTGAAATCTGGTATAGTAATCCCCCCGGCATTGCTCTTAGTGCTCAGGGTTGTTTTGCCTATCCGAGGTCTTTTTTGCTTCCATATGAATCTTAGTATGGGTTTTCCAATTCTGTGAAAAATGTCATGGGGATTTTGATTGGCATTGTGTTGAATCTATATATGACTTTTGGTAGGATGGTCATTTTCACAATATTAATTTTTCCAATCCATAAGCATGGGAGATCTTTCCATCTTCTGATGTCTTCCTCAATTTCTTTCTTTAAAGCTTTAAAAATTTCATTGTAGAGCTCTTTAATATCTTTGGTTGTTATTGGTATGTAGAAAGGCTCTAGACTTTTGAAGGTTAATTTTGTGCCACTTTACTTAACATGTTAATAATTTCTAGGAGTTTTCGGGTGGAATTTTGGGCATCCCTTAGATATAATATCATCTGCAAAAATGGATAATTTGAGCTCTTCTTTTCCATTTATTACTCCTTTAATTTTCTTCTCTTGTCTTATTGCTCTTGCAAAAGTTTCAAGTACTATGTTAAAGAGAAGTGGAGATAGTGGACAGCCTTGTCTGGTTCCTGATTTCATTGGGAATGCTTCCAGTTTTTCTCCATTTAGAATGATGTTGGCTGTGGGTTTGTTACATATGGCTTTAATTATTTTGATGTATGTTCCCTCCAGCCCAATTCCCTCTAGGAATTTGAATATAAATGCATGTTGAATTTTGTCAAAGGTCTTCTCTGCATCTATTGAGATGACCATGTGGTTCTTGTCTTTGAGTCCATTTATATGATTTATGACATTTATTGACTTACGTATATTGAACCATCCCTGCATCTCTGTGATAAAGTTGACTTGATCATGGTGGATGATCTTTTTGAAGTGTGTCTGTATGAGTTTTGAAAGCATCTTGTTGAGAATTTTTGCATCTATGTTCATTAAGGGTATGGGTCTATAGTTTTCTTTTTTGGTTGTATCTTTACCTGGCTTTGGTATTAGAGTGATGCTAGTTTCATAGAAGGAATTTGGAAGTTCTCCCTCCATTTCTATTTTTTTGTATAAATTAAGTAGAATTGGATGCAGATCTTCTTTAAATGTCTGAAAGAATTCTTCTGTAAATCCATCTGGTCCTGGGCTTTTATTAGCCATGAGGTTTTGTATTACTATTTAAATTTCTTTTTGTGTTATGGGTCTGTTTAAGCTGTTAATCTCTTCATGGTTTAGTTTTGGTGGATCGCATGCCTTCAGACACCTGTCCATTTCTTTTAGGTTTTCAAATTTAGTATCATATAGGATTTTAAAGGATTCCCTTATAATGTTCTATATTTTTCTGATGTGTGTTGTGATGTTTCCCCTTTCATCTCTGATTTTGTTGATTTGGAGGTGCTCTTTCTTTCTTTTGGTTAACTGGGCTAGCAGTCTGACAATCTTGTTTATCTTTTCAAAGAACCAGCTCTTGGAATTGTTGATTCTTTGTATTGTTTTCTTTGTTTCAATTTCATTAATTTATGCCCTGATTTTTGTTATTTCTTCTTGTCTGCTGGGTTTGGGTTTCGTTTGCTGTTGCTTTTCATGTTGTTGAGTTGCAATGTTAAGTCATTTATTTGTGTTCTTTCTGATTTTTTGATGTAGGCACTTAGAGCTATAAACTTCCCTCTAAGGACTGCTTTCAGTATGTCCCAAAGGTCTTTTCATGTTGTATTTTCATTTTCATTTAATTCCAGGAATACCTTTATTTCCTTCTTAATTTCTCTTTTGATCCATTCATCATTCAGGACTGTGTTGTTTAATCTCCATGTGTTCTTCTTTGGGTGTTTTTTTGTAAGCTTTATTGCATTGTGGTCTGACAGAATGCATGGTACTATTTCAATCTTTTTATATTTTTGAGATTTGTTTTGTGCCCCAGGATATGATCGATTTTGGAGAAAGTTCCATGGGGTGCTGAGCAGAAAGTATGTCCTTTGGTGCTTGGGTGGAATACTCAGTAGATGTCTTTTAACTCCATTTGATATATGGTATTGTTTAATTCAGACGTCTCTCTGTTAACTCCTGCCCTGTTGACCTATCTAGTGAAGACAGTGGGGTATTGAAGTCCCCTAATATTAATGAGTTGGGGTTAATTTGGGTCTTAAAGTCCTGTAGTATTGTTTTTATGAAGTTGGATGCACTAGAGTTTGGTGAATATATGTTCATGATTGTAATATCTTCTTGATTCATTGTTCCTTTTATCAAAAAGAAGTGGCCCTCTTTGTCTCTTCTGAATAGTTATAGTTTAAAGTCTATTTTGTAAGATATTAGAAATGCTACACCTGCTTTTTTCTTAGTGCCATTTGCTTGGTATATTTTTTTCCATCCTTTCACTTTGAGATAGTGTCTGTCCTTGAAAGTGAGATGAGTTTCTTGCAGACAACAAAAGCATGGGTTTTGTTTCTTAATCTTCAGAAAACCATTAAGCTGTTTTTTCTCAAGGCCATAAAGATTCGCAGGAAACCATAAAGCTGTCTTTTTCTCAAAGCCATAAAGATGTTTCTCTTCTGGCCTTTTGGCTCCCAACAGATTCTTTTCATAGCAGAGTGCCTTCCTGGCATCCTCCCTGACTCTTCTTTTAAAGTGCTCACCACAAATACAAGCCCTCTGGCACAGGAGCTACCAGGTTTTTAATCAGGCATTGTCTGATAGCCTGATAGAAGCCCACCGCCCTATGTAAATGAGGCATCCTAAAAGTACCTATCAGCTAAGTCTTCTTCTGCTGTCTCTACACTATAAGTAGTCCTAGTTTTACCCCAATAAAGTTGGAGCTGGAGCTGAATCACTGAGATCTGAGCTGAGTCACTTGTCTTGAGCTGTAACACTAAATCCTGTGATCCAGTCTCCCAGGGGGGCGCTATTCCTCCGTCGCCGACTCGTGGACACCCTGGCTTTCACCGTCCCTCATATGCTTCCCGTGTGGTCCAAGTGGCCAATGGACCTCACATCCTGAGGAAGGTATACAGGTGAAATAGGGACGGGATCGACTGAGTAGACCTCAGTAGCGGAGGAACATTCACTGCCCAGGAGTGCGCGCTGGGACCCTGAGAGCCCAGCGTGTGCTCGCCTATACTTCTTCATTTCAGCCTGAGTAGTCTTCAGTATTTCTAACTCTTTTCTGAATTCATTCAGAAGTTTATCCCTATCTTCCTTCATGCAGTTCTTTGATTTGTTTGTGTATTCTTTAAATTCACTGAATTCTTTTATCTTGTTTCTAATTGTTCTTTTGAGTTCCCCGTCCTGCATTATCTCTAGGGGTTCTCATTGGACTCCTCTAGAGGATTATTGGTATTTGGTGGGGATATGTTATTTCTGTTTTTCATGTTTTTTTTTTTTTTTTTTTTTCTCTGTGATTTTAACATGTGAATTTCTTTTGTAGTTTCTGATTCTTATGTGAGACTCAGGCATTCAAGTTTAGGTCTGCTTCTTTTTATGAACTTTATGTGTCTTTGTGATTTACTCTTTGAACATGAAAAGCTGGTTTGTCTAAGCTTCCGGAGCTCTCTTTTGATTTTATATTGGAGTGACTGGATTGCTTTTGTCTTCAGGAGTTCCCACAGAGGCCCAATTCAGATGAGGATCAGATGATTTCAGGCTTTCTCCTAAGGTCTGGATCCCTCCGGGAATGATTTTGGCCTCAGGAATTTCGGAGTTGGACTGTCCTAGGAGCCTGGCCCCGGAAAGATGCTGGTCTAGGGAAGCTGGTGGCCTTGCCACCCAGAGATGCAAAGGCAGATGGCGGGGGGGGGGGCATGCCCCAAGGGCTCCTTGGGACTGCACCGAGGTGCTCGGTTGGTCTGTATGAAAGGATCAGGAAGAGGAAAGGTCAGCCTCCGTGTCCAAGAAAGAGGCTGGTTCGTGGTGCAGGCCCAGGGAAGTAGAGGAAGGTGAGGGCAGGGCCAGGCCCAGAAGCAGTGCTCCTGGGGCCCACAGAAGGCTTTATGTTGGTCTGGATGAAAAGAATCAGGAAACAATATTGGTTCCCCAGGTGTCTGGGGCCCCAAGACAAGGAATGCTACAGGACCCAAACTAGGAGTAGAGACCAGTCGGGGAGATGGGAGGGTGAATGCAGCTAGGGGAGTCAAGGCAGTGAGGGTGCTATGGACTTATCCTGGAGGGAGGCCTGCAGGTAGGAGAGAGGCCTGCAGTGGGTGGTGCAGGCCCAGGGAAGGAGAGGGAGGTGAGGGCAGGGCCAGGCCCAGAAGCAGTGCTCGGCCCAGAGAAGGCTCTACATTGGTCTCGGGTGTTTCATTTTTAAAGGGCAGGGCCAGGCCCAGAAGCAGTGCTCCTGGGGCCCAGAGAAGGCTCTACATTGGTCTCGGGTGTTTCATTTTTAGTGTGGGTGTTATTATATAACATGGGCAACAATCCTTATCACATATGTAATTAAAATTACTTTCTGGGCTGAAGTTCTCCGTCTTTACAATGTTTTCTTTTAATTTTGCTTAAGTTAAATTTGGGTATTTGTGATTTTGGTGTGATACCCAAGTAATTGCTAAGTTCATTATTTTGAATATTTCCTCATGTTTTCTTCTAAGAATATTACACTTTTAGTCCTTACATATCAGTTTTTAATTGTAATTGACTTTGGTATATATTTAATGTAAAGTTCAAATTAATTATTTTTTATGTAGATACTAAGTTTTGGTGGGGCTTTGAAGTATTAAAAAGATGATTCATCTCTCATTGAACACTTTTACTAATTGGACAGAGAATCATCTGCCCATATATTTGAGTTTATACTTGAGGCCATTTCTTATCCTATTAAGCACTTTTTTTTTCTCACACTAGTTTGGTGAGTGGTTCCATCTTTAAAGGGTGTTAGATTTTTATCAAATATTTTCTGTATAAATTGTGAGTTGTTACGTGGAATATTTTTTCATCATTCTCTCTTTTATCTGTGTGTCTGTGGCTGCAAGTGCCATGTATGTGTGTGAGGAATGTGTATGTGGTATATGCACACTTATGTGCAGGTACATATGGCCATATAGTCATGTACAGAGTCAGAGGAAGCCTTCAGGTATCCTGCTCTGTCACTTATCACCTTATTTCTTTGAGACAGGGTCTCTCTCTGAACATGGAGTTGGGCTAGCAGTCAGTAAGCCCCATTGATTCTCCTGTCTATGTCCTCCCACCCCAGTGTTGGATTGATTTGACTGAAGTGGGTTTTTTTCCCTTTAATGCACTTCTATGGAGGAATAAGTACTTGTAGTTGCCCAGTCTACAATTTTTTTTTCATTTTTCAACTGTGAATATATTGAGATATTTGTTTAGCTTCTGTCTTATGATGATCTCTGTATTTATTTTATAAAATGACAACATATTTATACTACTTTCCTTCTTGATCACAGTTTTCTTGGTTAGGGCTTGGGCTCAATAGAGAACATCATTTACTTAGTCTTGCAGAGGATTCAAATTTGGCTTTCAGCACCCACATGATAGCCCATAACCCCCTATAACTTCAGTTCATCAGATCCCACATCCTCTTTTGGCCTTCATGGGCAACAGGAACATACATGGTGCACAAACATCCACGCAGGAAAAACATTCATACACATAAAATAAAAGTAAACCAATTTTAAAAGTCAATGTTCATATGAGACATGTAATCTTCTGTATTTTGAACCGTACACAACCAGGTAAAATAAGTTTGTGTACCACCCTTTATGTCTCCAATCTTTGTTATCCTAGCTTCCATTACTGTGGTTGTGATGAAACACTGGCCAAAAAGAACTTGGGGAAGAAAGTGTTTAATTTATCTTACAACCCCAGGTCACAATTCACTGAGGGAAGTCAGGGCAAGAACTCAAGGCAGAAGCCTGGAGGCAGGAATCAAAACAAAGACCATAAAGGAAAGCTATTTACTGACTTGCTCCCTCTGGCTTCCATAGCTACCCTTCTTATACAGCCCAGGCTCACCTGTGTAGGGGTGGTATTGCCTAGAGTGGGTTGGACCCTCCTACATCAAATAACAATCAAGAATATACTCTATAGGCATGTCCACTGACCAGTCTCATGGAAGAAATTCCTCAATTGAGGATTGTTCTTCCCAACATGCATGGAAATTGCTTTTCATTCTCTCTATTTCAGTATTTTTAATTATGCAATGACAAATATATTTGATTTGGGTGGATTAAAGAAAGATTTTTAAACTTCATTATGAAATTTGACAAAAGGGGATTGTCAGATGCTTGTCTGTCACTGAGTAAAGATGATATTTTAAACCATACCTGGGTTAACAAAGCTTAGCATCCTTAACTCACCCTAAGTTCACATGAAGTCATAGGACATTAGAAATGAAAAAAGCCAGAAGAAAGATTTTTTTGATTGATATGATATTCAACACAGTTTAGTACTATTCAATATAGAGAAGACAGGAAATCACATGTGTAATTTGTACAAACTACTATTTTCAAGTTTCTGTATAAAATCAACATTGATACCATCCAAGACATCTATATAATCTTGTGTGTGTGTGTGTGTGTTGTTGTTGTTGTTGTTGTTGAGAATAGTATTTGCCATTAGTGTGATGTATTTGATAAATTTTAGTTACATCCTAAAGTTTTCAGTAATGTTTTTAAACTATTAATATTTTGAAAACTGTTTCTTTTCTTATTATCTATTATGAAAATTTAGCCATTTTTACCTGAGTAATCACAGATTTCAGAAATGGCTTCTGAAAATATTTTACTGTGAATTGTATAGATTAATAAGCACTAGTACATTACATCAATACTTTTTTCATAGATAAAAATGTTATTTCATTTCTGTTATTTTTAAATTTGATTATTTATTAGCTCTTCCTTTACTTTAACATTTTACTTTTACAGCAGCCATTCCCCACAAGTGCAGCTCTGAGGTCAAAAAGCCTCTCTCTAAGACTGTCTCCTTTTATGAAAGTTTTCCCAGGAAGATCTTCCATGTTGCTGGCATTCATGCTTAGGATTCCCCCGTATATCTTTGCATGGTGCCCTCAGTAGCTGTCTACATAGTTCTTGACCTTGTCATACAGTCTTCCCTTTAAAACTTCAACTGACATTTTCATGACCCCTAAACTCTCCTATTTGGTATACCTGTAAAACACATTTCACACAATTGAACCCAAGGCCAGCTACCAGTTATAGCAGAATTTACAACCCTTGTAATACAGGTTGAGTAGACTCTGAGTACGTGTTTGACTGAACCTAGGTGAAAACTTTGCTTCTATGCCAGGATCTCTTCTCTAGAGAAAGCCTTTCAAATGAGCTAAAACATTTAAATCCTTCATCCCATTATGGGAGCCATCTTGACAGTTCCTGAGGTTTCCTCAAGGCACCACTCCTCCTATTGCTTTGCTTCTTCTTCACGACACTGACCTTGTTAACAGCCACAGCCTCAGTGTTCACAGCATTCAATCCCTTCCTCGTCTGGCCAGCTGCTCATTTTCCAAATCTATCTCAGGTTGTTTTTTTTTCCAAATTCTCACTGTAAATCTTGCTAAAAGATGCCAGCCATAACTATGCCACTGCCTGCATTGTATACTGTCTTGAAATTATCTCCATCATATAATTAGCCCAACAATTTTAAATTTAAATTATTCAAAAATCTCAGGACATAGACAACATGCAGACAAAGTCTTTACCTTAAAGTTGCATGAATGGTTTCTAATCCAACTTGCATTGGAATCCTCAGTCACATCTCATTATTCCTTAGTGCGGTCTTTGCTGTTCATGTTTCTATTGTCATTCTGCTCCTCTTAGCTCCTAACACAATTACAAACTAAGCTCTGCTTAACTACAGTCTAAGGTTTCTTTAGGCTTCATATAAAAATTCTTTTATATTCTTAGAAAACTAGTTCCAAAATGTTAAAAACCACAGGTTGAGAAAAAAAAAAATCCCATTCACCATAGTTTCAAAAAATTAAATACCCAGAGACAAATCTAAACAATGAAGTGAGAGACCTTGGCTGTGTGAAAATTTTTAAACACTTAAGAAATTGAAGCTATCAAATGACTCTGTTGCCAAAAACTTTCTATAGATTCAGTGCAATCAGAACAAGAATTCTAATGATGGTCTTCAGAAAATAGGAAAAACAACCCTAAAACATATATTGAAGTACAAAAGATTCCAGATATCCAAAGCCATCTTGAGCAAAAAGAACAACTGTGGAAATGTGAAATATCACTAGATTTCAAATCATACCACAGTGCCATACCACAAAATAATGGTGCTTATGAAAAAGCAGACACATTGATCAATGGACTAGAAGGGAGAATGCAGATAGAAATCCATATAGCGAATGCCATCTACTTTTTGACAAAGATACCTAAACAATAGATTGGCAAAATGCTGTCTCTTGAAAAAATACTGCTTGGCACATTGACAGCCCACATGAAACTAGATCCCTATCTCTCAGCCAGTGTATAAACCATTTGAAATAGTTCAAAGACCTTAAATGTAAAACCTTAAACTCTAACTGCTACAGGAAAGCACATAGCTTGAAATATAGATTTCAAGATATAAGTGTAGGCAAGAACTTTCTAAACAGGACTTTGATAGTTGAGGAAATAATAGCACGAGTTGATTAATTAGATTCCATGAAAGGAAAGGACAAAGGGTGTAAGAGATAGCCTTAACAATGGAAAACAATCTTTGCAAGCTACATATCACAGAAAATTGATATCTACAATATATAAAGAAATTAAAATCTAAGCTAGTTGTGGTGGTGCATGCCTTTAATCCCAGCACTTGGGAAACAGAGGCAGGAGGGTCTCTGTGAGTCCAAGGCCAGCCTGGTCTAAAAGTTCCCAGCCAGCTGGGGCTACAGGGAGAACCTGTATCAGAAAGATTCCCCTCAAAAGAAATCAAAACCTAAATATCAAAATAACCCAATTTACAGATGAGCTGATCCTACAAAGTGACAGGTTTTAAAATATATTTTATAACTTTGTTTAATTTTATGTGTATGCATGTATTGCCTGCATGTGGGTAAGTGCACCCATGTTGTGCAGTGCTTGTGGAGGACAGAAGAGACTGTCAGATCCCCTGGCACTGGAGTTACAGACAGTTGTTAGCTACCATACATGTGCTGGGATTCAAACCCAGGTCTTCTGCAAGAATAGTGTTCTTATCTGCTGAGCCATTTCTCCAGCCCCCAAACTGACAGTTTTTAATAAATGGAGAACAAAGAACAAATGAATGTATGAAAAAAGTTCAACATCTTAGCTATCATAAAAATGGAAATAAAATCATATTAAGAATTTGTTGCGGTGCTGAAAAGATCAAGGCCAGCCTGGTCTACATAGTGAATTCCAGGTTAGCTGAGACTATAGGAATATCCCATCTCAAAAACAAAGAAAAAAACACTGAAAGTTCCCCCCCTAAAAAAAAACCCCTGAGATTTCTTCTCTCCACAGTTAGAACAGATAAAGTAATGAAACCACAGGTAATGTTGTCAAGGATGTACAGAAAAGGGAAACCTTAAGGACTATTGATGGGAATGTGAATTGGTTCATTGACTATGGAAATCTCTAATAGAGTATTCTATAACAACAACAAAATTAAAAGTGATGCTACTGCATAATCCTGCCATTCAACTCCTGGATATGTACCCTAGGAACTCTAAGTCAACACACCACAGAGATACTTATACATTAGTAATTGCTGCTGCACCGTTCACAATAACCAGGAAATGGAAGCAGCTTCGATATCCATCAACACATGGATAAAGAAAATGTGGCACATATGCACAATGGAGTTTTATGTAGCCGTAAAAAAGGGAATCATGGCATTTGCTGGAAAATGGATGCAACTGGAAATCATTATGTTAAGGGGAATAAGCCTGTCTCAGAAACAGCAAAGACATGAGCAAAGAGGAACCCTCATCCTCCACTAGTGGGAATGTTAATTTGTATGTCACTGTGGAAACTGGTGAGGAGGTGACTCAGAAAACTGAATATAAAGCTGCCACGTGACACAGCTATACCAGCCCTGGGTACACACCTGAAGAACTCTAAGTCAACACACCACAGAGATACTTATACATTAGTTTTTTTTTTTCTTTTCCATTTTGCGTAATGTTGGCTGTGAGCTTGTATATTGCCTTTATTATGTTGAGCTATGTACCTTCTATATTTATATAGTCTAGAACTTTTATCATGAATGGATATTGGATTTTGCCAAGGCGTTTTGAGTATCTAATGAGATTATTATGTAGTTTCTGTGCTTCTTAAGTTTATTTATGAGATTCATTACATTTATTGATTTAAGTGTGTTGAACCATCCCTGAATCACAGGGATGAAGCCAAATTGATCAATGTGGATAATCTCTTTGGTGTGCTCTTGCCTTCACTTTCCAAGTATTTTCTTGAGAATTTTTGTGTATATATTAATCAGAGGAATTGGCCTATAACTTTCTTTCTTGTAGAACTTTTCCTGGTTTTGTATCAGGGTGATTCTAAATTCATACAACAAATTTGGAAATCTTTCCTCTTCTGTTTTTTGCTGAATAATTTGAGGACTACTGGTATTAGTTCTTTGGAGAATTTGTGCTGTATCAATATGGTCTTGTGGTTTTTTTATTTTGTTTTCTTTTATTTTGTTTTTAGTTAGGAGTCTCTAAATTATTTCTTCTATCTCAACAGTTTTCATAGGTCATAAGTATTTTAAAATCATTTACTTCAAATGACCTTCATAGATAGGTCATAAATATCTAGAAATTCATCCATTTCTTTTAGATTTTCCATCTTAATGGAATAAAGGTTTTTCTTTTTTTAAATTCTTTCTCATGATTCTCTGAATTTCCTCAGTCTATATAGCAAGTATACTTTTTCTTTTGATTAAATTGACTAGAGGATTTGGATCTTGTTAAGCTTTTCAAAGAACCAACTCTTCATTTGATTCTTCATTTAGTTTTTACATTTTAATTTCATTAATTTCAGCCCCAATTTTTATTATTTCTTCTCATCTACTTCTGGTTCTTTGTTTATTTCTTTATTTCTTTTTTGAATTTAAGACAGGGTCTTCTAGTAGCTCCAACTGGCCTGGAACTTGCTATGTAGACCACATGTACAGATGCATCAACACATCTCCCTGTCATTTTCTCCTTTTGGGTATTCATTCTTTTTTTTCCAAGGTCACCAGGTGCATCATTAAGTTTTTAATATAATATGTCTATAATTTTTTGATGTAGGCACTTAGTGCTAGGAACTTTTCCCTTAGGACTGCCGTCACAGTCTCACAACCATTTGTATATGCTGCATTTTCTTATTAATTAAATCCTAGCGATTTTTAAATTTCCTTTTGATTTCTCCTTGCCAAATTGTATTTTAGTGGTATGTTGTTTAGTTTCACTGATTTTTTGTATTTTTTCCCATTTCTATTGTTGCTGATATCCAGCTTTATTCCTGTGTGGTCAGACAGAATACAGGATGGTTTTTCAGTTTTCTTAACTTTATTGAGACTTGCCTTATGCCCTAACATGTGCTTGATTTTGGATAAAGTTATATGGATTGTTGAGAAAAGAGTATATTCTTTGGTATTTGAGTGGAATGTTCTGCAAAAGTCTGTTGGTTTCATTCAATTTATGATGTCATTTAACACCATTGTTTCTCTGTTCACTTTTTGTCTGGAAATCCTGTCTGTTGTATGAGAATAGGATATTGAAGTCACTCACTATCACAGTGCTGAAGTCAATCTGTGGTTTGGGATCTAGGGCCTAAGAGTGTTTCTTTTATGAAATTGGGTACCCATGTGTTTGTTTCATATATGCTTAGGATTATAATATCTTTTTGGTGCATTTTTCCTTTAACAGGTTTAAAATATCCTTCCTGATCTCTTCTGAATAGTTCTAATTTGAACTCAATTTTGTCAGATATTAAAATAGCTACACCTGCTTGCTTCTTAGTTCTATTTGGCTGGGAGTACCTTTGTCCATCCTTTTCACCTAAGGCGGTGGCTAACATTGATGTGAGTTCTTGGAGGCAGCAAAAAGTTGAATCCTATTTTCTAATGTAGTCATTTAGAATGTGTCTTTTTATCACAGAATTGAGACCATAAATATTGAGAACTATTAATAACCAGTGTTTATTAATACCTGACACTTTGTTGTGATGTTGAATTATCTGGCATGTTTTAGTCAGCTGTTCTGAAATTATTTCTTGTGATTTTTTTCAGTGTATTTAATCTTCTCTCTAGAGGGAAACATTTCTTCTAGTACCCTTTGTAGATCTGGTTTAGTGGACATAAAGTCCTTAAATTTGTTTTTAACATGGAAAGTTTTCCTTTTTTTGCTATTATGAGTAATAGTTTGGCTGGGTATAGTAGCTTGGGTTGGAATCTGTGGTCTTTATGAATTTTGTAGAACCTAAGTCCACGTACTCATGGTTTTAAAGCATCTGCATTGAAAACTCAGGTGTTATTCTAATAGATCTACATTTATATCTGGTTTTTCATATGCTTTAGTTCTTGCAATTAGACCTATGCATCTGGAGTTAGGTTCTTGATGGTGTTTCCTGAATGCATATCCGGTCTCACATTTGTTCTTTCTCTCTTGCAACATTCAGTATACTTTCTTTGCTCTGTCCATTTAGTATTTTATTATGTGAAGGTGTGAGTTTCTTCTATGCTTCAGTCTGTTTCATGTTCTGTATGCCTCTTGGACCTTGATAGATATACCCTTCCTTGGATTTAGAAGCTATTTTACATGGTCATGTTGAAAATAATTTCTGTGCATTTAACTTGGGTTTCTTCTACTTTAATACCCATGATTCATCTATTGGGGTTTTTAAAAAATAGAATCCAAAGTTCCTGCACATTCTGTTTTGGGTGTTTTTGAGATTTAACATTTTCTTTGACAGAATAATACAGTTTTTCTGCCTTGTCTTCAAAGGCTTGATATTCTTTCTTCCATTTGATTTATTCTTTTGGTGAGGCTTTCCACTGAGTTTTTAATTTCACTGATTGAGTTTCTCATTTCAAGTTTTATTTCAGTTCGGCTTTTCATCAGAAATTCCATTTCTTTACTAAATTATGCTTTCATATCTTGGATTGTTTTCATTATTTCATTCACACGCTTGTGCGTTTATGATCTTCATTCTGGAATTTGTGGATGTCCTCTTTGAGTTTATTAAGCATATTTATAATCACTGTTCTGACAACAGTGCTTTGTGGTGCACATGTGCTGATCTTACCAGGGATCATCACAGGGGGTATACTGATTTCTGGAGGAGAGTATTGTCTTGTCTTGGCTGTTCATATTGTGTATGTTCTTGCAGTTAGACCTAGCCATCTGGATGTAGGTTCTTGGTGGTGTTTATTTGAATGCATATCTGGTCCCACATTTGTTGAGTCAGTGTGTGATCTTTGCTGTTACCTGGATGTGTCAGGATGTGGACCAGTTGAGCAGTGTTTAGTTTTCATTCTTGTGGTAATTCTGTGTTAATATATGGATGAAGTATCAGACCTGTTCCCCCCACATTTGAATTTCTGAGTCCAGGAGCAAACCTGTAGGGTTAGGAGATTTTTCCTGCCAATCTTGAATTCTAAGGAAAGTTGAAATGGTCTTTGTATGTGAGCCTTTAGTATTAGGAATTGGGGGTCACAGTGGGAGTGAGTAGTACTTCCTGGGAACCAGGAGGAGGATGTTGTATTGACCTCAGGTGGAGGTGGATGGGGTTGAAGCCAGGTTGGAAATCTCTAACTGGATGGGAGATCTCAGGACCCCTTGTGGTCACTTGGTCCTGTGGTATTATGAGGAGATAGACTTTGGATATTGTTATCTGACAAGGAAAAGGATTTTGGGAATGCCTACAAGGGTATGAAGTTAATAGGGAACCAACAAAATGTTCCTGGAAATGTCACAGAGCTGTCTGTGATGCCAGGTGGTTGAAGGCAGCCTATTTGGGTCTCCAGACCATGTGGGATGACTAGAGACTCCCTGGTGTGCAGATGGCTGGGACAGAACAGACAAGTTCCAAATAGAAAGTAGTGGTTAGAAAGAGGTATGTATCACAGGTAATATGCAGACAGTGGTGATCTGGAGTAATAGCAGCAGGCAAGTTGGCCTACCTGGGTCTTGAGGCTACATGGGGCAACTGGAAAGTCCCTGGTGCAGCCAGTTTGGGTCCAGCAAGTTCCAAAAGGGAGAGAGGAGGATCAGGATGAAGGGAGGGGCACTGCAAAGAGGAGGGGATTCAGGATTTGGGGTGATAGCAGGGGATACAGAGGCTAAACACCTGAGCCTGGGCCAAGGCAGGCAAATGGGGAGTCCCTGGTGTTCTGGCAGCTGAGGAAAGTGAATCCCAGAGGGCAAATAGTCCATTTTCAATTCCAGGTTATACTAAGTGATAATGATCTTCTTTTACAGCCTTTTGCTTAAAATTTAGTTTGTTATATATCACACACAAAAAAAGATCTGTGTGTCTTCCAATTTCTTGTTTGCATATGTCATTGGATCTTATCAGAAATTTAGGCAGGTAATTCAGAATTTGTGTATGAATGAGTACGTGTGTAGGTATTCATAAACTTAAGAGTTTGAAACATATCTTCACATTACTTATTGTTTGAAGGGATGGGTTAGGTATAACATGTGCTATTAGCTCTTTAAACAATGTATCTACACATGTTGCCTGAAGGCTAGTGCTATTTATTTACAACATAAATTGTGGCTATCAAACAACAAAGCAGTGTTCTACCCTTAGATACATAAGAATTGAAAAGGCATCTTTTGATCCTTTTGGAAAACCTGAAATCCTTCTCTGTCTCTATTAAATGTGTGTATTATTTTTCCTCCAAGGCACTTAGCCTGAGCTTGTAAGATTGACTACCAACAGCTCTCCCTAGATGTATTTATTGAATTTAGGAGTTTCATTTTGTTGCCAGAAATACTGTAATCATGAAGAATGACCAAAAACAATAAAATATAGATGGAACCAGTCTGATCCTGATATCGCTGGAAATGTCCTTAAATTTGGAACCTGGCTCCATTGCAGTCTGTGCAGTCTGTTGGACAAATTTAATGCAGACTTTGTCATGAAAGTAAAGTGTTTCCTGATCATGGGGTCAGTAGGTAGCAGGTGATGACACAGGAACTCAAAAGTCTAAAAATCCACTCAAACAGGCAAGCACCTTAGATGCCCTTTTCTCAGACAACATGTGTTCATTTTCCTCATCATCAGAGGTGAGGCAAAAACCCAAAAGCTCTTGAAATAGCTGAAACACGGGTTTTCATTTGTTTCAAATGAATCTAGAGTATAAAAGCCACCATACTCTAAAAGCTGCCAGACTTGCTTGCATATTCCAGTTACTGTTAAAACAGAATTGGTTACAGTCCTATCTTTTTAGTTAAACATTCTTTATGTGTATGTGCATGTGTGCATATGCATAGGAAGAGCCCAGATGTCCACATCACATGACTTTCTTAGCCACTCTCCACCTTATTTTTAAGACAGGGTCTTTTACTGAACCTGGCAATTACTGATTGGGCTAGCCTGGTTGGCCAGTGAGTTCCAGAGATCTGTCTCCCCAGTGCTGGGATTACAGATACACACTGGCATTCCAGGGTTTCTATGTGAGTAGGGGTCTCCAACTCAGGTTCTCACTCTTTTGCTCCAAAGACTTTACCAACTGTCTTCCAAGCCCCATATTAAACATTCTTGAAGTCTTAGTATATTGCATTATATCTGGAGAGACATTCATGTAATATTTTGAGACAGGTATGTGGCTATAGAAGTTAATATCTTAACTGCAGCTAGGACACTGACCCAAGGAATCTTATGTTCAAACTTTAATTGGAACCACAATGTTTACCATAAAGAAATCAGGAGTCCAATGTTCATTACTAAACAGAAGAGAAGATGCTTTCATATAAGCAAAATAATAACCTGAGAGGGCAGGACATGAAGTAGAGAAAGACAGATGGGATCATAAGAGGCAAAATGTAGAGTAAAAGAGAAAATGGGCATGGAGGGATTGCTCAGTGGTTAAAGGTGCTCGCTGCTCTCCAGAAGACCCGAGTTCAGTTCCTAAAACCCATATTAGGAGGTTCACGTGTACTCCAGCTCCAGGAGATCTGACTCCCTCTTCTGGGTTCTTGTCACACAGATGTCACACACTCATATAGACACATATACATACATATAAGTAAAAGTAAAAATAAATCTTTAAAAAATAATGAGGGAGATAAGATTCAATTAGATAAATACTTGATCCCTTTATCCCTCTCCCTGTGTATGTGAGTGTCTAAGTGCTATATTCATGTATGTGCATATGGGTATGTATGCTATATTCATGTATGTGCATGTGGTCGACATCAAGTGCTTTCCACAATAATTCTCTACCTTATTTTTCCATAAGTTTTCTCACTAAACCTGGATCTCTTTGGTTCAATTAGTTTGGCTGGCTAATGAGTTCCAGGGATTTGTCCCTCAAACCCAGCACTGGGGTTATAGGCACAAGCCACATGCAGCTTTTCCATGGATTGTGTGGATCTCAACACAGATCCTCATGCTGGAAAAATTTGGCTATGTCACAGAGCTCTTACAAGGTTCGCTGCCCCAGGCCTCTCCAGTGTTGTTGCAGGGGAAGAAACCTAAATTTTCCAAGTCATTCAGTTTGCTATAATGTGTCTTCCACAATAAAGACAAAGGGTAGTAGCCAAAACACAATGTAATTACTTCTTCTAGTATGACAATGTATATGGGTGTGTGCACATAATCATATCTTTTTCTGTTCTTTTTCATTTTTCTTTCAGTTTTGCACAAGATGAAAAAGCACTATTCCACTGAGCTTTAGTCCTGTCCTTTCTCTATTCCCACTAAAAGTGTGTGTTCAGCTTCTGCAAATTATACCTATGAATGCAAAGTACCATGATCCTTTTCTGTTTCTCTTTTCTGAAATGTTGAAAGAAATGTTAAAGTCAACAATCATTTCTAAGCTTCAGATGTGCAGGTAGGAACCATGCTGAACACTGAGCACACAAAGGTAAGGGAGATAAAATTAGCATCTGAAGGCTTTGCATTTTAGTTGTGGCACAGGCAGGTCAACAGAATGCATTATAATCTGAAAAGTTTTATGTAACAAAAATGTATAGGCAGTGGGTCTGGGTTAAGAAGGAAGTCCTCATTGTCTCCTTACATCTGTCATTATGTGACAGCTGTCTGGGTACATTCTTAAAGAGGATGATTCCTGAGCTGAGTTTAGTATACAAATAATAGTGTTTTGAACAGAGTTGCCATGGGGTCTGAAGATAAGAAAATAATAGCATTTTAAAGCTTCATTTGTGGGACAGCTTCGTTGAGTGTGAAGAGATGCATTCTTTCCTTAAGTGTGTGCTGAGTTGCTGTTAGGTTTCAGGAACATAAGAGAAGAAAACACAAAATCTTCTACCATATTAAAAAACTCCACTTGAATACAAGATAAAAGTTAATTATAAGATTTCTCTTTGTTTATCAAGACGTGCTTTACAGAGGACATAGTATTTGAAAAACATCTTGAGGTGTGAAGAACTTTAGAAAGGTCTTTCCTGAGTGAAGGTACTGCCCCTGCCACTAGGACAATTCTGTAGGGAGGAACACTCAGTGCTTAAAAGGACAGCCTAAAGCCCTGCTGTGGCTAAGTAGTAAGAAAAGTGAAAGGGAAGTGAGTTCACAAGGAAGAAGATGCTGTGCTTTTCTGAATGTTATCATAAGATTTGCATGATAAGGCTGAAAGTGATTGTGATGTAAACTGCCCAGTAAAGTGGGGAAAACTGGTGGTGAACAAAAGACAAGCAGGCAGAGCTCACATGGCAATGTCACTCTCAACTATGCTTGAGGAGACCCACAGGATGTTTTATGCTTAGACATACCATGTGGTTGCTGGGATATTTCTCAGCGCCTAAAGCCCTTGCTATGCAACATGGGGAACTGAGTTTGAATCCCCAGAGTCCATGTTAAAAAGGCCTGGGGAACTAATTCGTATCTGTTTTCCTACTGTTCATAAGGAGATGTGGAAGGTGAAGACAGGAGACTCCCCAGAAGTTTGTGCCAACTAGCTTGGAGCATGCAGCAGCCAATGACAGACCTGTTTCAAACAAAGCAGAAGGTTAGGTTCTATACCCAAATTTGTCTTCTGATCTCTCCACATGTGTGATAGCATGTGCTTGCTTGCATTTACATATATGAATACTCACACATATACACACATGCATATACAAAAGAAAAATTTTTATTGAGCTTTTTAAATGTCATACATTTCCCACTCAAATCCAGACCCCCTCCCCCATCCATGCTTCCCCCACCAAAACCTATGCACTCTGCCATACGTGCTGAGTCCTATTCATTCAGGTGTTTGTACCCAAATGTCCTTCAGTGTAAATGAATCCACTGGAGTCTAGTCAGCCCATCCAGTGGTTATACTCTCCCTCATCCAGCAACAATCAACCTCAAATTGTTCTCAGTCTAGTGCTGCCCTGGCACCTATTTCTCACTTCTCCTTTGGGTCCTTGTTTTAATTGAGCTGACATGGGTCTGATGCTTGATGGCACCACTGCCGCAGGATCACATTAGCAAGCTTCCAGTGGCCTGGAAACCTCCACCTCCATATGTTCATGAACATATGGAGCCCTGGCTCTTACAGTCTTTCCACTTCCTCTTTCACAGTGGTCCCTGAGCTGTGGGTCGTGAAGTTCCATATAAAGTCCCATCCTACACTCTGCAGTCTCTTACTCTCCAAAACTTGGCCAGTTGTGGCCATCTGTGTGCACCACATTCTGAAGTCCATGGAAGCCTCACTGGTGAGAGTTGAGGGGTACATTAGTCTTCTTTCTACCTTTTATTCTGCTATATTCCATGAGCCTTAGCTGCAGAGATTCGACTGTAGATGTATCACCTAGTACTGGGCATCTCCCAGCCATATTTTCTCTGTGCCTGGCTAGATGTGCAACTCTGTAGTAGCCTCCATCTTTTGAAAAAAGAAGCTTCTTTGATGAGGGCTGTATGGCGTGCTTGTCACTCTAAGGAAGGTCTCTTTTATCTGCCAGTGTGTTTCCTGCTAAGCAGCTCCCAAGTAGACATATGCATTAATGTTCAGAGACTCTATGTGTATTTCTCAGAGGGTTTCTAGGGGATCACTTTTCCCTCTAGGTTTCTTAGACCCCCGAGATTCATTCATCTCCACTCATTTTTCTCCCATCAGGCTTCCCTCCTCCCTCCCTCCCTAGCTGCAGTACTCCCATAATCCCCACTCTCCCACCAATACCTCCTGATTCCCATGATCTTTCCTCTTCCGACTTCCCTCCTTCTCCCAAAACATAGTCTCTTACATGTCCTTTAAACCTGTGTTGGAAGAGGGTTGGTGAGATGGCTCATCGGCTGAAGGCACTTGTCGCCAAGTCTGCTGACCTGAGTTCAGTCCCCATGACCCACATGGCAGAAGGAGAGAATACCCTTCCTCAGGCTGTCATCTGACCTCCACAAGTGTGCAGTGACATACAGAGGCAACATGAACACACACACGAACACACACACACACACACACACACATAAATGTAGAAAAGATATTTAAAAGTATATAGAATGAAAATGATCATCATTTTGAAACATTCTTGGTGCAGTTAGTTCATGCAGGTTTTTTAGTGCTTATCAAATATACTTCCCAGAACTTTTAGTGTATTAATAGACCATATAAACAGAGTACAGCTGACAGCACACACATGCTAATGACTGAGATCCTGCTGTCTTTGCCATATCCATTAGCACCTCCAGAGAGCAGTATCTGCCTTGCATAGTCTGAGACACTTTGGACTAGGAATTTTCTAGAAGTAGAGAGCTGATTTTACCCTTATTGGGGAATCCCTCAGAATAGAATTTTCCCTCAGGAATATTTATCACACCACTAACTTCTTAATTTAGTCTTTCCAAAAATTTGGTATTTATTAGCTTAAACTTGTGCATTTTTGGCATTTAATGAGGGCACTGAAGCTGCATATTTTACTAAGAAGGCTGTGTTTTTTACTAGTTGCATGGTCTTTTATTTGTGCACACATAAAGATAAGCAAGTCTATAAAAACACACAAGTTTATTGCTAATTGGTTCACAGCTACCAGTTGATGAAGCCATATGAAATACATTCGTGAATGTTTTTAGAATTAGATTTTCACTTTTTTGCCTATTGTCAGTGGTACAGTATACATATTTAGATTTCTTTTTAATTATGTGGTTTCAGTATCAGTGAATTCTTGTTCATTTTCCTAAAATGTTCAAAGAGGAACATAATAGATTGATTAGTAGGAAAAGAG
Organism: Nannospalax galili; assembly: GCF_000622305.1. Classification (NCBI taxonomy): domain Eukaryota; kingdom Metazoa; phylum Chordata; class Mammalia; order Rodentia; family Spalacidae; genus Nannospalax; species Nannospalax galili. The sequence continues at coordinate 2,568,357 of NW_008336075.1, read as the reverse complement.
AAGAGGAAGAAGAAAAGTTAATAAGGAGAGAAGGAGAGGGAAAAGAGGACAAGATAAGTGGAGGGAGAGAGGAGAGAGAGAGAGAGAGAGAGAGAGAGAAAGAGAGAGAGGAGAGAGAGAATGTAATGTGTTGATAACTTATTCCTCAGCCAGTGGTGCAATTAGGAGGAAGATACTAACTTCATGTGTAGCTTAGTCTTGGGGCTGGAGAGATGGCTCAGTGGTTAAGAACACTGGTGTTCTTGCAGAAGACCCGGGTTTGAATCCCCACCCATGTGGCAGCTAACAACTGTCCATAACTCCAGTTCCAGGGAATATGACAGCCTCTTCTGACCTCCACAGGCATTGTATGACATGGGTGTACTTATCTACATACAGGCAATACACACATACACATAAAAAAAATAAAATAAAATCTATTTTTTTTTTTAAAGAAGTGAGTCTTAGTAATGGGCATGTCTTCAGTGGGTATATCTGGGAGCTTTCCTTCATTTCTCTGTCTCTCTCCTCTCCCAAAGGAGACAAAGTGAGCAACTCTGCTCCCTCAGACTCTACCCAGCATGATGTTCTGTGTTGCTTCAGATCTGAAACAGAAGTCATGGTTCAAGGTAAATCACTTTTCCTTTAAGGTCAGTTATCCTTACAATTTATGAATGGGAGATAGGGAGAAGAATGGAGGAGTGGAAGGAGGGAAAGAGTGATAGAGGGGAAGAGAGAAGAGTAAGGGAGGGAAGATAAGGAGAACAGGAAGGACAGGGAAGGAGACAAGAGGACAGGGAGAGTCAAAGGAAATAGGAGATAAACATCTACATTTTCTCATCCTTTGTACACCTAAGCAACCCCAGCATAGCAATTAGCAGTTTCTTTCACAGTTGGGCCACTGACTTAGCAGAAACAGAAGCTTCTTGGTCACAGATAGAGCCACAGCCTATACCAAAAACACTAAGAACAAAATTCAGGAACTTACTTATTACACTTCTCTTTTGTATTTTGTATGCTCCTTCCCCCAGAGTCAGCTGTAGAGAAATGGCCTTTCAGTAAGTATCCTTTCTTTCCCAAAATAATGTCAGAAAAATCTTCTTTACGACAAGTCAGTTTGGGCCTACACAGAAAGAGATACACATAAAATATCTTCTGTTTTGAAGTTTAAAAGTTCTTCGGATTCATACAGAACAAAGTGTCAAGTTGACACTAAAGCTATCCACCCCACCAACAGTTGATACACAAAACTACCCTAACTAGCTTTTCTTGTTGATTTCTTAACTGAATTAGTGAAGCATGTGAGCTCCTTATAGAAAGAGAGGGAGACAGAGACAGAG
>NW_008336075.1:2544348-2566967 GCF_000622305.1 Nannospalax galili | reverse complement strand
GGAGGGAGGGAGGGAGGGAAGGAGGGAAAATTCTTATTTTGAGACTATGTGTTCTTTGAAAATTAACTATAGTCTTGTGGCCTCAGTTTTCACATAGATAAAATATAGTCTCTGCATGTAAAAAAATATGATACTCATGGCCATTTAAAACATTTACTTCTTGGTAGAAAGTACATTCATGGACAAATACAAAGCCTAGTATCATATGATTTCTATTTACAACTCCACATTTTATTTTCTATAGTGGTCTGAAGACAAGTGCATAAAAGTAATTGAAATCTATGTGAAAGCCTCCATGATATAAAAATATCTAATGTGTAACACTGATAACATCAAATGGTGGGGAAATTTGTCTGGAAGCAAAAGGAGTTTTCTCTATGCAATTGAAATTAAGTCAATATTAATTTAAAATGAGCTTGTCAAACATTTTGAAGTCACTTGATGCCTCCATGCTAATCACAAACAATATATTTATGTAATATTTGTCATATAAAGAAGGAAATCCAGGACCAGAGGGATCACTTTGGGTGAAGTTCTAACCACACAAATCTACAGACTTGAGTTCAATTCCCAGAACCTACATAAAGGTGGAAGAAGAGAACTAACTCCACAAAGTTGTTCTCTGACCTCCACACATATGTTGTTGTTCATGTACACTCCCCACAATAAATAAAAAAAAAATTAAAACTAAAATGTTGAGGGCTGGAGTGATCTCTCAGCAGTTAAGAGAGGTTGCTGCTCTATCAGAGGCCCTAGGTTCAGATATCAACACCCGTACTAGGCATCATACAACCACCTGTAACTCCAGTTCCAAGGGATCCAAAGCCTCTTCTGGCCTCCATGGACACTGCAATTATATTTTCATATACTCACACACAGAATAACACACATACAAGATAATTTAAAAATATGAGGAAAAGTGAATATTTTTGTTAGAAAAAAGTAATAGAGAAAATGAAGAACAAAAAGTGGAAATATACAAAGCACATAATAAAACAACAAATGAAAGTCCTTCCCCATTAGTATTCACTTTGAATAGAATTGGCAGAAATTATTTAATCAAAAGATATGAGCAAGAAGGATGAATTTGACAAATAAGAGAGTTAGAGATCATACTTTCTATAAGAAACTCATTTAAAATCCGAGGAAATGCAGAGCTTGAAAACTAGAAGATGGGAAAATTTTCCATAAAATTCAACTGAGAAAAGCACAATTATTATCATAAAATCAGATATATTTCAAGTCAATACTCTCACAGGTGATTATAAAAAATGAGGCCTTACACTGAAAAAAAATCTGTAAATTCAAAAAGAAACTTTAATATCTGAAAACTGTCTTGAATCAAACATTGGTTGCAAACTATCTACAGGAAATATTGACAGACTTGAAAGGATAAATAGTGTTATAATCAGAGAACTAGGCATCAACATACTACTTCCAATAAGGTCTAAAACAACAGGACAGATTATCAATAAAGAAATACAGGAATTATATAGCACGAGAAACAATAGGATCTAATAGTGGGGAGCAGAATTCAAGGCAGTCTCCTGACTAAAAGCCCTCAAATGGATAAAGGCTTACAAACAAATCAAAAATAGAAAATTACAACATTTGACAAGATATGGAGAGACTCGAAGTATGTATGTGGTTGTTGGGACTATACAATGGTATATCTGCTATGGTAAGCTGATTAAATTGTAGTTCCTTATGAAATCAAGCGTACAGTTAGCAATAAAACTAGTCAGTTTTCTAGTTAGCTGGTCACTTACTCATATGAATTCACAGCAATGGTGACAGCATGCTTAAGTCCCATATAACCTTGCACTGGACCAGCAGATGTGGGGGAGCATTGGCAACCAATGGCTGCAGAAAGGCGGGAGAGTCAGTAAGTCAGTTTAAAGGTGAGACTCTTGGCAGATTGACCATGCTCAGTGCATTGACCCACAGAAGGATATTTAGTGACACAAAACTGACAGAGAGAGAGAGAGAGAGAGAGAGAGAGAGAGAGAGAATATGAAATTGGGCAGGAGGTAGTAGGGGTGCAGATGGTGGAGGGGGTCTAAGTCAAAATATATTCTATGTAATCCACAAAAATTTGATAAAAATATACTGTCTAAATGTATGAAGTTTTCAAAGAATAAATTAAAAATATTACTTCAAAAATGAGTAATTCTTCTTTGTATATACCCTCCAAAATTGAAAGACTAGAACCAATTATTTATTCATATCTGTTTGCAGCAGCATTATTTTCAATAACAAAAATGTGGAAGCAATTCTGGTGTCTGTTAAATAATAGACTAAAAAAAGAAAACACCAATAACAGGGTAACTTTGAAGTCATTATGTAACTGAGGATGGCCTTGAGCTTCTGATTCTCTAACCCTGAGCATTGAGATTACAGGGTGTGTCACTATGCCTGGTGTAGTTATGAAATTCTAACATATGATTCAACATGAAGGAATGCTGAGAAAACTATGCTAAGAGGAAAAGGTACTATGGTAGAATGATTCCCTTCATATGAGACATTTAGAAAAGTAATGATGGGGCTGATAGGAGGGCTCAATGGCTAAAGGCACATACCACCATACTAGAGGACCAGAGTTCAATCCCTGGGACCCACATGGTAAAACAAGAGAATAGGATAGTAAATATGAAGCACAAAAATTTGAACAGTAGTTGGTGAGGCTTTCTTCAAAGAGGAGCATGGGGCCTTAGTGGTTGGTGGGTTTCAGTTTGAAAGGCCAGGAATGTCTAGAGAGGAATGGTGATGAAAGTGACACAACTATATGTCATTAATTCCTCTGGTATTGACTACCTATAGTGTATTTTACCACAAAATACCACTAGTCTACAGTACAAGACTGTAGGTAGCAAAGCTATTAGAAATACAGAATAAGTTTATCGCATAACATGCTGTCTTAGTTTGTTCTTCATTGCTGTGACAAAACACTCTGACCAGTACCAACTTGGGGAGGAAAGGTTTATTTGTCTTACATCTCCCAGGTCGCACACAGTTCATCAGGGAGCCCAAGGTAGGAACTCAGGGCAGGAACCTGGAGGCAGGAGCTGGAGCACAGGCCATGGAGGAACGCTGCTTACAGGCTTGCTCCCTTGGCCCCTGCTCAGCCTGCTTTCTTATGCAACACAGGCCCACCTGCCAAGGGGTGGTACCACCCACAGTGGGCTGGGCCCTCCCACATCACTCATCAAGAAGATGCCCTTCAGACGTGGCCACAGGCCAGTCCAATAGAGGAAATTCCTTGATTGAGGCTCCTTCAACCCAGGTGTGTCAAGTTGACACTAAAGCTATCCAGCACACATGCTTAAAATTTTATATTTGATAAATTAAGAAATTCAGTCCATATTTTGAATGCACAATTCTTACATTTGAGGTATAAACTATTGAATGAGTTATAGATTTTTTATTATATTTTTTAAATTTTTAATTGAATTTTGTGGTTTTTCATACATATATGAAAGTTTGACTTAAACTACCAAGAGTCCCATCCTTGAAAGAGACTATCTCTTCACCTTCCAACAGTCATCAGTTGCCAATAGTTCCTCAGATAGGATTGGGGTTTTGTCAACTTCCCCGTGTCTATGTTGGGATTTGTCTGGTTTGAGCATGCATGGGACTTGTGCATGCTGTTACCATTGCTGTGAGTTCACATGAGTAACCACACATCTGTCTGGAAAACTCTTTTTCATTGTGGTCTTCTACCACCTCTGATTCTTGGTGTCTTCTCTCTCCCTCTTCTGTGATGATCACTGAGACTTGATTGCAGAAATTTGATATGATGTCCTATTCAGGGATAAACACTCTGCAGCCACTTGTTCTTTGCACTTTGGCCAGTTATAGGTTTCTCTGTTAATGGCTGCTGCATAAAGAAGCTTCTCTGGCAAGTTGAGAGATGAATTACACAATATGTATAACAATAAGTCATTAGGAATCAGTTTAATATTATATCTATTTAACCTAAACACAGATGCACAAGAACACCACTGTACTGGATAACTTTAGTATCAACTTGACACGCCTGGGTTGAGGGAGCCTCAAATGGGGAATTCCCTCTATTGGACTGGCCTGTGGCCATGTCTGAAGGGCACTTCTTGATGAGTGATGTGGGAGGGTCCAGCCCACTGTGGGTGCTGCCACCCCTGGGCAGGTGGGCCTGTGTGGCATAAGGAAGCAGGCTGGGTAGGGGCCAGGGGAGCAAGCCAATAAGCAGTGTACCTCCATGGCCTGTGCTCTAGCTCTTGCTTCCAGGCTCCTGCCCTGAGTTCCTACCTTGACTCCCTCAGTGATGAACTGTGACCCTGTAGATGTAAGCTGAATAAACCCTTTCCACCCCAAGTTGGAATTGGTCAGAGTATTTTGTCACAGCAGTGGAGAAACAAACTAGGACAGAAATTGGTACCAGTGAGTGGGGTATTGCTGTGACAGACATGACCTTGGGGTTTTTAGGAGGATTGTGGAAACATAAGGAACTTTGGACTGGAAAAGCCATTGAGTACTTAGAATTTGTTGCTGTGGAGCTTGGAACAGTTATGCTGAAAGCATTTTGAACAATGGGAGGCCTGGCTTGTGAAGCTTCAAAGGGAAGCAGATACTATCAGGGCTATTTCTGTGATATTTAGAATTGAGAATCTCTGGGTTCTGGTCAGTTGGGGCTGAATAATCAGCTATGATTAAGAAGAGACCAGAACCTGAAGTAAAACCTTTTCTTTACTGGGACAATTGATGTTGGTGAAATCTTCTAGGAAATATTTCTCAGGGTCAGAACACAGAAGCTGTAGTCCAGAACACAGAAGCTGCAGTCGAGAGGGATCCCGAGCCTCCACCTCTAGCTAGAAGCAGGACTTGCTAATGTGTAATAGTCTCCTGAATGGTTCTGGTGTTGAAAGCGTGAAGGGGTCACAGAGAGCAGCTGAGGCATGGCACTCTGAGAGGCCAGGAAAGGTTGTACATGAAAGTGCAGCTTCATTTGCAGTGAAGACCCCAGGATTGAAGTAGTCATGGAGTGAATCTGAGGCTTTGCACCCCAAGAGGCAAGAAGAGACCATTGATAAAGGCATAGCCTCCATTTCAGTGGAGACCTCAGCATTTTGGAGATGCCAGGACCATGGGATGACCACCAAGGGCAGTAGCAGGTATGGAATGGAGCTTGCCTTGGTCTGTGAGATGAGCTATGTTTGCTGTGGATGGCAGAATCAGAGAAGTGGAGCTGACAGATTCTTTTGGAGCCCAGAAGATCATGAATCCCATATGTCCAGCCTTGAGCTACTTTGCTGGACTTTGATTTTGTTTAGATGTACCCAATTCTTATCTTTGAAACAAGACACTACTTGTTTTGGATTTTACAGAAGCCTACCCACAGTTAAGAGACTTTTAAAAGAGACTAAGGAATTTTAAGTATTTGGATTTTTTAAGGACTGTGGGGCTTTTAAGGTTGTACTGTCTTATGTTGTGATATTAATGTCATATCTTGGGGACAAGAATTGGAAAGGTTATGGTTTAATAGTGATGTGTTTGTGTGTCAAGTTGACAAGCTGGATAACTTAAGTGTCAACTTGACACACCTGGGTTAAGGGAGCCTCAACTTGGGGATTGCCTTCATTGGACTGGCTTGTGGCCATGTCTGTGGGGCATCTTCTTGATTGCTGAGTGATGTGGTAGGGCCCAGCCCACTGTGGGTAGTGCCAGCCATGGGCAGGTAAGCCTGTGTTGTATAAGAAAGCAAGCTGAGCAGGGGCCAGGGGAGCAAGCCAGTAAGCAGCATTCCTCCATGGCCTGGGCTCCAGCTCCTGCCTCCAGGTTCTTTCCCTGTGTTCCCACCTTGAGCTCATTCAGAGATCACCTGTGACCCTGTAGATATAAGCTAAATCCTCCCCAAGTTGGTATTGGTCAGAGTATTTTGTCACAGCAATGGAGAAACAAACTAGGAAAACCACTAAATAGACTGTGTATTATATTTATGTGTGTGTTTGTGTGTATGTATATATTTATGTACATATATATATAATTATATATATTCGTATTAATATTCAAAAAGAAGACAGGAAATTAAGAGGAGGTTGGGTGACATGGAAGGAGTTGGTTGGAGACTGGGAGGGATGGAAATTGGAAATAACACAGAGGCAATATTCATGTATGAAATTCTCAAATTTTTAAAAAAAATAATTTATTTATTAGAAAACTATTAGACTCTTCCCTATGCCCTGTGACCTTTCTGGGATCAGGTTCCTAGGCCTGAAATCAATGTCAGGTATGGGCTCATCATCTAAAACAAACCTTAAATCCAATTAGAAAGTGGTTAGTTAATCCCATACTTTTTAAGGGAGGAAAAGAAGATAAGACAAAGAGAACATTATTATTTACATAAGGAATACTTTAGCTAGTGTATTAGTCATTTTTCTGTTGCTTTGATAGAAACACCATGACCAAGGGAACTTATTAAATAGTTTATTTAGCTTACCATTCCAAAGGGGAAAGAGTCCTGGGGAGACATGGTGGCAGAGGTGGCTGGAGTAGGAGCAGAAGCAAAGCTTTCACATCTTCAAGCAGGAACAGTAAACAGAGCATGACTGGAGACCTGGCAAGACTTACAAATTCTTTTTTTTTTTTTCTTGGTCTTTTTGAACCAGGGTCTCCTTGTAGTCTCAGCTGGCCTGGAACTCACTATGTAGACCAGGCTGGCCTTGAATTCACAGAGATCCACCTGCCTCTGCCTCCAAAGTTCTGGGACTATAGGCATGCACCACTACGCCTGTCAAGGCTTAAGAACTCTATAGGCCTGCCCCTAGTGACATGCTTCCTCTGGCATGGCCACACCCTCTAAGAATTCCCAAAAGAGTGCCACCAACTGGGGACAAAAATCTCCAAATACTTTGAACCTTTGGAGGACATTCTCATTCAAACCACCACAGCTAGTTACACGGATGACAAACATATCTGGGAGAGAAAAGATGGCTTTTGTAGGCAGGAGAATTGTAAGTAAGGACAATTTTAGGTTTCTGGCAAGATTAGGTTCTTACTCTCCCAGATGACTGCCATCCCCTGTCCCCTGTACTTGCCATAGAACAGATTCATTAAACCATTGCTTACTAGGTTGTCAGGCAGCGTGCACTGGACAGATGCATCAAATCCATGCTGCAGCATCACTGTTTCCATTTACAGCTGCTTCCATCCCCAGATAACTCATTCTGGTCTCAGTGGCTAAAGGCTGAAGCTCTAAATTGATGTTTGCAATTTTTTTTTTTCTGAAATCCTTTAATATGAAAAATGTTCAGCTAAAATCTGCTTAGTCTTGTTCTATTCTAGGCTTACATGAGTAGCTCTGAGAGGTTAATCACAGGTAACATAAAGACATTTTTCCCACTGTTTATGATTTTAAAGGGTCATTATGTAAAAGCAGTCAAATTAAACTCCTAGGGGCAAAAGTCAGCCTTAAACAGAACCAGTCTATTACTCATTCATTTCTCACACCTTCTAAGCAGAGATTTTCATCTTACTCTGACTACATTTTTTTGTCTATTAATAAAGAAAATTACAGAGCTCCATGTATAGTTCATACTTAACAACAATGCCACACTAGAGATGCTGAACAGGCCATTGTCCAATGCTTTTTAGCAATCCTGCCTCCTGTCTGTTCCAATAAAAATTGTCAAGGCTGCTAACATGTTCCCATGAAATGTGGCTTCAAGCTCTTGCTTTAACTCACATTCAGTTTGGCTAAAAAGTAAGACAGTGAGTAGTCCATTCCATCTTGCCCAGAAGCACTTTGTGTGGGGTTGGGTGCATTATTTATTTGTGTGTGTACAGTTGTACATGCATGTGTGTGCACTTGAACATGGAAACCAGAGATCAACTCAATTGTCATTCCTTAGGAGTCATCTACCCTGTCCTTTTGAGACAGGGTCTCTTGCTGGCCTGGAGCTTGCTGATTTGTTTAGGCTGTCTGTCTAGTAAGTCCTAAGGATTTTTCTATCTCAGCTTCCCAACTCTGAGATAACAAGTATATTCCATTGTGGCTGACTTTTTTAGATAGATTCTGGAGTGGGGTTTTGAATTATTGAGCTGCAAGCACTGGCCTATCTTTCCAAACTTTTAAATAGTTATTTCTTGATTAGATTCAAATAGTCCAGGGTTATTTGCACATCTCATTCCTGGAGAAAATCCCTCTTCACTTAAAGTCTTGCCTCCATAACCTATAAGAATTTGGATGCCCATAAGAGGCAGTTGGAACATGCAGAGGCTAACACACTTTGTGCTGAGGTCTTTGACAGGTTTTTGCTATCCCCACCCTTCCTGTAGTGTTGACATCTAATTTGAAAATTCATGCAGAAAATGATAATGTAAAAGACGTTAAAAGGATATGGGAATGGAGATATTTTCCAAAATAGGAAAAATGAGAAAGCCTAGGCAAGTATTGAAGATCTGTTTAGGTTTGTTATACAAAAAGGATGAGACAAAAATAATATACACATATTCTTAAAATTTCTATGGTCATAGTTTAGTCAAATAGTTTAAGGAACAAAATATAAATCTAGTCAATGTTGTGCTGCTCAGATGTAAGACTTCAAAAATCTTGGTCTGCAGTACTATACTGCCCACCTGTAGCAAAGGGAGACAACTCGCTATTGTTCTAAAATGATGGATAAATTTTTTTTCCCCTATCTAGAAGCCTTTGAGAGGGAACACGACAATTTTTGTCCCTTGCCCTCCAAGGTCAATCAAGTTCCAGGGGACTATGGAACATCTCTCAAAATGTCCTGTAAATGTGGTGAGTCACCTGTCCTCTTCTTTAGGGAGGACATGGAGACCCCCACAAGATGGACTCGTACCAGTGTCCAGTCTACAAAGAGGAGGGTCAATTTAGAGGAAACATCTCATTCATGCCTCCAAGTGAAGCCAGACATGGTTGAACTGGACCTTTGACTTATCTTCACATAGTTGGAGCTGGTAAAATAAAGGAGCCAAGAGCTCCTCCCAAGCCCATGTGACCCCTGTGGAACAGATCCTCAAATGACCTTAAGTGTAAAAATAAATTGATTTATTTGGGCAATCTGTATGGTCTTAAACACCCAAAAAGAAAGTATAATCAAAGAGTAAATAAAGTCTTCAGTATATTTCTTTAAGAGTTCAAGGGATTCCACTTCCCAGGCATTAGGCTTAAGTCTATATAAAAAGTTATTTAGACAATTATTTCTCATTTATGATTTTGTTCCTAACCAGAAAGTGCTGCTCAGATATAAGACTTCAGATCTCAGTCTGCAATACTGTAGTGCCCACTTGTAGCTAAGGGAGACAACCAGCTATTGTTCTAAAATGATGGATAAATTGGTTTTCTCACCCTATCTAGAAGCCTTTTATAGGAAACTGACACTGATTCTAAGAACTCCCATAGCTATCAAAACACCTGAAAGCAAATCCTGAATCCATCACTCTAGAGTCCAGCCTTGGAAGACAAAAGAAAAATGAGGAGGAACCCAATAGAGGGATGCCTTTGGAAGCCCTTTTCAAGAAATTCCAATAGACTCTCATATGAACATTTGAAAATTGCCCTGTTCTGACTTTTTTCTAGTTCCCTGTGTAGAACTCGTAATGCTAACTACTCTTGCCTTTACTTCTCTTTCACATCTCCTGTTCATGATTCAAGAACTTTCTTTTCCCCTTAAGAGAAAAGAGTTATGCAATTTGGGAATCTTTTAGATAGACCCACTGAAGGGGTACTCCAATTGCCTCACCCTGCATCCCTGTTCAGCATGGAAGAAGCCAGAGCTGTCCGCATCCTTATTCCCTATTGACAATTTGAGTAACCCCTTCAGAGGTTAGTGTGATAAGAATAATAGGTAGGAATTGGCTAGGCAGTTAGGGTAAAAAGACCCCAAAGAAAAGTAGCCAGTTTCTTGGCTAAAAGTCAAAATGTCCTTGGGACTGTTAGCAACATACTCTGTTCCAAAGGCCAAAAATGTCAAAAATATTTGGGAGCTTATATCTAATCCTTAAAAGATTTTAGGGTTATCTCTTCAGAGGGGGGAATGTTAGAGTACCCAGAAGCCCCATAAAAATTATCAAATGAAAGAAGAAAAAAAAAAGAAAAAAAAAGTGATAGGGAGATATGGGAGGTGTTCGATGGGAAGGTCTGGGCATGGATTTGATCAAAACACCTTATATGCATGTATAAAAGTCTCAATAAAGGTTTTGTAAAAGTTAAAAAAACTTTAAAAAAAGCAAATATAATTCAAATCAGGCAGTGCTTGAGACTAAAGATGGCTTAATTTTGCAAACACCAGTAGATACAGCAACTTCTCAGATAAAATTGGTGTCCTGACTAGCTTTAATTGTCAACTTGATACAGCCCAAAGTCATCTGAGAAGAAAACCTCTTGAAGAATTGCCTAGATCAAAAGTGACTGTGGTCATGTTTGTGGGGTAAGGTCTGATTGTTATTGATGTAGAAAGCCCAGCCCACTGTGGTTGATACTATCACTATGCCCCTGGGATGTAAAAGAAAACTAGTTGAGTGTAAACTGACCTGAGATCCAGATAGCACAGCAGCATCCTCCCTAATTCCAGCTGTACATTTTTTTATTGTCAAAAGATTCCCAGTGTATTTATTATATTTCCTCATCCTCTATTTAATATATGAATCAATAATTTGTTTACTACATCTGAAACTTAACAATAATACTTCAAAAAACTTGCAATCATATTATGAATGATCCCCTATGTCCTGGTTACTTTCAGCTGTCAACTTGACAAAGCCCAGAGTCATTTGTGACTCTCCTTTGGAAAACCCCCCAGATCAGACTGACCCTTAGGCATTTCAGTGAATAGTTTCCTGATTTTTGATTGATGTGGGAGGACCCCACTCATTGTGGGTGGTGCCATCCTTGGGCTGGTGTTCCTGGGTTGTAAAAGAAATTCATTTTAGACAGACATGGTAGCACACACACCTTTAATCCCACAATTCTCTAGACACAGGCAGGCAGATCTCTGTGAGATGGTGTCCAGGCTGATGCACATAGCGAGTTCAAGGCCAGCTAGAGTTACAGGAAGACAATGTGTCAAAAGCACAGAACAGAAGAAAACAAAACCTAGCTGTGTGTGCGTGGGTTAGCCAGGAAGGAACATTCTCTGTGGTTTGTTCTATATTTCTTTGACTGTGAGTAAGTTCCTGCTCTGAGTTTACTCAATAATAGACTGTGACCTGGGAAATGTAAGGCAAATGATCCCTTTTCATTCATCATATTTCTTTTGGTCAGCATTGTTTATCATAACAATAAAAAGGAAACTAGAATACCTGATCATGAATATTCTGAAAATTCAGCAATAGGGACCATACTATGAGGTGTATAATCAACACCACAAGACAATGCTGAGTTGCCTGAGCAGGTCTGAGCATAGCATGACTAAGCAGCCCATAGTTTTAGTGGCAGGAAGCCCCATATTCTATGGTAGCACCAGAGACTCCTATTTTCAACGATTCAATTTTCATGAATACAAGAACATACAAGGGAGTTGAGCAATGTTATTGGTACTCTATTTCCCTGAGTTAAAACCACCCCTGCTCAAATTTACACTGACTTCTATTTTTCTTTATGCATTATAAGTACATTATACTCACATGCCTCAGGCATAAATACTTCTGTCCTTAAGAATTTATGGATGACATGGTCATGTCTGAACCGTTATGCTGAGGAGGTGGACAGTTACATGCACAATAGTCTCTCTGGGTCCCTCACCCAAATCTCCCAGTCATCTTGAAAACATGGTCCTGCTGTACATTTTTTGACTGTAAAGTGCATTCATTGGCCAGAGGAAATGCTTTGTGCAATAGCAAACAGGTCTAGCTTCATGTTCCTGCTTTGAGCTTCTGCTGTGACTTCCCTCAATGATGGCCTGTGACCTGGAATTATAATCTAAAATCAGCCCTTTCCTCCCCTAACTTGCATATGGTTAGAGCATTCTAGCACAACAACAGAAATTAAACCACAACAATGGGCAGCTGGGCTCATTCCCTTCAAAAGTCAATGTGGAGTCAATATTAGTTTTTGGGTCAAGATTATTTTGAATTAGCTCCCAAAGTCAACATTACTAGTTGTCTGTGTTTGCTAACCTGTCTTCTTTGAGCATCATTTCTTTATCTGTAAATAGAGTAATAAAGATAACTGCACTAAATCACTTGTTAAAAGAGAGTAATAGTTTAATTCACTTAATATACTTAAAGAGAATGGAAGAGAAAATAGCATCAAGTTAATGTTAGCTATAGAAAATGTGAAGATAAGCTCGGTTGTAACTTGGCCTGATGTGGACTCAACTAAGTGATAAGCCTTCAGGCAAGTCTGTAAGGGATTTTCTTGATCAGTTATTTAAGTGGAAAGACTCATTCTAAATATGGTTAGTACCTTCCAATGGCAACAAGGTCAGGGAGGTCTAGGAGAACAGGCTTTGCTTTTTGCCTCAGTACCTTTATGTTTCATTGGTGAGTTCCTTCATCCTAAGTGCATCCACCCTACTGTTGCTGCTGCTGCTGCTGCTGCTGCTGCTGCTTCTGTTGTTGCTGTTGCTGCTGCTGCCATCTTGCCATCCCTTCATGGACCTTGGAACCCAGACTTCTATGTGAAGGATACTGTCTCTCCAACAACCTGCCAGACCATCAGCTCCTGTTTGGACTGCTGAGCCATCCAGCCTCATGGACTGAGTAGCTACTGGATTCTCGTCATCTCCAGCAAGAAGGTAGTCATGGCAGGGCCACCCATGCTGGATCATGTAAGCCAATCTAGTAAACCCCTTTTAATATATATCATTCTATTGGCTGTGTTCTTCTAGAGAACCCTAACACAGCAACCCATTTGAGGTCCAATCTCAAATCCACCACTTATTTACTATAGAGAGCCTCAATTTCCTCTTATTCAAACCAGGGAAAGAAGAGGCGTAAGAAGCTCATGAGATAATGGGTATAAAAGTTTTATCATAATGGTAGTGATCTAGCACTGAATTGGCTTATTAATTTTTGGTGTGTGTGTGTATGTGTGTGTGTGTGTGTGTGTGTGTGTGGTGTGGTTATATGCTGCTAGTGGATGTGCCTGTGTGCACACAGAGGCCAAAAGAAGATATCAAGTGTCCTGTCATTTTTTTGCCTTATTCCCCTGAGACAAGGTCTCTCACTGGACTTGGCAGTCAGTAAGCCGCAGCAATCCTCCTGCCTCTGCCTCCCACAGAGTTAGGGCTATAGTCATATGTATGGCCACACCTAGCTTTTTACATTGTTGTTGGGGAATGTGAATTCAGACCCTTATGCTCAAGTAGCAAGAATTCTTACCCACTGAGCCATCTCCCTAGATCAGTAAATAGTTTTAGATAAACATGGTGGCAATATGTTTAAAATGATAGGTTGGCATAGTGAGAGATGAGTAAATGATAATTTTCTCTGCTCCTAACTTCCACTCTCCCATGCATTTCATGAACACATAATGTGCTGTTAGAAGGCAAAGCAGACAATTTGGCCTAGATGAGCTAATATGCTTTGTGTTGCAAAATTCACCCATGGGGCTAGATAGATGACTTTGCAGTTAAAGAGTACTACTGTTATTTCATGAGGACCAGAGTTTGGATCCCTGTGCTCACATCATGCAACTCACAACAGCCTGTAACCTCTGCTCCAAGAGATCTGACACACTCTTCTGGACTTTACAAGGAAACAGGCGTGCTCAAGCCCACATGTTAAAAAATGAAATCTTCAAAATCAACCATATTTGAAATTAACAACTACAAAACCCCACCCACCAAGGTCATAATATTTACCTGCATCTTGGTGTGTAACAGATTTCTATTATATAATTAGTCTACCTACAATAACTATTGCTTCTGTTTGGTGATGGGGAAACCCTGGTTCAGGCAGTGTACTTACACAGGCACAGGCCGGATAATACAAGACTCACTGTAGACACCCAATATAGAAAAAGACGTTTTTGGACTCTTTATCATACCTGTCTCCTAAAATGAAGAAATGGCTCTGTCTGTGTGATGGATTTGGAGGTTTTATGAATTCTATATTCATGTTCAAACCCCATCACCTCTTTCTCTAAATTGTTCTCAAACCAGAGAGTGTTAAAAATAAAAATGGAAATGAATTCCGTTTTTAAAAACATAAGCATAATACTGAAGAAGCAAATGAGATCTTTGATGAAATGGTGCCTGGGAAAGACCCACAGAACTACCCTGCACGGGTAGTCATCTCTGGAGCAGCAAGCTCCCTTTCATCAGCTGGCTGCTGATTAGAAAACTGTCTAGGCACTGGAAAGATGGTTGAGTGGTGCTGCCGCTTTTGCTAATAACTTCAATTGTCAATTTGACACACCTAGGAAGAGGGAAACACCTCAACTGAGGTATTTTCTCCATCAGATTGGCCTATGGGCATTTTGTATAGCATTTCCTTGACTGTAGAGTGGTATGTGAGGGCACCACCCACTGTTAGTGCTGTCACCTCTGGGCAGGTGGTCCTGGGTTGCATAAGAAAGCAGGTTGAGCACAGGCCAGAGGAGCAAGCCAGTAAGCAGTGTTCATCCATGGTAGGTGCTTCAGTTGCTGCCTCTAGATTCCTGCCCTGAGTTCCTACCTTGGGGTCCCTGATGAACTGTGACCCAGAGATGTAAGCCAAATAAACCTTTTCCTCCCCAATTTGGTATTGGTCAGAGTGTTTTGTCACAGCAATTGAAAAGTAACTAGAGTACCCAGGAAAAATAAATGTGAGGATTTTCCTCCCATGCGATACATGGAGATGCTGTTAAATATTCTCCAATAAGGGTCAACTACAATGACAGCCTAACATTCTTTAATTTACTATTAAAGTTTGCTTTCTTCTCATGTTAAGTCTCAGATAAAGTGGACATGGAAGATGACCACTGAAGAACTTAACTCATCTGATAAACATTTGACAGATATTGTAGAATTTATATAGCATATTTCCTAACTTGTAGTGAAGTGTGGTATGTGTGATGTGAGCATCCCCAGCATTACAATCTACCCACCACTATCATATCCCATTCCTGCTTTTTTGCCATTAATATTATTATTCTATGACATCCTTGAATCAGAATAATTCTTTCTGGGGGCAGGAGGCAATGCGTATGCGTGTACATGCTCATGAGTGTTTATATACATGCAAAGGTGTACAGGTGCATATGGAGGCCAGAGGAGAACCTCAAGTGTCATTCTTTCTCAGGCACCACCCAAGTGCGTACCACATCATGTCTGGTTTTTATTATGTCAATATGGATAAATTAACTCAGGTCCCAGTGCTTACATACCTAGAACTTTATCAACTGAGCCATCTCCCCAGCTTCTTAGAATAATTCTTTTTTGAAAAAAGATTTACTTGTGCTGGGTGTGTGTGTGTGTGTGTGTGTGTGTGTGTGTGTGTGTGTGTGTCTGTCTGTCTGTCTGTCTGTCTGTCTCTCTGTCTGTCTGTGTCTGTCTGTGTCTGTGACTGCCTGGCTGCTTGTGCACATGAGTTTAGTGCCTGTGGAGGCCAGAACTGAGCATCTGATTCTTGGGGCTGGAGTTAAAGGTAGTTGTGAGTCCAACTTGGGTGCTCTGAAGGAAACTCCATTCTTAACCACTGAATCATGTCTCTAACATCTTCATCTAAATAATCTAATAATAATCCTCTAATAATCTTGATTATTCTTCTAATCAAGCATAATTCTTGATTCTGCTGATTCCATGACTTAGCACCAGCTCAAGATTTAGCTCAGTGGCCCTATCCAATTAACCCTGATTTTGTGTTCTTTCTCTCAAGTGTCACCAAATGTCACTGAACATGAGAATATATGGAGAGATTAAATTGCAACAATGCAAACAACTTTGAATTTAGTTTTAGATATTTTTAACATTGCAGATTAACTGAGTCCCAAATTCAGATTTCAGATCTTACAACTTGCCCCTCTGCCCACAAAGTATAGCCTCACTTAACTCCTGAGCAATGTGTATTTATTAGTATTACCTAGCATTTATTTTCATATTAGTCTTTATTTCTAGTATAAGTATTAATCTTTATTTCTAAGTATAGATAACTTAGGCACTTTTATTATATCCTTATCCCCAAGACTCATTTAATATTTCTAAAAGAAAAGTAAATTCTAGCTGCTAATTTTAATATACTAATTTTCTTCAAAATGAGGTAAAGTAAATGACTTGAAAATGAAGCCACACACCTACAAGTGTCTGACTCCACCAAAAAAAAAAAAAAACAAAAGAAAACAACAACAACAAAAAACACTCCTCAGAACAAGAAATTAGTTAACTGGGGACAAAAGCTGGCTGTCTCTTAGGGATAGAGAAGGGTACAAAGTGGTTGTACATCAAGGAATTTATCATAAGTTAGGGGGATGAAAAGGGGATGCACAGGTCAGAACAGGCCGACCACAGGGACATCTGGAGGAGACACCAAGAAACCAAGGGAGGGATTCATAGCCACAAATGTGACCTGGGAAAAGGTAAGTTTCATTTCTTCCGGGAAGAAGAAGAGTTTCAGTGCTCTGTTGCATGGGGCTTCTGGTAACCCCAACAACTCCTACCTTGTGTCCCTGATGCCTTCCTAGTGAATGAGACCCCTCTGAGTCTGTGATTTCATTTATTATTGCACTCTAAGCACATGACTCTTGCAAGGCAGAGGACTCTATGTGTGCTAAGGGAGTGGATTCTGTACTTTTATGTTGAAGTTGCAGAATGTAGGAGGTGAGATTCCATAGGTAAAAAGGAAAAATAAATCATGCTTTAATATGAGGCTCTGTGAATCAGTTACTGCATAATTTGGGAGAAATCATTTAGCAAACTGAGCTTCTGTGCCTTCATCTGCCAAGCTGATTTCATATGTCCCAGGAATGTTCTAAGACTTAAACAAGGTAAGAAATGAAAATATGAATGTGTTTCTTCTCTTCTCTATGGCATACAGTTTTGTGAATAAAAACTACAATAAAAAAGATGCATAATGGAAAGCTTTAGGTACTTTTCATGTCTGCTTTCAAAGACTTGTAGAGGAATTTTTATTTGCCTGGGAGCTTGGTGCTGGGTCTATGGTGGCTCTGCCAACTGCAGTGAGCATTTCCAGTGAGCTGTAGTCACTTGCCATGGATCTGGCCTCTGTAAACTCAAGCCTTAAGTGTGAGTCCCACATATTTCTGCCTGATGTACCCAGGGCAGAAACCCCCAGGAATAGCCTTGAGTCATAGGATTGTCAGCATAGGGTTAAATGCCAAGGAACTAGTGATAGTCCTTGCATTCCAGAGCAATTATAAATTATTATTTTAGTCCAACTTACTAATCTCTGTCTTGCCTACTCCTTTTTGCAAAATCACACCCAAAATCCCACAAAATATGCACTGAGAAGATGTCTCAATAATGAAGACTTGAGTTCAGGTCCCAGAACCCAGATAAAGCCAGATGCAGTGAAAGGTGTCTATAATTTAGTGTTCTTTTGGTAAGATTAGAGGAGACAGGAGAATCACTGAAAGATTGTGGGCTGGATAGCCTGCAATATGCAACAGCAAGCAAGCGCCCCTGTCTTAAACAAGGTGGAAGGCAAAGAATGTCACCAGAGGCTGTCCATTGGCCTCTGCACACACACTGTAGCATGCATACACCCTTACCAAACACATACATATATACATCATTGCCTTTGATACATTTCTGTTGCTGTGATAAAATACCATGACCAAGGCCAAGTATGGTGACCATACCTTTAATCCAGCACTTGGGAGGCAGATGCGGGCAGATCTTTGTCAGAGTTTGAGGCCAGCCTGTTCTACATAGTAAGCTCCAGGCCATCCACATCTACATACGGAGACCTGGTCACAATCAACAACAACAATAAAACAAAAACAATGAGGCTAGAAAAACAGTTCAGTGGTTAAGAGCACTGGCTGCTCCTGTAAAGGGTCTGGGTGTGATTCCCAGCACCCACATGACATCTGAAAACCATCTGTAACTCCAGTTCCAGGGGATTCAGATCTGATGCCTTGTTTGGCCTCCATGGGCAGTGCACACATGAGTGTACTTACATACATGTAGAGACTCATATCTGCTGGTAGATGGATGAAATAAGTGAAGGCAAATGACTCAATCTTCAGGTGGGGAAGAGTGAGTTTAATTCTTTACCAGTGCATTTTTATATTGTCAAAACTAGTTACAAGCTTTCTGTTTGTGCCAGGATGCATGAAAGAATTAGTTTCACAAAGAACAAAGCAATTCTACAGGCTTACTTTTAAAGTTAATCAATAGACTACAAAAAATATATTTGTTTCTTACACAATCTATAGATTTTAACAATTACCAGGAAGGCTAGTCAGCCGGTGATTATGTTTAACATTAAATAGACATCCTATGTCTTATAGTACCATGACTTAGACTTAGGTTTTTCTCTGATCTATGGCTAAGGCACTATTCCACCAAGCCCTGCATTCTTGTTTTCAAGAACTGTCTGGACTTTGTCCCTGACCATTCTTAACCTCTTCCTTGCTGCTCTCCTTCACATACACATAGACAAAACACTTATACAGATAAAATTAAAATAAATTAATTAAATTTAGACAAAGCAAAGAAAAAAATACTATGACCAAAAGCAACTTATCCCCCTGAGGAATCCTGCATATAATGATGCACCTCTTTTTCTTTCACCTGCAGCAAACTGTCTCGTCAGTGGCATTCATCTCGTCAGCTACAACCACCATCAAGTTTTCTTTTTAATTTAACGCATCTTAACATAAGCAGCATAGTTCAGTGAGATACCAATTGGGACATCAGATTCTCACTGCGCTCTTAGCCAATTGATCTACACTGGTTCTGTCTCTTAGCTACATTCATGAAAAGGAAATAACAGTCTGCAAGTTATGGCTTATTATGTTTATGCAAAATAAATGATCAATATTTAGTTTTTCATAGGGCATTACTATTAGAGTTGCTTTAAAAATATAAAAACATTTGAATTTTCATGGGGTTAAACTCATTAGAAAAACAAAAAATTATAATTGGACGAGTTTAAGCAAAATGAAAACTGCTATAGAAAAGAGTTCTGAGGCGTAAAACATGTTTTTTCTTCTGGTTCGTTCGTTTGTTTGCCAGCTTTTTATTTTTTCACACTGGGTCTTTCTATGTATCCCAGGATGGCCTTGAATGCAGGATCTTCCTGCTTCAGCCTTCTGAGTAGCAGGATTACAGGTGTGTACCGTTATACTTGGGACAAACTGATGACTTGTGACATAGTTTGAGAGGTAGAGGGAAGCTCCCCATGATAATGATATCTGAGTTGACAACTAGACAACTAGTTGACTAGTGAGCCGGATCAGGCCCTGCGGCATGAAGAGGGTTGCCCTGCATCTCTGGGTACACAGAAGCAGAAAGCACAGGGAAGAACGTGATGTCCCCACTTCATCACCCAGTCTTCTGCACAGAGCTTTCTAACAGAGAGCAATACTTCTTGGATATTTCTTAATAAGAGAACTCTCCTTTACTGGTAACCTGATGATATCACATTCTATACTGAACACACATATATACTAATCAGTAAAACTTATGCATATTCTAAAATTTTTTTTAAAAATCTAGGAGTCTAGAGAGATGGCTTAGCAGTTAAGAGTACTTCTCTCTTGCAGGGGACCCAGGTTGAGTTCTCAGCACCCAAGTCAAGTGGCTCACAATAGTCTGTAACTTCAACACCACGGGATCCGACACCCTCTTCTGGCCTCCGTAGGTACCTGTACACATATGTACATACTTCACTTGCACTGAAAAGACATTACCTTGCATTAGCATTTGTTTAGAGAGCAGGAAATATGTCATTCCATTTTTCCATCTATCATCATTTATTGTTCATGTCCACAAGATTCAGGAAGAATCTTATTTTCTATGTGAAGCCTTTATAGTAAAGTCAGGGTGCAGAAAAAGGGATGGAAGTTCAACCCAAAGGGCAGCTGCACATAAAGGGTTCTGGTTGAGACACTGAAGAAAGAAATTGCATCAGACAAGGAGAATCCTGATGGGTTTCTGAAGGAAATGAGACTTGAAAGGAGACTTGGAGAAGTCAACGACATTGTTCACCCTGAAATTTCTGACACACCTCACACCTAAGCAGGGGAGACATGCTGAGGACCCTAGATGTAAGGACACTAGGAGTTTCTTTTAGAGAAGTTTTATATAATTTCATAGCCAGGCTCACAGTGCATGGTAGCACTTGTTCATTTTATGCATGGTTCCCAGAGCTGGAGAGGTCAGGAGACTTGCTAAGGGCCACATAGCTAATTAGCTCCTTCTCCAGAGCCAGGCTCTTCCCTCCTGACTTCACAGCATGTGGCAGAAACCACAGCCCCATAGCAAATGCGAAAAGGCTGTCACATCACTGCAGGTATTTTAGGGACACATTCCCATTTAAGAATCTCTTTCAAGTCTTTGTGCTTTCTAATGTGTTTAGGAATAGCTTTACTTCCATGTCCCCATGTATTCACAGAAGGTTAGACTGTAATTGACCCTTTGAGGCAACTCACAGGGGACAAAAATGTATCAGGACCAAGAAGTCAACTCACCTGTGGGGTTATTCAATAGCGAATTCAGAACCTGAAATCAAGTTTGGAAGAATTTTCTAAACGGACAGAAACTCAGGCAACAACTAGTCTGTCTTGACTTGTTAGATTCTTCTGCCATTATTTCCTTACCACAGTAGCACAATAAATGAAAGGGGAACACAAATGATTTCTCTTCCTTCATTCAATCTGTGCTTAAAAGGCCCATGAGAGGGTGTAAATATGGTCTTAGTGTGTTAACTGTGCCTTAAGAAAGACTGAGGCAAGTGACATAAATGGTGCATAAGTGTGTGTGTGTGTGTGTGTGTGTGTGTGTGTGCACGCATGCTCAGGTGTACCTCTGAGTATACTTGCATGTGTGAGAGCACATTCATTTCTTTGATGAGAGAGGGTCTCTCACTGAGACCGTGGACTCATCTGTTTTGCTTGGCTTTCTGGCCAGTGAGCTCCAGAGATCTACCTGTATCCACATTCGCAGCATGGCACCACATTTTGCTTTCTGCATGGGTTCTTGGGGATGGAATCCAGGTCCTCATGCTTGTATGGAAAGCACTTTTAACTACTGAGGCATCTCCCCCATACTCAATTTTACTTTTCTCAAACAGCACTTGTATTAATATATGAGGACATTTGTTCAGAATATAGTACTGAAGGACATTTGCTCAGACTATATTACTCAGCTCTCATCAGCTTCCATGTCTCATGTCCCTTTGAGAAAGACCAGGGTTCTTACCCATTTGGCTTAATATATCTTATGTTTGGAGTGAAGACAAATAAAACACAACCTTATCAGTCTGTAAAACCTTCCTGGTCTGATGAGCTATGAATAGCCTTGCTCCTGTGCTCCTTTAAGATTTAGCTCAAGGGTTTGAGCTAAATGTTTGCTTGACCTAATGTTCTTTATCCCCACTATGATGTTCTTTCTTTTCTATTTGGCATTTCTTTGTATCCACTGCAATTACCGCACTTACCATGTGAAGCTGGTACCTTGGGCTTTGTGTGGCTCCCCTACACATCAGAGTGCATACAATTGCAAGTCAGTGACTATATTTCATATTTACATTAGGAATGTAGGAACTTAGGATACAATAGTTGTCCAAATAGTGCTGAAGTGAAGAAAATCTAACACATGCAAAGTAGCTGTAAACTTCATGAGTTCAACGATCATGCCTTAGACCTATCTGCAGGCAAGCAGAGCTGGCCATGTAGCTATTTGATGTCTCCACTAGAAGGTAAACGGAAAAGGGAGGTATTATATGTGATGAATAATAAAGAAGATAGGTATTGATGATACCTAGAAGTAGAAAGATAGTGGACTATTATTAAAGAGTGAAGCAGTGTTTTCTGGGTAATGGAAGATTTTGAAGTTTGGACGGAGTTAGGACAGGGAAACAGGAATTTCAAATGGAAGGCATCTTAATAAATAGGCATGTTATGGGCTAGAGAGATAGCTCAGTCATCAAAGTACCCACATTGCCAGTACAAGGACCTTATTTGATCCTTTGAACCCACATTAAAAAGCTAAACATGATGGCACAGACCTATAATCTGAGTCCTGGGAAGGAAGAGGCATGTGTATCCCTAGGGCTCAGTGGTCAGCCAGGACAGCCTACTTGCTGAGCTATAGGCCAATGAGAGACACCTTCTCAAAAAAAAAAAAAAAAAAAAAAAGGGTAGACAGTACCTGAGAAAAATCTGAGGTTATCTTCTGGACTGCACATCCCTTACACACCAAAGCAAAGACACTTTCAAACACGCACACACAACACAGCACATGAGTCCCTGCATATGCAACCACAAACACACACACAAACATAAGAAAATAAAACATTTGTGCTCCCTAAAGATTCCAAGCAGTAATTATACTTAATTGACTGAAGTTAGAGCACTAATTTATTTGCTTGTTAGTAGTGGAATTTTCACACTCAAAAACGTTTACCAGTGCATAAACAGAGCAGTAAAATGTCTTTGGTTGTGTCTAAAATACAACAGGCTTAAAAACAGGAGTTAATTAGACATTGACATTTTATAACAAATATGA
>NW_008336075.1:2538052-2544186 GCF_000622305.1 Nannospalax galili | reverse complement strand
CTTAGGGAAAGTAAAATTAGAGGAGGGAAAATATTTTAATGGAAGTATCTATCTATCTATCTATCTATCTATCATCTATCTATCTATCTAAATATAGATAGGTATATTAAAGTCTATAGTGTATATTTGTGTCTTTGAATGTCTTTCACTATCAGTCTATCCACTGGGCCCACCAAGAGTTTCATCCCTGTAAGACACTGTCTTTTCCCTTCCCAACAACCATCAATTACCAGAAGGTACTTATGCTGGGTTGGGATTTCTTATCCACTTCCTTTTTCCTTAAAATGTATCCACATTGCTAGTACAAGGACCAGTACAGTATAATAGACAACTTCCTCTTATAGGCCAACCCCTGCCTTGAGACCAAGTGACATTTTAAGTAACTGCAATCTTGGAAGCCATTCCACATTTCTTAGTTGAATGGTAAACTGTGAATAACAACCTTGTTAGATCTACCTCAAAATATTGCTGCCAAAAATGAAGTAGTTCATATAAAGTCTTAAGTACTGCATCTGATCATACAACATACTCATAAATTTTAGTAGGAATTGTGTTTATACTTATTTATGTATTGAACAGTTATTCATTCAAATAATGATTGTGTGACAAGCATATGTGTTCTGGTATCTTGTATGTAATATTGATACATCAATGAATTAAAACAGAAAAAAACATCAGTCTTACTGTTAGAGGAAGGAAAAAGGCTCAGTTATAAAATAAAATAGGGTCAAGCTTGGAGTAATCTTAGCATTCAGAAGGCAGGGGAAGGCAGGTCATTGTGAGATTGAGGCCAGCGTGGTTTGCATAGCAAGTTCCAGGGTAGCTGGGGCTACATGGAGACCCTGTCTCAAAACAGTAACAATAAAAATAATAATGTTAGATACTTGGACTGGGGAGGGAGGAGGGAGGTCAGATGAGGGGGAGAGAGAGTAGAAATGAATGGATCTTGGGGGCTAGGGGAGCCAGAATGAAATGTGTTGGCTCTGGAACTCCCTGAGGAATGTACATATGGTGTCTGAACATTAATGCATAGGTATAACTGGGGGTTGTATGATAAGGAGCGCAGTGCCAGACAGGAGAGACTTCCCTTCAAGTGGTTGGTCAGAGTAGTCCACAAGACTCCCAAAATAACACAGGCTATTGCCAGAACTCTTGGTTATCATCCAGAACTAGAAGATAAGACCCACTGCTGAAGACAGGACATACTTCAGACACAGGGCTTGGAGAGATGCAGCAGGAATTTACCTGGAAGCCTTCTACATGAATTTTAGCTCTCATAGTTCTAGAGGATACTGTGCAAGCTGCTAAGGGAGAAAATCATTCAACGGTCCAAACCCACCCTAAAGTGTAATAACCATAAGACCAGCACAGCAGATTACCTCTATTGGTGCAATAGTGGCATTGTTAACTGGGGGGTAATCAACAGCTATCTAATTGGGCTTAAAGCCCTCTCAATGGGAGGGAACTCATGGGTGGCACTACAAGCTCAACCAAATATACTTGGCAGGGGAGGACATAGAGCCTGGAGAAAGCCCTATCTCTTTCATATCTCAAGACAAAAGAAACTTCTTACTATATGCTAAATAAATATCAATTCTTATGTTTATAGACAAGCATGCTTTACAGCACTCATCAAAGAAGCTTCTTTTTGCAGCAGATGGAGGCTACTGTACAACTGGTCACACATAGAAAATATACATCTGAGAGATGCCAAGTCCTAGGTGACATATCTACAGTGAAACCTCTACTCTTAAGGCTCATGAAACATAGTGGAACAGGGGGTAGAGAGAAAACTAGTGTATCCTTCAACTTTCACCAGTGAAACTTCCTTATACAACAGAGTCCAATGCACACAGAATGCCACAACTGGCCAAGTTTTAGAGACTTAGAGACTGAAGAGTGTGCATCCATGGATAGGACTCCTATATTAGACCTTGCCCACCAACAGCTCAGGGGTCATTGCAGATGAGAGGGCAAAAGTTGTAGGAATCAGTGTTGGTCCATGAATATGGGGAAACAGAGGCTTTCAGGCCACTGGAAGCTTGCACATGTGAACTTGTGATAATGGTGGAGTTGAGCACAAGACCCATGTCAACTCAGTCAAGTCCCAGAGTGGAACGAGGGAAAAGAGTGGTGGGCCAGCCATAGTCTGGGAACCCTTGAAGACTGATTACTACTTGTTGAGTGAGCATAGACCTCTATGATCTCTACATAGACTGATCCAACTCTAATGGATGAATTTGCATCAAAGGACATCTGGGCACAAATGCTTGACTAGATATGACTTAACATGTACTGAGGAATGTATGAGGTCCGGTGGTGTGCCCGTTAGGAGGCATGGATGGGGGAGAGGGTCTAAATTTGATGAAGAACTGTTGCATGAAATGTATAAAAGCTCAATAAAAGTTTTTTAAATTGTGAAATAGGGCAGAGGTACAGCTTAGTAGGCAACGTATTCACCTTGCAAGCATAAAGTTCTGAGTTCAGTTCCAAAAAACCATATTAAAAAATATCTGGGTATGGTGGCATGTGTTTGCAGTCTCAGTGCTGAGGAGGTGGAGACAGGTGGATCCCTGGGCCTGGATGCCCTGCCAATATGGTCCACTTGGCATGTCCTAGGGCAATGAGAACCGAGTCTCATGAAATAAGATGGAGTACAGCTGAAGAATAAGAGTCACAGTTTTTCTCTTGCCTCTATATGTATGCACACACATGTGCACGTGGCACTGTGTAAATGCAATATATAAACACATAAAAATTAAATAAATGTCAGCTAACATAAATTATAATTGTTAGTGTGTTAAGGAAGAGCACAGTATACATTAAGAGGTGGAGTGTGCCAATTTTATATGAGATCGTCAAGGAGTGACTTGATAAATTACTATCTAAGGTGATATTTTAGGGGCAGAAAAAGAGAATACTGTGTCTGAGAGGGCTGCAGTTTGAGGAAAGAGCACATGCAATTATTCCTAGATGCAGGTCCCAGGGAGTAGTGAATAAGCAACTAGGGAATTGCCAAGACCTGGACATAGGAATATAGTGAGAAAAGGAGTGGTGCTAGCTCTTGAAAATACACAATTCAGGCTTCATATATGAGTGACATGGAAGAATGTGGAGAGATGGCAAGGTTTGACAGATGACATTTTTTCAACAGGCAGTTCTAGATCATCTGTGAAAGTAGACTGCTTAGAAGCAAAAACCCTTCATAAGGACCAGGACTGGACTATGGGAAGACTGAAGGGCTCAGATATTCGCACACATATTAGACCTGGGTGGAAAGAATAAGCAGCCTCAAGGAAGAGTGAAAGTCTTTGGCCTAAAGCATTACGAAAATGGAGACATCCTTGTGTCTACACAGGACCTTGGTAAGAGGTATCATGCTCTTCCATAGCCTGGGGCTTCCCTGAGAAAATGGTAAATTCTACAAGAGCTATTCTATGTCTGCACTCTACTCAAATTCCCAGCAGGTTCTCAAGTAACTATGGGTCTTTTATAGCCAGTGGCCTATAAATACTAGAACAGGAAAAAAGAAAAAAATAACCTTCATTATCTATTCTCTGCCACCATACCGTTATACCCTTCACATTCATTACAATGCTTAACGTCTGAAGAGTTTGGCTACATTGGTTTCATTATTAAGAAGAACTCAAGACTCAGATCTGTCTACATCTTCTAAAATTGTCTGTGACATCTGGCATTCAAGGCATAGGAAATTAATATTAAAATGTACTCTTGTTCTATAGAATTACAATTTCTAATGTGAAACTTAGGAATCTGTGACTTTACACTAAAATTTTAGAAGACTATTCCAAAGGAAATGGATAATGGAAAAAAAGAACAAGGTTAGGCCATGAGAGCATCCTTAAGTGTCAAGGTAATTGTACTCCGCTACTACAAAAATTTAGCCTTTATTTTATTAATATTCAAGTATGTCAGTTCATAGAATAAATCTCCACATAGCTATTTGCTTCAGCACTATCAAACAGTCAGCTTATCTATTTCTACTTTTGCAGAACTTTTCTCCAAACTGAAACATTCCCTCCCAGAGAGATGAGGGAGACTCCTTAAGACTTAGAAAGTGAACAACTCACAAGTCTCTGGAAGTTCCTGATGCTTACATGATTCACAAGGTCCCTGATCAAAATTGTGTGTAAGGACTACTGAGGAGAAGAGACTGTCTGACATGTCCAGCTGCCTCAAGTCATATGGGGTGCCCTGGGTGTGCAGCTTTCAGGAGCTGTCACTCATCCTGGGGTGGGCTTTTCAGTGATGCAGCTCCCTTTGAATTGCCCATGCTCCTGTATGTAACTCCTCACCTATACTCCTGTAAGTAATCCCAATAAACTCACTTATTCATTAAGCTAGAATTGATGGTATGGTGGCTTGCAAGTATTTGAGCATTTTTTCCCCAGTTGGTGGCAATGTTTAGGGAGGTCTTAGAAGATGTGGCCATGCTGGAAGAAGTACATTACTGGGGGAGGGCTTAGAGAGTTCTTAAGCCTTGCCAGATCATGCCCTGCCTCTTGTGGTGCTTCAAGAGGTGAGAGCTTAGCTTCTGCTCCTCCTCCAGCCACCTCTGCCACCATGCCTCCTGCCATCATGGACTTTTGTTCCTTTGGAACCATAAGATAAATAAACTATACCTTTTATAAGTTCCCTTGGTAATGGTGTTTCTATCACAGCAACAGAAAAGTAACTAACACATATGGAATCATTTCTTTGGTTCTTTCTCTGTCCTTTATGTGGGGTGAACTGATATTTGTTCACATCGCCCCAGGAAATGTCACAATACACTGCTTTCACCTCAAATGAAGAGGATTAATATAGAGTAGACACGATGAGAATATTATATGTAAATATCAAAGCAACACATCTACTTAGAGGGAGAAACAACAACTTACTTAACAGATAACATTTTCTTTTTAAAAAATATCCATAAGTAAAATCTGTTCTTAATGTAATTCTATAACAATCAGCATTTAATATGGTAAAATTAGTAGCTTTTCAAAAGTGAAATAATCAAAATTTCTAATTAAATATCAACTCAAAAGCACTTTTTTCTTTTCAAAAACATAAGAATTAGGGATTAACTTTTGTGAAAATGGAGCTCTTGTTAAAGAAATAGAAAGTAATCATTCCTTAAATAAAATAAAATTAGAGGTTCTATATTTAGTGCTGTTGTCAATCCTTCCCAGCCTGCCACCCATCCTGCACACTTATCGTTTGAATTAGAAAAATATGCATCTATCCTAGCTCAGTCAGCTCTTCAAAAAGTACAGATATCTCCGGTAGAGTTCTGGGTTTAATGAAAAATCTATTATGCTCATCCGTGGCAGTTTGAGCACAGTCTGTGTCTGTGGTGTCTCCTTTTAGAATTCATTCAAGCAAAAGTAATTCAAGGCCTTCCCTGTGTGCCTAGTGGGCTACACCTACATTAGTTACTAACAGGGACAGTCTCAATCTGTGTTCTAAGGGACCCTACTTTCAGTCAGGGCACTGAGGTCAAAAGAACACAGGGAGCATGCTCTCTCTCAAAGTATATAATACATTTAACAAAATGAATGAGCTGAGACACTTTGCAGTAGATAGATGTGTTTCATTCGTTTAGCCTGATGGTACTAATTGTGTTGTATTGTGGAACGGCTTTGTCACTTATGCTGGATACTGTCCATTGTCAATTTGACACACCTGGGTAGAGGGACCCTCAATTAAGAAATTTCCTACATTTGATTAGCATGTCTTTCTGTGGGGCATTTTCTTGATTGTTGAATGATGTGGGAGGGCTCAGGCCCGGACCTGTTGACACCCCTGAGCATGTACGTTATCCTATGTTGTTTAGAAAGCAGGCTGAGCACCAGCCAGGGGAGCAAACCAGAAACTAGAATTCTTCTAGGATCTGTGCTTAAGCTCCTATGTCCAAGTTCCAGCCCTGAGTTCCTACCCTGACTTCTCTTAGTAATGAATTGTGGCTTGGGAGATGTAAGATAAAAGAAACCCTTGCTTCCACAATTGGTTTTTGTCCGTGTTTTTATACAGCCAATAGAAAGTAACTAATACAAAACCCAAAATTACAATGAAACTAAGTACTGAAAACATGATTGTGAAATAGTATTATACTCATCTTAATTTCTGTA
>NW_008336075.1:2525969-2537972 GCF_000622305.1 Nannospalax galili | reverse complement strand
TATATATCATTCCAAAGCAATTTCCTACTTCTAGATGTCCCTCAACTATTTATCATTAAGAACATTGCATTCTGGGGCTGGAGAGATGGCTCAGCGATTCACAGCACTGCCTGCTCTTGCAGAGGACCTGGGTTCAATTCCCAGCACTCACATGGCAGGTATGAACCATCCTTAACTCCAGTTCCAGGGAATCTGAAGCCCTCTTCTGACCTCCACAGCATTACATGACATGGGTGCACTCATATACATGCAGGCAATACACTCATACACATAAAATAAAAATAGAAATAAAATATTTTTTAAAAAAGAACATTGCAGTCCACATACCCACCACACTGCCTATTCTCAGTAATATTGATATGCCCCCAACATTTTGATAGACAATGGGAATGACATATAAGTCTCAGCTAAGACACAGCAGATAGCTGAAGCTATGATATGGTTTGATTCGTTAATGAAGGTAGAGACCCGGGTTAGGGAATGGGAGCTGGCATTTGCTTCATGGTTGTTCTCATATCCTTCTGCCATCCTTCCCACGAAGTACACACAAAGCATCATTGAAGAGGTGAGCCACAGCCTTGGTGAAGATTTCAACCAGCTCTCCACATTTGCCTATGGAAGTAATATGAGAAGATCTTAATCTAGAGAGGTATTTAAGAAGGTCTTGTGTAGACACCAGATCACCAACTTAAGTATAATTGTGTGGTCTAGAATAGCACTGGGTGAGGATAGCAACTTGGCAGCAGGAATTCAGTACATTCTCTCTGCTATACTTTGGATTCAAATTCACAAATACTGGCATACCATTAAAGACTTAGTACCTGGGCTGGCGTTGATGAGCATAAAACCTAACGGGAGGTCTTGATGTTAGTGGTGTTGTGTCCTGGACACTGACCCATGCTCCAGCCGTGATGGGCTGCTTTGTCATAGCTGGAAAGTAACAGGTCTGAATGACCATGGACTGGAACCTCAGGAACTGTAGTAAACTTTACCTTCCTAATTGGATTATATTAAATATTTATTACACAGACATAAAGATGATTACTATGTTCCTTAGCTGTACATCCAGTTCTAGGCAAACCAAAGCTTACATGTAAGAAACTTAATAACTGAAAACAGAAAAGTGGCTCTGCAAAATTTAACTATGTTTATGAGGTTTAATAGTAAGAAAGGCAATTGTCTGTTTTCAAAGTGAGAGAAGATGATGAGTGTGAGGTCTCAGGGCTTCTCTAAAGTGGAGAGCCTTCCTGAGAGCCAACCATCCCGGGACCAATAAGCTTCAGGCCTGGTACAGAACTCTGAGTGAGAAATCAGTTTATCCAAGCCATTTTCTGGCATAGTGTGGTGATTTGAGTGAGAATATGTCTCATAGGTTCTAAGCATTTAGGCAGTTTGTCTCAAGTTGGTGGTTCTGTTTTGGAAGGATTTAGGAGATATGTACATATTGGAGGAAACATGTCACTGAGGGGTGGACTTTGGAAATGCGTAAGCCTTGCTAGATTTCCAGTTGTTCTCTGTTTCCTGTGGATGAAAATGTAATCTCTTGGCTTTCTGGTACAGTCAGCCCTGCCACCATGCCTCCCATACCATTATGGACTCTAATCCCTCTGGAATCATGACTCAAATAAATGCTTCCTTCTATAAGTTGTTTTGGTCATGGTGTCTTATGATAGCAACAGAAAAGTAAAGTAACCAATGTATATATTAAGTGGTCATGCCATAGATATTGCATTATTTACTTGCCTCATTCATGTAAAAAAAAATACTTGACAAAAGCAACTTTTAAAAGGAAGTGCTTGTGCTAGAGAGACAGCCCAGTAGTTAAGCACCCTTTGGCTCTTTCAGAGGACTCAAATTCTGTCCCCAGCACCTATGTTGTATAGTTCACAATCACCTGCAACAGAAATTCTAGGGGATCTGGGAACTTCTAGCTTCTATGAGAACATGTACACACATGATATACACTAATATACACACAAATACACGTAATAAAAATAAAATAGATGAATCTTTTCATAAAGGGTTTATTTTGGTGCACAACCTGAGTGTCCAGCCCAGGCTGGCAGGGAAGACATGGTGGTGGAAGTTTGAGGTAGTGGTCATGTTGCATCTACACCTAGGACCCAACCACACTCCCAAACATGCCCAGAAGTGTTGCCTCCTAGGTTATTTCAGGTTCTCTGAAGTTGACAATCAATAGGAGCAATCACAGATGTGTAGCAGCCAGTTAGGTAAAAAAAGAAAATCAAACTGAGCCCAGAACATTGGACTCTGTCTGTTAGACTCTAAATCTCAAGTAGTGGTGAAATTGTGAAGATGTCTCAACAAGAGCAGGAAATTAGCCAGCCAGCATAGCACATAGGCTGGGCTCCAGTCCTTCTCCCTAGGAATACTGCATGGCTGCCAATGCATGCACACACACACACACACACACACACACACACACACACACACACACACACCAAGCAGCCTGTTGCTGGATCTTTAAGTAGCTTTCATTGGTAGCCTTTGGACAACCTTATCCAGAAACATTCCTCCCCACACTGTCTTGGGAAATGGCAATTACAGTAACCTTGACCTCTGTGCATATTTTCTCAACAGTTTGATTTTTGGCAAGTTTTATCTAACCTAAACAGGTGTTTTCACATTGTACCACATTTTTGAAGGAATTTTACCATACCAACAAATAGTGGACATCAAAGAATTCTGTTTGCTAGGCTGGCAAAATACATGACTTAACAGTGAGATATATTTTGGTTGTACATACCTTCTATTGCAATGTCTCCAGTCCAGGACAGCATAGGAACAGGGATTGTCTCCCTTATCCTCAGCATCTTCAATCCATTTATTTTGTAGTAGAAGAGGATAGTCAAAAAAAAAGCAAGCTCAAGATTAACACAGGAAATAAGCTGGCTGGCAGAAAAAGACTGGAAGCCATTCCTCACCTGAGATTCACATAACAAACAGCCTGTGAGAATAAAATCCACGATGTATAAAGCTGGGAAAAGAGGGTGTGGGGCAAAGGACCCACAAAAGATCCAGAGCCTCCTGGCCCAGCTTTTTGGGGGTGTATGCTTCTCCCTCCCCACATTGGTCCACTCCTGTTCTCATCAGTGTTTTTCCTTCTGTAAGAAGTTGTCTCTATTTATATTTTGTTTATTGAATCATTTTGTTTTATTTTGAGTTTTTTGGGTTTTTATTTTTGATAATTTCCTAT
This sequence comes from Nannospalax galili, assembly GCF_000622305.1. Classification (NCBI taxonomy): domain Eukaryota; kingdom Metazoa; phylum Chordata; class Mammalia; order Rodentia; family Spalacidae; genus Nannospalax; species Nannospalax galili. The sequence goes on along the minus strand of NW_008336075.1, from coordinate 2,534,755 downwards.
AGGAGTGTTTTATTTGCATTATCTCTACCTCTCCCAGTCTCCCTTGAAATCTTCTTACATCCCCCAAGGTCCCTCACAGTTTCTTGCCCTTTTCTTAGATTATTATTGTTACATGTACATATACATACACCAATACACACACACACACACACACACACACAAACACACACACACACACGTATTACTGAGTCAATTTATTAGTGATTGTGACTCAGTCTCTCTCTTTCTCTCTCTTTTTCTCACTCTCTCCTTGTGTATGTTTATGTATAGGTATACATGTATTTCTATTATTAACCATATGTTCCTGGTCCAATTCATTGCCCTTGAACAAGAATCCAGCTATGACAACAGGTATCCCTGTGACACTTTGGCTGGTCTTCTAGGACTCAGATCTACAACCATAACATTTTCATCCTCCATTCAAACATCTTATCTTCACTGCTGGGCCTGTTTTAAAAGTTGCTTTCCCTTTCCTGTGTTCTAAATACTGATTTCTTGGATAAGGTCATTATAAAAATATGTGAATGGTTAAACAAGCTTGTGTTTAGGTGTGAATCACTCATAACTCATTTTATGCACCAGTGAATATTCTATCTCAATGAAAACTTTTCTGGTAATGATAGTGGCAGAAAATATTTCACATGTGAAGTGAAGAAGAAAATATCTACATGCCTGAAGTTTTCTAAACCATATTAATGAGCACCATTATGTGTGGGGGGAGGGGTGTTATGTGTGGAGTTATGTGTGGTCACCGTATGAGGTGCCTGCACTTGAGTGATACATGTACCACTGGGCACACTAGAAAAGGCCAGAACAGGAAGTTGGTTGTCTTCCTCTACTGCTCTCTACCTTGTTGCCTTGAGAGAGTATTTCACTGAACCAGGAGCCCATTGTTTCAGCTAGGGACAAACTCTGGGGATGTGCTCTTTTTTACCATCCGATGCTGGGGTTACAGGCATTCCCTGCCATGTCTAACTATTCCATAGGTACTGGGGCTTCAAATTTGGGTCCCTGTGTTTGAAGAACAGTAGCTATTATTGTTGAGCCACACCCTCAGCTTTGAACACTGTTTTTTAACTTCTCAGGTTTTGACTGGTTACACCCAGATGAAATTTGAGCTAATATTAAAAGGCTAGAGGAAGGACAAGAGAGGTAGTGATAGAGATAGAGATAGAGATAGAGAGAGATAGAGATGAGAGAGAGAGAGATATTTGGGTGATTTAGGTGCTGAACTACAGGGTGATCTACAATCTACACAATTGCCTCAGTTGTTTCATTTGAGTTTGCTATAACTGCCTTTACTAAGCAAAACCAGAAGTTGAAATGAAAAATTCTAACAGAATAGTGAGACTCTAAGATGTACAGTAAATGGAATGGCTGCACAAAAATAATGAGGTATGAGTTTCCACAGCTGTCAAACTCATTCTGCATACTTATGCTGGAAACACTAATCAAGTTGAGAGCATCCAGTTCTCTTTTTCTCTTAAGTAAGCAAATTAGTCACCCATATAATATTAAGTTTCTTGTTCATTATCCATAAAATGTTTTGCTCTTTTCTGGGAAAGAAGTTTCTGTAATTAAACAGAAATTAAAAACATAAAGTTATAACGGCATCTCCTGTAAGTGGATGTCTTATTATGGCATGTATTTCCATATTTATAAATGCACTTGACCACATACACATCATAGCTCCTGCAACAGCAGATTTAATGTTGATGATCAAAATAGAGACTATCCTGTGAGTTTTATTATCTGCAATTATCTAATGTAATTTTCTCTCTTTCTCAAGGTTCCGTCGCTTTGCTAGAAAAGAGGACCAAGTGAATGGTTTATCCTTTTGCTAATTGAAGCATGATGGTGAATGTGATGCTGGATATGTAGCACGGGATCCAAGTTAGAACTGGGGAAGTCTCAGAACTGTATCTCCACATCTCTGAAGCTAAATCAGGGTCTGATTCTTTGGGCTTTCCTGAGAAAACTGGAGATTAAGGGGAAAGGCATAGCAGTGGAGGAGCTGTTTCTGCAATGCAAGCTGGGGATAGATGAGGGCTTCCACACATCAGAATGCATTCTAATACAGGGTGGGAGGCTGATGAAGTTAGTGGAGAAGGGTTGAAGGGCTGTACTTTTCACTGCTATGTGCTTGTAGGATATATATAATATTACATGCAAGATTAGGGAATTGGACCACTATTCTTGAATTGATGATATTTAGTATCCATGTTATACAATAGCTGTATCCTACGGGGATAAGGTCATCATTCTATCCCTATTTTACCACAGAGATTACCTTGGTCAGGTGCCCTAGCAACTAATTGAACAGAAACATATAGTGACAGTTAGGTAGTAGTAAAGGAACTATTGACAGTCCCCAGTACAAGGAGAGAGGAGATGGTCACAGGATCCTCACCTGGCAGTCCAACCATTACTCCTTTCTGCCCTCTCCAAACTGCAAGTAGTTTTGGGAAAAACAAGGATATGTGGGAAGTAGAAGGATAACTGAAAAGGGGACTCCATGATCCAGTTTTTATGAGGACAAGGGTGGAACTTCATGGTGATACAGCTGTTTGGGGGTCACCCATGCTCCTCCAAGTGATCACTCACTCCTGTTCCCTAAATAAACTCAAGAAACTCAGTGGTTCACTAAGTTGGAGTTTGATGGAATTGTTATTTGATCTGTTGTTGGCACCCTATCTGGTATGAATAAATATTTATTCACATCTCTCAAGAAAATTTAATGCAACAATCCATTTCTCAATAATATAAGCAAAAGCAAGACATAAATTTCTACTGTATGCCTGTGATGAGTTTCTATACTACTCCCTCTGAGACCATACATTGTGGAAAGGCAAGAATGGTTAGCCTGCAAAAGAATTCAGGCAAACTTGCTGACCCAGAGATTGTAGCAAATACCTAGAAAGTGCCTATTTTTCCATGAATCTCATACCTGTCATGTCTAACACGGTCCTTGGACAGTAAGAAACATGGTGCTGACATTGAGATCTTTACTTTTTTATTGATTCTTAGTGTTTCATGAATTCACCTGCTATAATTTTTCTTTACTCATGCTAGCATGGTTGTAATGTGAAAATGAAAATTTTCAGAAAGGAGCTGGCTTGAAATTAATCTTCAGAATGAGCTTTATTAGGAAAGAGTCTCATAATCTGGACAGCCATGAACAAGCCTTGAAGTAGGAGAATAATTAGGAGACACAGCATCATACCATAGGCAGCACAATGGGAACTTGAAGGGACAGGTCATGCTTTCAGATCCAGAAAGGTCTGCATTAGGAGGGATAGTGGGTAGTCCTGAGATAGAGACAGACAACTACTCAATTTCCCAGAAAAAAACATAGTTTCTGAATCATATATTTTCAGGGAAATGGGAAATCTTCTTCACCATATGATTTGCAGGTGGACACAGAGGCAGGTACTATGTAAGACCATAAACAATTTGCAGTTGCAATGGAGAGAGATTATAAAGCCTCATCACAGCATACTGTTTTATCAACTATCTGTCAGGAAAAAAAGGAGAGAGGAAGAAGAAGAAGAAGAAGAAGAAGAAGAAGAAGAAGAAGAAGAAGAAGAAGAAGAAGAAGAAGAAGGAGGAGGAGGAGGAGGAGGAGGAGGAGGGAAGGAGAAGGGGGAGGGGGAGAAGAGAAGAGAAGAGAAGAGAAGAGAAGAGAAGAGAAGAGAGAGAAAGAGGAGAGAGAAAAGAGTGGCAGCTAGAGGGTCTAAGATCTAACAAACATCAGCATTTAATCTAGCTTGACATTGATAGAGGAGGAGGGGACTATAGTCAAGTAGCTGTTTCAGTTCATTTAGGAAATGCTCTGACCATTTCTTTGTATTAAGAACTAGAAATACTCTGAAAAAGTAATGACAAAATTTCCTTTATCCCATCCTCTTTTCCTGCCCAACTGTTGTCTGCAGTCTTCTAGTTTCTAAACATTACACACACACACACACACACACACACACACACACACACACCAAACCTACGAGACTAGGCAATAGTGGCTCCATTTTAGACAGTGGACTTGAACTAGCAACATCATAGATTCTCATTGGCTTCATCAAACATCCAGTATCATTACATGGTCTTCATTTGGCAACCCCTGAGTAAGGTTGGCTGTCATGCACTACTCATTGGAAACCATTCAGCACTGGTATCCTATAAAGCAACTTTAAAACAGACAGGCTCCTCTGAGCTTCCTGCCAACCCTCATCCATTTCTCACTAGTGTTTCTACTCATCTCTCCCTAATGTTCTGCATCTCCTAACCTTGAGGGAATCTCCTGTTGGAAGATGGCAACATGGTAGTGCTTCTACAAGACTATGGGGGTCTTTCTACATGAATATCCTGCTCCAAAATTGTTCCCTTCATTCATTTTATTCTTCTTTAATCATTTCTTTCTCTCTCTCCCTCCTCTATATTTCTTTTATGCTTACTTGATTGTTAAAATCTTGGTCTCTCTTTCTCTCTCTCTCTCTCTCTCTCTCTCTCTCTCTCTCTCTCTCTGTGTGTGTGTGTGTGTGCGTGCGTGATACACTCTTAGTTCTTAAGTTGGTTGAAGTTTGGTGTCTGTTAATAGATTCTAAAATGCTTTGTCTGATTTTAGGTCAATGATTTTAGGTAAGGCACAGAAGGTACAATTAATAGATATTAAAAGGACTAAAGATTTTCTACGATACATCTAGCTCTGGCTCTGAAACATTTCCACTCTCTGAAATTATGATTTTTCTATTACACATGTTCTATTTCATTTGTGGATCCTAGCTCCAAATCATTAGATACATGTTACCTCTCAACATACACCAAAGAAAATTCTTTCTGCAACAATGGAGACATTCTGCAAAGTTCTACAACTTTTCAAACACAGAGAATAAGTTACTGTGAGATGCCCCACCCTAAGTGACACATCTACAATACAAGCTGTACATCTGAGGTTCAGGAAATATTTCAGAAGAGGAGGCAGAAAGAATGGAAAAGCCAGAGGGAAAAGACATCTGCCGCTAGTTAATGCATTCTAGACACAAAAGGAAAACTGTACCAATGAAAGCTACATCATAGATTAGTCTAATGAGATCAGCATAAAGACAAAACTATTTGACACACCATGGGGAGTGGGGCAAGGTCTGGGTTTGGTTGAGTGACCCTGCCCTCAATGAATAATGTGGAGAAGAAATCAAGGATGACTCTTGACATGGACTTTGGGCCTCCACATGCATGTTAATATATGTACATTACACATATACCCACAAACATGAAAAGCATGCATAAATATGGATACACACACACATGAAAATGTAATCACTGACTCTTGTCTCAGTTATATTCCTCATTATCATGATCAAATAAATGACAGGAAACAAGAGAAGAAGGGTTTATTCTGGCTGGCAGTTCTAGGGATGTATTCCTTCATGGTGGAGAAGCCATGGCAACAGGAGCAAGAGGCCAGCTGCTCACATTTCCTGTACAGCCAGGAATCTGAGAGTGAATAGGAAGTGGGACAAGGCTATAAAACCACAAGGTCTGTCCCAGCAACCTGCTTCCTCCAGGGAGGCGTCATGTCCTTAAAAGGGTCCATGAACTTCCCAGACAGCACCACCAGCTAGAGACCAAGTGTTCAAATACATGAGTTTATGGGGGACATTTCATATTCAAATCATAGCTTCTAATCAAGAACAAAGGGCTCTAGGGTGAGAGAGATTGCTCAGTGGTTAAACATGCATACTGCTGTTATAGAAGATCTGAGCTGGTTCCCAATGTCTTTGTCAGACAGCTCACAACAACCTGTAACTCAGGTTCCCAGGCATTCAAAAATCCTTGTCTGGCTTTCCTGGGTAGCTACACATGAATGATGAACACACACAAATAAACAGAAATAAGAAACAAAAGTCTTTAAAATAATGATAATAATAATAATGAAAAATTATAATAATAATAATAATAATGTCTTTTTAAAAAAGAAAGAACAGAAGGACTGGAAACTCTGGTCACAGACTGCTCATTTCTTGGCATTTCTGTTTCTTAACTGTTTTGGAATTGTTAATAGGACAGAGACTTTTAGAAATGGACTAAATTGATTTTGCACTGAGATGGACTTTGAAGGCCAGGACAAGATTTCAGTGTCTGATTACGAAATGCTGCCCACAGGCTCATTTGTTCAGTGCATGGTCTACAGCTTAGTATTGTTTCAGGAGGTGGTAGAAACTTCCACTTTTTGCTCGTGGAAATAGGTCCCTGGGACAGTGGACTGCTAAAGCTGTTACCTGGTCCACAGTCCCATCACTCACTGATTCCTGCTTGTCATGAGGTAAAGCAACTACCAGTTCACAAGTGGTCCCGCCACCAGCATGTTCTGCTCAAGCATGTGGGTCAAAGCAGCTATAGAGTAATCACTCAGAATCCAGGAACTCACATAAATCTTCCTATATTTCCTTCTCTCTTTTTTTTTTTTTTTTTTTTTTTTTTTGAGACAGGGTCTCCCTGTAGCTCCAGCTGTCCTGGAACTCACTATGTAGACCAGGCTAGCCTTGAGCTCACAGAGACCCACCTGCCTCTGCCTCTGAGTGCTGGGATTAAAGGTGTGCGCCACCACACCTGGCTATATTTCCTCCTATTTAATTGTTCTCTTCAGCATTTTGCTCACAGGAATTTAAAACAAAAAAACAAAACAAAAAAAAAGAGCAGCAAAACTTGACTAACATATACCAGTAGACAACATACCTAGCTCTATTTCTGTTCCTGTAATAAACTATCCTGACTAAAAGTAACTTAGTGGAGAAAGGGCTTAACTCACTGTTAAAGGTTAGTTCAACATAGTGGGAAAAAAAGCAGGGACTTGAAACAGTGAACACCTACAGCCAAGATCAGAGAGCACTGAGCACGCTCGTGCTCGCCTGCTTGCTCGTCTGTTTGCTTGCTTCTCTCTTGTGTAGTTTAGAACCTGCTGCCTAGGTAATATCCTGACCCACAGGGAGCTAGGCCTCTCCCCATCAATTAGCTTAATGAAGACAGTCTGCCATATAACAAGCTCTCAGGACAACCCAATGGAGACAATCCTTCATTGAATCTCTCTTTAAGGTGATTCTAGGCTGTGTCAAGATGTCAATCAAAGCTAACCATCAAACTAACAAAGAAAACAAAGAAAATGAGAGATGCTGTGTACACATTTGGTCTCATGCTGTTTATAATACCAAAGACGTAGAATCAACCTAGATGCCCATGGTCAGATAAAGGGGTGAAGAAAATGGCATACACACATCAATGCACACACACGTCATTATTCAGCAATGGAGACATGAAATTATCTTGTTTTCAGGAAAACATGGAACTGGGTAGCATCCATTATGTTATGTGAAATAAGTCAAATATAGAAAGGCAAAAATCACATTTTCTTATATATGGAAATTTTTAAGAGCTTGATAATGGTAATCTGAAAGCAAAATAAGGGTTAACTGAGAAGAAAAGGAGCCAATGACGAGGAGAAGGGAAGGCAAGAGAGGCCACTGGGAGGATGGATTGAAACAGAGGACAGTATGATGATATCTGGAAAAGCACAGAGACCCATTCATCTCTATAGTTAATATGGATTAAGGAATAAAGTTAAATGGGCATTTCTCAGGCAGAAGATAGTTACTTGGGAGATGAGCTAACACTGAATGAGAAGGAAAATGAAATGTGTACAGTCTGCTCCAATGAACTGAGATGCTAGATAAGGCAATGGCAGGCAAGTACCAGTAGAAAGTGCTAGACTGAATGGGTGCTGGAAGCTGGCACATCAAACTAGAGACTATGAGAGATGTGGATTCTCCTGTCATGTCAGTTGGGTTGGTGTAACGGGGCCTCCAACAACTACCAGCAAAGGCAAGCATCACAGGATGTCATTGCATCATACATGACCATAGAGACTATCTGACCTAGTGCATGACTTGACAGCATGGAATAGATGTGTATAATTGATATGTACAGACAAGCACAACTGGGAGAAATTTTACTTTTACCATAACTTTATAATGTGCTAATTTTCTTTCTGTTGTGGTGGGTAGGGTTTTAATATTTCTTCTGAGTTGTGTAAATCGCTGTGTGCTACTCCAAGTTAAAGCTTTGAAAGTATACTTTATTTCATTAAGTGTCAGGTATGGAAAGGTTTCAGATAGTCTAGGATGTTGACAGAGAATCCATGACTACCAGGAAACCAAAACAACAAAATGGAAATCAGCAGAATACATTCCCCACATGATGCTCCTGCACACAGTGCAGTGATAACCGTGATTATTAAACAACTAACTGCCTTTATTTGTATTTAGTAAATTATCACTTCAGCACAATCTTTTCATGGTGCGTAGTAATCTCAGCCCTAAAATATCAGCAACAAGGGACCAATGCCATGTGCTGGAGCAAGTGTGAATTTTAAGGAGAACAATAACATCAAAAAAACTAAACTGAATTGAAACAGCAATTCTGCCATGTACTGGTTGTGTATACTTTGTGGGGAGAGTTGACTTTTTTAAAAAATTTAAGATTGGCTTTTATTTATGTATATGTGCTTAGGGATATGCATGTATACACACATGTTTGTTTGCCAGCAGTTGTCATAAAGGACATTGAATCCCTTGGAGTTGGATTTATGAGCAGTTGTGAGCTGCCCAGTGTGGGTGCTGGTAACCAAACTTGGGTCCTCTGGTTAAGGGCACTTGCTCTTAACCACTGAGTGATCTTTCCAACTTTTGAAACTTTATTATTACTCTGTGTATAAGTGTATGTGAGAGAAGGAGAGG
>NW_008336075.1:2475472-2525778 GCF_000622305.1 Nannospalax galili | reverse complement strand
ATGTGAGAGAAGGAGAGGGAGGGGGAGAGGGAGGGGGAGGGAGAGGGAGAGGGAGAAGGAGAGGGAGAGGAGGGTTAGGTCTGTACATGCCACAGCTCAAGTAAAGAAGTCAGAGAAAAAGTTTGTGGAGTTGGTTCCCTCCTTCCACTGTGGGTTCCAGAAATCAAACTAAGGTCTTCAGACCTGCATGGCAAGAGCCTTTGCCTGCTGGGCCATCTTACTGGCCCAGGGCCTATCGTTTCTTTGTTTTCCTGGCAGCAATATTGAAATAATACTCATCCTAGGTAGAATGTGGATGGTATAGAACAAGGCACACAATGAGATTGGTACGTGGTAAGTGCTTATTGCTGCAACAGAAAACAGCAAATGAATATTTGGAAAGTTCTTCCTCTTTCAAGAAGTGTGATCTGACATTCCAAAAATCCTCAGAAGCTGAGCATTTTTTTATTAGAATCCCCACTCTATGACACACTTACTGCCATTGGCATACACTGCTGTTCCTGAGCTACAACACTTGCTTCCAGCTCATTTGCCTGAGGTATTCCAGTAGTAGACTATTTATGATTTCATATTCTGTCCCCGAATCACCTAACACTCAAAATACACTCATTTTCTTTTGCACACGGGGATATGATCTCATAGTTGTTGATGTGACAGGAACAGCGGTCTGCATGGTTTAGGTACTCTATTCAGTAAACTAGGGATTGCAACTCAGATTCCAATAGGTGAGTCTGTGTGTCAGTCTCCAAACATAAAAGGCAATTTGAATGAAGGAAAAAGCATGGATCGTGCCAGGTGTTCTCCCTGCTTGTGATTTCTCACTCATTTTAACACAGATTACACCTTGAATGGCAATATGTTAAGTGTTTTATGCACATTAATATGATCAATTCTTTCAACACTTTGAAAACTGACTGTTTACAATGAGGAAATGGAGGTGTGAAGAATTTGCATGATTTTTCAAATGTGGCAGAGCTAGAAAAGGAGGAAATTGTGCCTGGAGAGATGGCTCAGCCGTTAAGAGTACTGAATGCTCTTGTAGAGGACCGGTGTTTGATTCCCAGCACCCACATTGTGGCTGGCAACTGTCCATAACTCCAGCTCTAGGGGAATCCAACACCTTCTTCCAAGTTCCCCAAGCATAGCATGACATGGGTGCACTTACACATATGCAGGCAATACACTCATACACAAAAAATAAAAATAATAGATACAAATATTTAAATAAATGAAAAGGAGTAAGTTAGCACTTAGTTCAGTTCTTCCCCATTCACAAAACTAGAGAATGTGTGTGCAGTGTCCCTGTGTGGAGGGTGTGCCTCTGTGTAGGGCATGCATGCATGTTTGTTCACATGCCTGTGGTGGCCAGACGTTGACATCAAGTAGTTTCTAATATTGCTTACCATCTTACTTTTTGTAACAAGGTCTCTTACTGAACCTAGAGCTCACTGATTCAGCAGGCTTGCTGGTCTGCAAGTTCCAGGGAATTTCCCATTTTACCTCCTCAGCACTGGGATTTTCTTGTTAGGTATGTGTGTGCCACCAAGCTCAGCTTTTAATGTGAGTGCTGGAGATACCAATGAAGGGCTGCATGCTTGCATGTAAAGCACTTAACTACATCATCTTCCAAGTCCCAGAATTTTTAAAGTACTTATACATCGTTTTATTTTGTTTTGTCCATATAATTTGCTACTCAAACACCCCACAGACTTTCATTGCTCCCTAAATGAAGGTCACATGTCTAGGTCTTTTACAGTCTTAATCCAACTTTGATTCAGTGTAATTACCTGGTCTCTCATGGAGGACGACCTGCAATCCTGCAAGGCCACCTCAATTACTCTCTACTGAGCATCTGTGATGCACAACTCAGTCAGCACTGGAAAAGTCTTAAATCAAATTCATCCCAATGCAGCATGGCTTCCAGTGGCCTCAGCAAGGCAGTGAAAATTGCAGAAAGTCAAGGAGAGATGGTTGGAACATTTTAAGAAGCACTACAAGTGTCTATTTGGTTTATTTTCCTTGGAAAAATGGGATGTGTGAATTCTTTTCATCTACACTAATAAAAGAATTGCATTACATTTTGCACATGATTAAAAAAAATAGAAAAAGATAGAAAAAGATGCTCCTGTAGACTATTGGTTAAATTCAGTTCACAGTTTACTTAGTACACAGTGGTTTGTGAGAAGTGGTGGGTTCCATGCTGAAACCAAATAGTCCATTTACTTAAATCTTAACAGGAATGACACTATTGTACATGTGTGCTTTCTGGGCACACATGTACATCCTTTTCTAAGCATGCAACATTGGTGAGCGTGCAGAACTATACTCACAGAAGGGCATGTGTGATGTAAGACAGTCCAGTGAGTTACAGTGAAAGGAATGAGAAAGGCATAGATGGCATCTAGAAAGGAAACTGATCCCATGAGCTGAGCACCAAGTGCTTCTTGTGATCATGTTACAAATAATAGCTTTCAGTGACGTAGTTTCATGAAGTTGCTAACTGAAATAGTTACTAGGCTTCTTCAGATCCCATTCATTAGGCGAACAAAAGCTCTAACACTTAAGTCACAGACAAACCTCAGGAGAGTGAAAGGCATTAGTCATCACTTACTGAAATTTAGATAAACATTTTGAACAGCTTTGTTCTTAAAGTAGGAGATACCAACATTATGATTAATGTGCAGGTCAGCACAATCCTGTTGATTGTTTTAAAGCTTTTATTAGTAGAATTCATTCTCTATAATTATGGTCGCATTACAACATGTTCATATATGCATATAAAAATTTGATCATATCACCCCTACTACACATTCTTGTCCCTCCTCACTCAGTCACAGTTCTTTTTCTTTCCAACTTGTTCTCCTTCCACTACTGTCTTTATTTTTAGTGTCACAATGAGTTTAATTAGTATTTCTCACAGGAGCAAAGATGAAGGGTTGTTTACAGGAGCCTGGGAAATGTATCAATGACTACACAATTAATCATAACACCATTTTAGGCCTATGTTATTTCCTTTTATTTACATATAGAAAGTTAAACTATGGAAGGAAGGAAGGGTACAGGAGAGCATGATTAGAGGGGAGTTCTAGAAGGACACAGAGAAAAGGAGCCCCAGAAGAGCTTACATTGCATGTGAAAACTATTCACTTGACATATATTAGCTGTATATCAAGAGAAAAGATAACTAACCTGTCTGTACAGCTTACATAAAAGGTCTTTTGCTGCTATTGCTGTAAATTATGGAATTCTTGTTTCTCTGGAGAAACGGAAATAAAAGGCATAATTTTGAAATTTCATTTGATTTTGTAGGTTATAAAAATAATTAAAAATTAATTTTTTACTATCTTTAGCCTGACTGCACATTTCCACTCCACAAGCATGTGATAGCTGATTCTTTAAATATGCTTTTATGTACTGTTAACATTATACATTATTGAAAAGTGTGTATTTTCCTTTCATATTTTAAATTTATGTAAGTAGCATATTGTTGTGCAGCATGTTTCTTCATTATGCTTATGAATTGCTTAGAGTTTAAGACTCATTTGTGTCTCTATGTGTTCATGGACTCCAATGGCTTAAACTGCTGCATAAAAGTAGAACTTTTCAGCATGCATTTTACTACTCTGCCTAAGAAGTTTTCTCCCAGTTTGTAGCACCCATATACACACTGCCATCAATGTTTTTGTGCAAATTCCTTTAGGGAACTACATAAGAATTTATTTGACATGAGTGTGTGTGGAAATATGTGTAGGAGTGTATTTGAAATGCATCCCCACTTAAGGCTATAAGCACTGAATCCACACAGTCATGAAACTCTAAATTCATTTTTGAAATAAACTTTTCCTTCTTCTGTTTACTCAGGCATTTTGTCATGATGACAGAAAGCTGATCAACAGAACTGAAATGTAAAAAGTCAAGAAATATTTGCACGTACTTGCTCTGGGTCCTCGAATCACCATATACTATTCCCCTAATTTTTATTTTTTCATCTCTGTGAATGTATGATGTTCATGTATGTGTGTATGCTCCTGTGTGTGTGTTTGTATCTGTGTGTGTGACCAAGACTAACAACCTGGCTTTGATCCCCAGAACCTGCAGTGAAAGGTAAAAACTGACTGCTGAAAGTTATTCTCTGATCTCCATGCACATATCAGGACATGCCAGGGCACATGCCAGGGCACAGGCATACCTGCCCTCTCACATGGACATCACATGCATACACACAGACACATGCAGATAATATGATAAAAAATTAATATTTTAGTTAAATTTCCATTGCTGTGATAAAATGACCATAAGCAATTTAAGGAAGAAAGGATTGATTTTAGCTTATGGTTCCAGAGGCAGGAGGCAGAAGCAGGGTGATGACTGATCACATTTTAAATCACACACAGGAAGCAGAGAGGTAGAGAGAGAGTTTGAGAGAGAGAGAGACAGAGACAGAGACAGAAACAGAGAGACAGAGAGAGAGAATAGGAAGTGGGGCCAGAGTATAAACCCCCATAGCACTCAGTAATGCAACTTCTTCCAGCAATGTTCAACCTCCGAAAGGTTCCATGACCTCCTCAAATGGCACCACCATCTGGGGACCAAGTGCTCAAATACATGAGCCCATTGCGGGCATTTCTTGTTCAAACTGCCATAATAAAGTGAAATAAAATGGAATAAAATAAATAATTAATTTTGTGGTGCTCTCTCATGCTTTGCCTGTGGTTGGCTGTTTTCCCCAAATCCCTCTTTAAACAGGCTAAACATCCCTTCATCTTGGGAAACCACTGACTTGGCCAAATGGTCCTTGAAACAAAATGTAAACATATAATTACTGTTTTAAGAAGAATTAAATCTTCTTAATCTAACAAGTTACTAGGCAATTACTGACTAAACTAAGGAAACATCAACTTGTAATTGCTTGATTCAGTTATATCAGGCAGAAAAAAAAAAAAAAACAGGTTGTATGTACAGAAAAATGTAACTAAGCCTGAGGAGCCATCATGGACTTCTCTTGCTTTCTGGCTCTAACTGAACACAACACCCAAACAGTATAGTTATTTTTGTTGGTGGTGTTCTTCTGTGTGTGTGTGTGTGTGTGTGTGTGTGTGTGTGTGTGTGTGTGTGCCCATGTTTGTGGAGACCATGTGCAAACCTAAGGTATCATTCTTCATGCCACATCAACATTTATTGCTTGTTTTGTGAGACAGGGTATCTCATCGGCCTGGAATTCACCAAGTAGGCTAGGCTGGCTGGCTTAGTAAGCCACAGAGATCAGTGTCCCCAGTGCTGGGATTGCAACATGCTCCACCACTTACCCTATTTGTTTTTTTCTTTCTTGGGGTCTTCAGACTGCATTCATGTTTGCAAGGCAAGTACTTTACCAGTTGAACCATTTCATGGTTAGGCTACTGGCATAAACCTAATCAAGTTACCCAACATTCTTAACTCTCTAAAGTAGCCCAAATTGGATGATGGGGGGGTATTGATATTTGATATGTATTATTTTTGTTTAGTACATATAAATTACCATATATACCATATTGCACCAGAAAAGTTGTCCATGAATATCAGATCACTTTCAGTGATGTACCTGAATCTCTAGGAACTGTGCTGTGCATGGTTTCATCTCGTGTACTTAAGAAGTTCTGCTGATCAGCCAAATAATAATTATAGGACAGGTTTATTTAAAATAAAGACTCCTTTTGAAACTTTAATTTGCTTCAGTAAAAAAGTGAAAATGGATGGGGGAGATGGCTTGTAAATAAACGGTTTGCCTGACAAGCACGGGGACCTGAGCTAGATGACCCAGAGCCTAGTTTACAGTCAGGCACAGTTGTGCAGTAACTACCCCACCACAGCGGAGGTGGAGATGAGAGCATCTTTGTGGCTTGGTCTTCAGCCAGTCTAAGCAGCAGCAGCAGCAGCAGCAGCAGCATTTATATTTATATTTACACAGAAAGAAAAAGAAATGGTCTTTGTGCTTAGAGTGTTATTAGTTAACTTCTAGTGGTCAGGCTCTGCTTTTCTACTAAAATCATATCTTTCTTTCTTCTACCACTTTCAAAGAAGGAAAATGGCCAGAATCCCTCCTTCTGCATCAGCATTTACTCTTATCAACTGCAGAACACATATAAGTACTAGATCCCTGTGACTACCTCAAATGCTGACCCTAAGGAAGTTATTCTTGAAGTTCACCATTCTCTAATTATTAAGTGTTATGTGTGGGAAGGGGATGGCACATTTAAACTACAAATCCCTCTTTAACTTCAGATTGAGTTTTAGATACTTTATGTACTTTTGTGTATGCATGTTCATGTGTTGGGATAGCATATATACATGTGTGTACTTGCATGTGGACGTGAAAGATCAACTTCAGATGTTGTTCCTCGGGAGATGACTACCTTGTTTTTGAGACAGGATCTCTCACTGGGACCAGGAAGTTGCCAAATAGGCTTAGGTGGCTGAATAGTGAGCACCAACATCTGCCTGCCTGTGCCCCACAGTCTTAGGTGTTTTAACACTGGGCCCCCAGTTATTGGCTGCACTGTTTTCAGAGGGTGGACAAAGTTTTGGGATGTAGGGTCTAGTGGCTTAATAAAGACCAGTAGGGGTGGGTGCTGTAGGTGACACTTGGGCTCTGTTTCCATGCTGAGGTCTAAAGACTCTTATTCAGGCAAGGTACCACAATAGTGCCTTCTACTTCTGCCATCATGAAGTCATGATACCCATGCCTTCCCTGCCATGATTGACAGCTTCATCTTAAACCATGACCCAAAATAAACCTCCCCTACCTTAAGTTGCTTCTGATAGGTATGAGGAGCAATTGACTTAGACGCTTGCCACCTGAAGTGCAGTCCATAATAACTTTTTATTTCATATTGATTTGAATGTGTATCTCATTTTGTATATATGAAGGTGCACATGTGTTTATGGATGCCTATGTGTATTTGTGCACATGCATGTAGAGGCCAGAGATCAACCTCAGGTGTTTTCCACCTTGTTTGCTTTGTTTTTGTTTTGTGAGATAGATGCCCTCATTGTCCTAGGACTTCCAAAGTAAGCTAGGTTGGCTGTCCAGTGAGAATTGGGATGTCCCTGCCTCTGCTTTCCCAGAACTGGAATAACAAATGTGCACTCCCATGTCTAGCTCTTTTATTTAGCTTCTGGTTATCTAACTCAGGTGCATAGGCTTGTATAACAAATCCCTCCTGACTAAATTATTTTCCAACCCCTAAAATTGAGTTTTTTTGAGACAGTGTCTCCCGATAGGCCAGCTGTCCTGGAGCTATCTATGTAGACCCTAGCTTTGCTCTCACAGAGATCCTCCTGCATCTGTCTGATCCATCTGTCCAGTGTTGGGATTAAAATCATGTACAAGGCCACCATGCCCAGCTTAAAATTGTTTTTAAATAATCACTTTACCTCCGTCTATAATTTACTACAGAAAGTCCTAAACTTAATTGTAGAGAAAGCACATTTTAATTTGTACGTATTTTGTCCTTTAAACAGTTGATACATTTAAAAACAAACTGAAGCAGCTCCTAAAAGATGCATGGACCCTCTCAGTCAATCCCACAGCCTTCTGATGTGGAGAAGACACAATTGTGTAAGCATAATGGCTTACATGTGGCTTTCCCTTTGGGAACTAAAGACAATAGGGGGTTTTACAGAGCACACTTGTACTGCTTGGGTATCCCTGGATGAAACATCGAAGAAGAGTGAGGCACTACAAGTGACGTGCACTGGCTTTCATCGTTGAAAAGTGCAGTCTGATCTTTGCCTCCACCATCTCTTTAGCAGGGCCTGATGGGGTAGGGGGAGTGCAGGAGAGTGCTGTGTAGAGTGAACAAAACAGAGGTGGGCACAGAGAGATGAAAAGAAGCCAGAGTCTCCAGAGCTTCTTTCCCGAGTAGGAAACAAGAGGCTTATTGCCCACAGACAAATTTCCAAATACGTTTGATGCTCTTTTATCTCGCTGTTGCTTCTCAAAAGTTGAAAGCGTTCAGGGTCAGGCAGGACTGCCTGCATCAAGACAGTCTGTTTGTTTTAACTGTGTACTGCATTCAAAGCCACTTGAACAGGGATAGTTCGGATGAACCCCTGCCTTTGCCTGGAGCAGAAAATAATCCAGTCTCACACCTTGACTGCTGTCAGAGTGTGCAGCTTATTATGGGTGCAAGCTTGCTGGGGGTGGCCAAAGTAGATAGATATTAGAGAAAGAGAGAATGGGGAGGGGTCCAATGATATCAACCTGACACATGTACCATATCACAAGGATATGTGGTGTAATAGTGCTAGATGTGCCACCATGACAAGGAATAAGAATAAGATGCACCTTCTGTGTGCATGTGTGTTAGTGTATGTTCTTGTATCTGTGTATTTGAATGCATGTTAGTGTGTGTATCTGTGTGTGCTCATGTGAGCATAGGCATGTATGCATGCATGTGCATGGACATGTGAAGAACAGAGTACAGCCTCTAGTCTTACTCCTCAGTCACTTTCCACCTTATTTTCTGAGACAAGGTCTCTCACTGACATGGAACTCAAGTAGGCTGGCCTGCCTGGTCAGTGAGCCCAGTGGATGGGCCTGACTCTGGCTTCCTAGAGCTGGGATTACAAGTGCATCACCACGTCAGGGTTTTCAATTGGGTTCTGGGGTTCAAACTCTAGTTCCATTGCTTGCATGGCAAACACTTCACTGTGTAGAATCAACCTGTTGGAGAACACTTTGGTCCACAGTGGAATCATTGTGCTGAGTGAGACCTAGGAACAGCCAAAGTGTAACTAGCATGCCAGGGCTGTGAACAATGAAACTTGGTGAGGAAAATCACATCTTTCTGACAGCTGAGAGAAAGAGAAATCCCTATTGGACATTCCTAAGAGCAGAGTGTAAGAGAAATAGGAATTAAGTGTGAAAACTGCACTCTAAAAAACTTTGCCATATTCTACGAAAACCACATACAAAGGAAAGGGAGTGGCCTTTACTTTGCACACGTCTTTCTAAGAATTACAGATCACTGACACTCTAAAGAGATAAGATTTCTCTGGCACCCAGCTCAGAGGTGTTACATACGATGGATGGGGTTTTCATTTGCTAATAGAAAATGTGAAGTTGGGGATGGCGGTGGTAGAGTGAGGGTGGAGATTGGGGAGGAGGTATGAATAGACTCAAAACCCATTGTACGAAATTCTTGTATCAATAAAATTTCTCTTAAACTTAAAATAAATGTGGATATCACCTGAGGAGCAACACCCTAAGTCACCCTCTGACCCTCCAATACATATGCATGCATACAAAGGTACATGTACATACATAGCACACAAATACACACATACATAAAAAAACAATTCAGTGCTACAACTAGAGGCACCAGGCTCAGAAGGGCTTCTGTGTCAGCATGCAACGTTTGGTCTCAGTATCTAGTGCAACACAAGTTTAAAGGGATATTTTGTCAGAATGTAAAAACCATTGTGTCTCTTTTTTCTCAACTCTTTATTTTTTATTAATAAATGAATGAATATTTATTTATTGAGGGGTTGTGAGGAGGGTTACACATGCCATGGTGTGCATGTGGAGGCCAGATATAAACCTATGAGAATCAGTCCTCATCTTCTACCATGTGGGTTCCTGATGTGGAAGTTGGGTTGTCAGGCTTGATGGCAAGTGCCCTTATCCACTGAGCCATCACCTCGTTGCCCCTCAATTCCTTGTCTAACCCCTATCACCTATCCATATCTGCCTGATCATGTATGTGATACCCACACTCCTGAAACTTTTATGAGACATCTCTGGTACTTATTGAAAAGCAGTGTGGGAAGTATGGGACAAACAGCAGGTTTAGAGGACAGACAGATCTGTCACATTGTCGCCACTCAAGTGATTCCTGATTTACTGGGTTTCTTCTTTCCTTACCTATAATGAAGCTAAACAGTGTCAACTTCCTTACGAGCATGAACTAAGTTCACATTGAGACGCTAAACTTAAGGGGAACACCAGTATCTCTTGAAAAATTGTAAAAGCACAGTTTTCTGGCTTCCAACTCCAGAAGTTCTGATTTGGGGTCTGAATTGGTGACTGAGAATTAGTTTGCATTGGGTGCTAATTAGTTATCAGAAAATGCAGAGTTGACTCATCTAGAATTCACAACTGGAAAACAACTGAGCTGATTTCTTTCTTTGTGCATGATGTGCCTGTTTATTTTGTGCATTTGTACATTTGCTTATGGATGACACAGGCCTGCATTAGTCTCCTTCAGTCATTCTCCGTACTATTTTTTTTTTTTTGAGGCAGGAACGCTCACTGAAACTGGAGCTTCCCAAGTTGGGTAGGCTGACTGGCCAACTAGCCCCAGTGATATACCTGTCTCTACCTCCCAGGACTAGACTTACAAGAGTATACCACAACACCAAGCTTTATATGTGGGTTCAAGCTCAGGTCCTCACGCATGCAAGACAAGCACTTTTTTACTGACTGAGTTATCTCCCCAGCCTCTGAGACATATTAAAATGGCAGATTTAGCAAACAGTGACCCATAACAAGGGAGTTAAAATGCTATATCATGGATTGAATTATTTGCATAGCCCATTAAAATTACCTTACCGCAGGATTTGTTTTACCTGATTTTTTTCTAAATTTGGTGTTTCATTTACCTATTTGAAAGTGTATACCATGGCTGGGGAAATAGTTACACAGTGAAGTGTTTGCCATGCAAGCAACAGAACTAGAGTTTGAACCCCAGAACCCAATTGAAAACCCTGGTGTGGTGATGTACTTGTAATCCCAGCTCTAGGAAGCCAGAGTCAGGCCCATCCACTGGGCTCACTGACCAGGCAACTTAGCCTACTTGAGTTCCATGTCAGTGAGCAACCTTGTCTCACAAAACAAGGTGGAAGGTGACTAAGGAGCAAGACCAGGAGTTGTACTCTCTTCTTCACATGCCCATACACATGCATTCATACATGCCTATGCTCACATGAGCACACACAGATACACACACTAACATGCATTCAAATACACAGATACAAGAACATACACTAACACACATGCACACAGAAGGTGCATCCTATTCTTATTCCTTGTCATGGTGGCACATCTGGCACTATTATACCACATACCCTTTATGATATGGTACACTATCCATGTGTCAGGTTGATAACATCGGACCCCTCCCCATTCTCTCTCTCTCTCTCTAACATCTATCTACTTTGACCTCCTCCCCAGCCCCCAGCACTAGGATTACAAGTGTGGACCACCATACCTGGCCATTTTGTGTGAGTTTCAGGGATCAAACTCAGATCTTCATGCTTGGAAGGCCAGCACTTTATCACCTAAGCCACCTCACTAGCCCTGTGCTAGTGATTTTTAAAGTGTGTCCAGGGGGCTAGAGAGATGGCTCAGTGGTTAAGAGCACTTGTTTGTCTTGAGGGTGACCTGGATTTAGTTCTCTGCATCCACACTGGGCAGCTCACAACTACCTTTAACTCTAGTTCAGGGGATCCAGTGTCCTCTTCTGGCCTCCACAAGTACCGACACACATGCACATGTGATAACATACATACATTTAGGTATTTCCACATACACATAAATCTTAAGAAATATATAATAGAAAAGAGTAAAGTGTACCCTGGGTCAGAGTCAGCTGCATCTTAATAAACTCGTTAGAAATGCAGACTCAGGACTCCAGGTAACGAACTCTAGGAGAGTGCTGAGCAACCTTCACTTTGCCAACTCTGGTAGATGAGGTACCTGCAGGTAGACATGAGGCCACCACTGAAATGGAGGCAAAATGAGTCTCTAAGGGAGTCCATGAGTGAGGACCCCACAGGGTAATTAGTAATAATGGGCTTAAGTGACTGAGGAAAGTGGTAACTGTTCAGTCTATAACAGGGAGTCAAGGAAGAGGAGCCACACTGAGAGAGCCCAGAGGCCCAACCAGATCTGTTGGAAGTGGAGCCAAAGGCTTCTTTTCCTCTCTAACATCTTGTTTTTGCTTGATCAGTACAAATCACAAGGCAAAGGCTAATTTATTCTTCGTTGGCAAGGCAGTTAGCACGGTTGTAATTTTGTTCTGAATAAGATATTGTACACTTATTATTTCATGTATTTAATAGAGCTTGAAATTAACACCACCACTAGAGCGAGACTCATTGATGTTACCTTCAGCCCCTGGCAGAGGGAGGAGCTTTCCACTGCTCTTCAGGCTGCCACAAGGCTTCCATCATAGCCCTGTAACAGAGTCAGAAACATTAAATTCTGAGGGTTATCATTTTTGTTAATAGCACTTGTTTGTCAAGGTCTGTAATGATCACTTTTCACTTTGTGAGTTTGTTTTTCTGGCAACTGAAGTTTGTTCAGGAAAACAACCATGTTCAATGGCCTTGCTCCATGTCAAGTAAAATAAATTTAATTCTCCATTCAAGAACTCTATGCTCAAATGTTGTGAGCCTAGGACCCTGTTCCATCTGAGAGGTGGGTGTAATTAAAGGTCAGGCACTGAACAGCAACAACTTTGGGGCTTTCACTCTTCAGCGATCTGCTTTCACCTAGAGGAGTGTCTTGATTTGTGACTCTGATCCATGCAAATTGGGGAAAATGAAATCTAATACAACACTTAGTTCTGGGAGTTGAACATAAGTATAAGAAGAGTTGGGAATGCTGGGAGATGGATAGGTAGGTAAAGTCATTGTCCTGTAAGCGTAAAGACTTGAGTTCAATCCTCAGCACCCATGTAAAAAGCCAGGCTCGGTGGCTGAAGCTTGTATTTACAGTAACAGGGAGGCATAAATGGGCTGATCTTGCGGGCAAGCTCGCCAGCCAGTCTAGCAATTAGTGGGCTTCAGTTTCATTGAGAGATACTGTCTCATAAAATTAGGTGGAAGCCCATTAAGGAAAATGCCTAGTTTCACCCTCTGGCCTCCTTGTGCATACATACTTGTGCCTATGAAACAGACACACAGACAGAGAGAGAGAGAGAGAGAGAGAGAGAGAGAGAGAGGGAAGAGAGAGAAATTCTGCACAAAATACATACTTTGCTCCAATATATTTGTGGTTTCACAAGCATTTCCACTGTTATACCTTTGATAACAGTAGGAGAAAAATAGTGTCCTCACAAGAATGTGGTTGTTGAGATAGTTCACTATGTAAAGATACTTACTGTAAAGCCAGAGGATCTGAGTTCAATCCCCTGGATCCATGTAATGGTGGAAAGTGAGAACCAACAAACTAAAAACATTAACAAGTTACTTTAATTGACATAAGAACCTTCCAAATATAATTACCGTGGTTAACTCCTCATCATCCCCATGTGTGTGTAATTTTGTTATTTTTATTTTGATGTTTCTTTTTTCTATACATTTATATATTATTTTGGAACAGAGTCGATACATTTCTTAGACTTGTCTACAGCTTACAATACTCCCACCTCAGTCTCCTGGTACTGAGGTTAAAGGCTTGTACCACCATTTCCAACCATCATACAGACACATATTGTTAAACAACTCTCCATGATGCCTTAAATTTCTTCAGTTTAATTCATTTTGTTCTTTACTCACAATCCACTCTTTTTATTACTCAGTGAACATTTATCTAATGTTTGCAATGTTAAGGACGCCATGACAATTCTAGACAACAAAAAGGGACTCAAACATAATCTCTGATTTTAAGCAAATCACAGATCAGTGGCCTAGGCATACAGTATAATTTTATATACCCAAGTGTAAGGAAACTTTCTTTATAATCATCCCATACATTTTCATTCATTTACATTGAGGAATAATTAAGTTAGCTAAATAAGTAGAACTTGGGGACATTACTGAAAGATTTACTAAACATAACAAGTAGCATCCAGGTACATTTGCATTTTACATAAATAATGCTATTTTTCTAATTTAACAAATATACTTACTGAGGGACTTGCAAGGTGGCTCAGCTGGTAAAGGCAGTTGTAGCACAAGCCTGGCCACCTGAGTTCAAGCTCAGAACCCAGGAGATTGGAAGGAGAAAATGAATTATTCAAGGTTGTCCATTGATTTCCATATAGGTACCATGACTTACATACCCACACCCATATCATATGTACACCTATATACATTTGTTTATAAATACACTTATTTCGGAGGAATAAAAGCGGAAAGGTAGGAGCTGGATAGATGACTTAGTGGTTAAGAGCATTTACTGCTCTTCCAGAGGATCTGAGTTCAATTCCCAGCACCTGTGTTGGGTGGATCACAGCTGCATTGAACTCAGGCATACAAACCCACCCTCCATACATATATACACACAATTTTTAAAATAATATGATAAAATATTTGAACAAAAAAAGGAATTAGGTATGTCAAGGGTATAAATTCACAGATACATAAACTGAACACATCTAAAGGTTTGATATGTAACTTAAAGACTACATTAATAAAATCATATTGTATTAAGGATTTTTTGTTAAGTAGATTTCAGCTGCTCTTATCCCACAGAAGCTATAATTATGTATGACATGTAATTATGTATAGGAATGTTAGTCTACTTCACCATAGCAACCATTTTATTATCAGTATATATTCAATAACATCATGTTCTAAACCTCAAAAACACACAATAAGATTTGTTTTAAGTAAAAATGAGAGATATAATTACACAGGACATACTTGAATAAAATTTTGTTTGCTCTTTGTAGAATTAAAACATGTAACTGTTGTCCTATATTTTACATGGGAACTCTAATTTGAGGTGATTATAATGCCAATCTCTCTTCCAGTATAGCAAAATTGAAGCCTGCTAAGGCATCCACCCAGGGTTTGCACACCACAATCTCGGGCACCACAAACAAAACAAATGAAGTTTCAAAAGCCTTTAAGAAAGGCATCTTTTTCAGAAGGAAAATTATGTGCCCCATCACACACATTTTCTGCTCAGAGAGCAATGGCTTTCTCATTTAAGTCTTCCTGTGAGGGAATATCTGGAATGTGGTGATATTTTTAATATCATATTTCACTCTAGAATTTCAAAGTACTTTATAAATAATTACATTATTAATGCCTTTGTGACCCCTTGAAGTAGCAAGGTGCCATGTATTATTTATAATCACATTACAGAGGGAGAAACTGAGGTAAAGAAAGGTTTAGTGGTTTGGTCAAGGTCATGGAATAAAACTTTCATGACATTTGAGATAAAAACTCATACCTAGGAGCCAACACCTCTGCACATGTAGATCCCGGGGGCGTCTTGCCGTGGACAAAATTCAAATGACAAGATACAATAATTCCTGAAATTTTTCTTTAATTGTGTGTGTGTGTGTGTGTGTGTGTGTGTGTGTGTGCATGTGTGTGTATACCTTCATGAACATGTGGAGGTCAGAGGATGACTTGCAGAAGTCTGTTCTCTCCTTCCACCATGTAGGGCCCAGGATACCTACTCAGGTCATCAGACTTGGCAGCAAGGGCCTACCCACTGAGCCATCCAAACAGCCTTTGCCACTGGTTCCTCAGCACATAATATTATGGGACTGGGTGACAAGGATCTCAGAAGTGTTGTCTGACTTTGAAACAACATGATTTGATGGATTGGAAGCTTTCCAAAAAGTCAGCGAGGGTCACCATAAAATACTTCCCAGGTTTGTAAGCTGTCCCTTAAATAGGCTTCAATCACATATGCACTGGTCTCAAGGAAATCGTTGCTGCTTTGGATTACCTGTGGGTAGGGCGCTATCCCTTGCTCATATACACAGGCACCTTTCACAGCTAAGGAGTTATTTCTGGTACAGGATAGAATTTTCTTCTCAAAGAGTGCACATGTCACAGTTTTGGCATTCATACTAGCTCTGAAGACAACAGGCACCTTTGCCTAGAGCTGTGGCTGGCAGGCACCTCTGTCTAACATCAGCCTGGCTGCATGATGGCTGGCCTAGAAACAGCCTTGGGGCGTGGGAATGGTTCATTCACTTGACCTTGGGCAGGGTTGTAAACTTTTTTATACCTCAATCACTTTATGTGCAAAATAATTACAATAAGACCTAAGTAACAAGATTGTTATGTAAATTAAATAACATAGGATTAATGTCACTTCATTCGTGAATTAAATTCTACAATGTTATTTTCAATAACTCTCCAATTTTAATACAACTTCCACTTCCCAACAAGTTTAGACTGGAACTCCTCACCTAGCATGTGCCTATTTCTAGGCAAGTCTTTAGGGGGAACTGTATAATCAAACAAATATAGAAATATTTGTCTATTCTTATAAAGGAGAGAATCTTGCTTAGGTTAACTAAAATATTTTATTCTCTTCTTAAAAATTCAACCCATGGAAACACATACTAATAGCATAAAGTATAATTTTGTTTTTCCATTAATCCTCCTCTCATAATTGAAATATGTGCTCCATTTATAGTTTAACACAAAATAAGCAAAAGATAAAAATATATGTACAAAATTGATAACAAGGAAGGGGAGATGGCTCAGTTTTGAGTACTTGGACAAGCATGAGGACCTGGGGTTAGATAACCACAACCCAGAAAAATGAGAAACATCTGTGACCTTAGTGCTGGGCAGGTGGAGACAAGAGGCTCTCTCGGGCTTCCTGGTGGCCAAATCTGCAAGCTCCAGGTTGGGAGAAGGACCCTATCTCAAAACCTGAGGTGGAGAGCAATTGCAGAAGATACAAGAAGTCAGCTTCTCTTCTATATTCACCCGTGCACAGTACTTGCACACATACACATGCACATAAAACCTGCAAACACAAACATTTTTAAGTGGTTTAACAAATTAATTATGATAGCACGTTTATGCATAAATATACACAAATGCTTGATTTAACGGAGAAATTTGCAGTTAAGCAATACTGATTTTTTTTTAATAAAATCTATTTATCAAACACCCAACTCATGGCTCACCATTCAAATCCCGATTCTACAAGTTCATGGCACTTTGGTCAGGCTAACTAACTATCATGTGATGGAAGGTTATTTTCCGTGGTGGATACAGCCCTTTGACTGTTTATCAGGCCAATAAAATGTACATCACAGTCACAAGAAGATGGTCTTAATGCCGGCCATGATGCTAGGTCGTGCTGTTGCTGCATTCCCATCCTGCACTCATATCATTTTGTTCTTTGTGTCTTTCCACTCTTGCTATGGTGTATAAGTCTTATCTCTGCACTCAGGTTCACCTGGCATTATGCACTCTTCTTCACTAGACTCAACTGTGCTCTTTTCCCATCAATGACAGCAAGCTTCTCTAAGGTTTTGACACTGATGTGCTGTCTGCTGCCTTTGTACCACTGGTTTGGTGTCTCCGTTCAGAAACCCTTCATTTGTGCAATTTCTACTCAGGTTCATTTACTGCCTTGAAGCCTTACCCAATTACCCATGGCTAGGTCATCACCTCTTCCCCTGAGACTAATGGCTACGGTGTGTGCATTAAAATGCTTGTCATAAGGAGCACTCATGGGTGCCAAGGCTCCTGGTTTTCTTTGTTATTAAGTTCTGAATTCTTACCTTTAAGCACATGAGAGCTAACTATATGTTGAATAGAAGAAAAATGGGTCAATGGGCCCTGAATGAGTGAAGAGAATTATTGAGGTTTGAATGTGTGCGTCACTCTAAAACTCACATGTTAGAATTTAAACACTTTACTAATTAGTTTTATTGTTTGTAAGTTAGAATTCATGATATAAACAACTCAAAACAAGGGTTTATTTGGGTTCACAGTTTTAAAGGCTTCAGTTCATGGTTACTTGATCCCATTCCATATGCTTGGGCATAATATCATGGCACTGGAACCAAAGGACAAAGAAGTCCTGTGTGTGTGTTCTCTGTGTATGTGTGTGTGTGTGTGTGTGTGTGTGTGTGTGTGTGTGTGTGTGTTCTGTGTGTGTGTGTGTTCTCTGTGTGTGTGTGCATTTATGTGTGGGGTCCACCTGTGGATGTGGTGGTACCTTTCACCTTATCGTTTGAGACAGGGTCTCTCATTGGCCTAAAGTTTTGCCGAGTAGGCCAGACTAGCTGACCTGTGAGCTTCCAGGTGCCCCCTATCTCTGCCTCCCACCTCACAGGGTTGGGATTACAGGCACATACCTCAGTTTCTACATGGGTTCTGGAGATCAAAATTCAGGTCCCCGTGCTTGCACGGCAAGCACTTCCCATCCCTCTAGACTGACACAGGAACTCTTTATGGAGGAAAGGAAAGGAAAGGAAGGGAAGGGGAGGGGAGGCGAGGGGAGGGAACAGAATGGAATGCAACAGAAGGGGAGGGGAGGGGAGGGACAGGCACATACCTCAGTTTCTACATGGGTTCTGGAGATCAAAATTCAGGTCCCCGTGCTTGCACGGCAAGCACTTCCCAGCCCTCTAGACTGACACAGGAACTCTTTATGGAGGAAAGGAAAGGAAAGGAAGGGAAGGGGAGGGGAGGCGAGGGGAGGGAACAGAATGGAATGCAACAGAAGGGGAGGGGAGGGGAGGGAACAGAGTGGAATGGAACAGAAGGGGAAGGGAGGGGAGGGAAGTGGAGGGAAGGGAAAGGAAAGGAAGAAAGAAAGAGAGAGAAAGAGGGGGCAGGGAGAACGAACATGGAAAATATATACAAAGGACCTGACTCAGTGATCTCAGTTTTGTTTTTGTTGTTTTTTTATATTCAGCATTTTTATTTCAAAACAAAACTACAGTAACATTAAATAGACAATCTATTTGGAAATATTTACAACTTTTTTATTGAGAAAGGGGAAAATTCAACCCTGCGTTATTACTGTCCATCACTGAGGAGCAGAAGAGATAAGTTAGAAGAGTCTCATTTCCCACTATTGCCCCTCTGTGCAGTTATGTGATTTTCTATCCAAAGGCTCAATGACCACAGGAATGGTGAGAACTGAGTACTGAAATACTGTTACACTCATGGGCTTGCCAAAAGGATCTGAAATACACAAGCACCAAGGAGGGACAGTGAGATCAGGCAACCTATGAAAATGGGAAGAGAGGAGGAACATCATGGTGGTCAGTGGCATCACCTACATTAATGAAAAAACTAGAAAATGAGGTGATGGTTATAGAGGTGTCTGTGACGTGTGGCAGGAGTATACCTCTCCATTTCCTCTAACACACTGAATTGTTACTTGTTTCCTATTCTATTGAAAGAAAGCCCCCCGCCCTCCTAACTAGGATCCCCAAGAGCCCCAGCTCTGACTTCACCTTTTCCTATTCCCTTTATACCTCCCAATTGGGGTGAGCCTAAGGCCTCTGTCCTCAACCTCACCATGTAGGAAGTAGCCCTCTCTAACAGGAAAAGGGATCCAGATGTATTGAATGTAAACTCTAGGCCATAAAGGAAGTTCTGCTTATATATATGGGGGAGTTTCATGACATTCTGTCTAAAAGGAAGCTACAAGAACAAAGGAAACAAGTCACCAAAAGGACTTCCACCCAGAGCAAGTGACGGTGCACATACATTCTTATCCTCTACTGTGGGCCACAATACACACTTACTAGAAATACCACTGACATGTTTATTAGTTAAGGCCTCCCTAGTCACTGAGCACATAAGACAGAAACATGGTGGAAAAGGAAGTATGCTCTAACTAGGTGCCACACCCTAAAGTTTCCAAGATCTCTCATGTGTGTACGACAGACATACTTGCACACAAGAGGACTTCAAAGATTAAAGACATCAATGCATATAACATACTGAGAATGGTGCATGGTTTCTAGAAAGTAGTAATTATTAAGATACTGATGATTCTTGGGGCACATCTTTAGTTCCAGCACTTGGGAGGCAGAGGCAGGCAGATTTCTGTGAGTTCAAGGCCAGCCTGGTCTACAAAGCTGGGGCTACAGGGAGACCCTGTCTCTAAAAGACCAAAAAAAAAAAAACAAAAAAAAACAATGATTCTTATACATTTATGTAGTGCAACAGAATTGCACAAGATTCCATGAAGATGCTCCAACTCAATTCCCAAATATCTCTACACATTCTGTATATTTCTCTACAATATTTGTGACTGTTTTAAGTGTCACCTTGACAAAATCGAGGATCACCCATGAAACAAGCCTCTGGCATACTTGAGAAGAATATTTTTTTGATTAGTTGAATTGAAATGGAAAGATCCACCATAAATGCGGGCAGCATCTTCTGGCTGAGTCCCAGGTACAAGGAAGTTTGAGAGAAAAGTTTGAGAGAAAAGCTTTCCTGTTTGCTATTGTCTCTGCTGGTGCGTGTGATTACGCTTCTGCTGTTGCTGCAGCCCTCCTTGCTGACATCAAGCCCAGCTTCATCTGCCTTCCAAGGTTAACTGAAAACAAGTGGTTCTCCAAGAATCCTCTAAGACTTCAGTACCAGATTGGGACTGCTGAGACATCCAACAACTACTAGATTCTTAGCCTCTCCAGTAAAAATATAGTCATTGCTGGACTACAGAGATTGCATCATGTAAGCTAATCTAATAAATCTCATTTTATTCATATTAAGTCTATAAGTTCTGTTCCTATAGAGAATCCTGACTAATAAAATATCCAATATTTATTTTCTGACTTCATGGTTAAGAAGTAATCCAGATAATAATTTTATAGGCTTGGCAACTGATAAAGTTGCTCTCAACTCTGTGATTCTGTGGACACAGCCGTAGGCAACACACAAACACATGGACATAGCTATGTGCCAACAGTACTTTATGGAAATACTCAGATATTGGAAATTCATGATTATCATGTATCATAGAATTAACTTTTTCATTCATTAATTATTTGAAAACATGTTTTTTAGATTGAAAGTCATATGAAAACAGAAGACAAACCAGATTTGATTCCAAGGATGTGCCTACCTACCTGTTTTAGAAAATTGCTATAAAAGGTTAGAGATATAGTTTGGTTTTTGGAACTCTTACCTAGGATGTATGGAACCCTGAATTCAGTGCCCATAACCTTATAAACCAGGTATGATGGTACAACACTCTAATCCTGGTACTTCTGAAGAAGGTTGAGGCATAAGGGTCAGAAATTCAAGGTCATCCTCAGCTATATAGTGAGTTTGAGGCAAGCATAGCCTGTAGGGCACCATGTTTCAAAAGCAAACAAATAAAATCCAAAAGGCAGAAAATTGCTCTAAATAAGTGGCTGAGACCTAGAGTCAGAGGCTGACTCTGTGGGCTTTACTCCAAACTCAGTCATTACAGTAGAGCTCTGACCTTGAACTTCTCAGAGAGAACAAGCTTGGGTAACTTACTAAAGTCATCTTTCTGAATTCAATGGGCAGCCACTTAAAGATTTTAGACTACACAGTTGTGTCCTGTGCTTTGCCTTTCAGAAGTCTTTCAGACTAGAAGGTGGGTCTTGGACCACCTTCCACAGTAGATCAGGTGGATAAAGTCAGAACACATGCAGCATCGATAGGATGCATCTCATTCATCATGCTTGCTTTTGCTGAAATGTGAATACCTACTTCATTGTTAGAGATCAATCTAAAATTAATTGTTACAGGTTTGTATTAAAGGTATTGCATTTTTTTTCTAATTTCATTTGTAAATACAGTTACTGTCTTTTCCATTCCAAAGAAATCAAAGGTCAACTACACGCTGACCTTGTGTGTATCATATTTGGAAGTGCTGGATTCAGAGTCTGTTTACTACAGATAGGAATGCTTTTCGAAAGTGTTTTTTTCAAACCAAGAACACAACCCATCTATTTCCTTTGGTGATACAGTATCTCAGTCCACAATGTGGTTCTAAATGAATAATGGAGATTGGTTTTTACAAGTCAGCTTTATCTGTTGCAGCAATGATTAATAACCCTAAAGACAGCACTGTTCACAGGAAGAGAAGAAACATATGAAAACAATTTTGTATCTCAGGGAGATTAACACAGATTTTGCAAGTAATATTAAAGTAAACCTAAGTAGAAGCCATGAGGTTCACAGCCTTTCTATAGTGTATGGAGTAAGAAAAAAATGTGGACATCAAACACGTAATGAGTAATACTCATTGTGAACACAACGGGATCTAGAATATTCTAGAAGACAAACCTCTGGGCATACCTGTGGAGTTACTAGCTTGGGTTGATTGTGGTAGGACGACCCACCTTGTATGTGGGCAGCACCATTCTATGGGCTGGGTGTTTTCAGACTGAAAACAAAAACAAAAAGGAGAAGCCAGCTTAGCCCCAGCATTCAACTCCCTATGCTTCCTGACTACAGATGTAATGTGGCCTGCTTTCTCATGCTCCTGCCATGGTTTCTCCATTATCATGGACAATGAACTGACACTATGAGCAGAAATAAACCCTTCCTTAAGCTGCTCTGCTCAGTTGTTTTGTTACAGCTGATACAAGACTTGCTTGCATGGTTGGGGTTGGTAATCACAGTCCAGAGCATGCCTCTTCTGTCCTTTCATTCAAGCCACATGAAGTCTCTAAGCCTTCATTGTATCGCCATTGAAAGGATAGTGACACGTGACTCGGCTTTTGAGTGCTTTTTCCACATGTTCTAGCTCGAATAAGACTTGTACCTCAGTTTCACATATTGGCATGCAGATGGCTCACAATATTTTTCTGTAACACCAACTCCCTTTTCTGCTCTAGAACTGACTAAAATCAAGTAATTACACCACAACTCTTCTCTGATGACTGACAGTCTGACTGCTTACCCTCCAACATGGTGTTTTTCCTAGATTCTTCATCTTTTAACCCCTTCTCTTTTGCTACATGCTGTACATGACACCTCCTTGTTCATTGCACATGCCCAGCCATCTTCCGATTCCATCAGTTTTCTTCCTGAAATGCTTCTTTCCACTCAAGTTCTCAGGCTTGATGCCACACTGACATCTTGTATTTGATTTTTGTTAGGTGCTGGGGGACTGCACTGGGCATTACAGGAGGCATTATGTAGCTTCTAAGCTCTATACTGGATTCTAGTACTACCTTTTCCTTTCTGACAACCAAAAGGCAGATACACTGGGGTTGGGGCAGAGGGCAAAAATCATTTAAAACCAGAGCATCCCAATCCTTCCACTTCTGCTCATCTCAGCTTAACTTTCTTCAGGTACACACCTTAGGTTGGCTGGAATAGGTTTCTCACTGGGAACCACCATCTTGGACTGAACTAAAAGGAAAAAGTGAGTTGAGCAGCAGCATTCCTCCCTCTCCTTCCTGACTGCAGGTGCAGTGCGAGCAGCTGCCTTGCACTTTGGCTGCCATGCCTTCCCTGGCATAATGGACTGAACTCTAAACCTGTGAGACAAAATGAACACTGCTGCCCTTTTGTTACTTGATCATATACTTTGTCACGTGAAAACTATTACACCATCAGAGGTGTCTATGACTGGATTCCATGACCTCTTCTGGCTGTGGTGGACATCTACATATTTGGCATATATTCACATATACACATGCATACTATTACACATACACACATATACATAAATAAAAATAATTATTTTGATGCATCTAGACTGCATGAGAGTGACACAGAGACCCATGTCCTCTCCATCTTGCAAGCACTTGTTGCCACTGTTGTCTTTTGTTTGTAAGTTTTGGGTTGCCTTTGTTTTCCATCATTCTTAGTAGGGATGTAGTAATTGCCTACTGTTTACTGGATTTGCTTATTTGCAATCTCTATAACCTCCTCAATAGAATAGTTTAGCTCTTTCTTTTTATCTTTCTTCCTTATCTATTGAGTTTTGATAGTGTTTTATAAATTCTAATTTCTAAATTTTTGATAGAAGGGTAGTTTTCAAGTATTTTCCCCCAATATGTAGCTTGTCTTTGTTTTAATGGATTTTTCATGCCACAGATAGATTCTTATGGGTTATGCTTTATCAATTTTCACCTTTAATGGATATTACCTCCTATTCTTTTGTAAAATTTTTTTATTGAAATTTTTTGTAGTTCATGTAGAAAATCATCTTTATACTCCCTTTCCCTTTGGAACCCTCACATAGCCCCCCTACTGGAGTTTATTCATTCTGTCATTTGTGTTAAGGCATATCATGTAAAGTTAGTGTCCTCAGATGTCCCTTAGTGCAAGTTCATCCTCTGAGACCTACTCAGCCTACCTAGAGTCCCTCCTTCCCTTTAAGAAGATCAGCTCTTCTGCACCCAGCAATAATCAGCTGCCAATAATTCTTTGACTAAGATTAAGGCCTGCTATTCATTTCCACAATTATGTGCTGGGTTTTAGTCTGCTTGAGTTTGCATGGGTCTTGTACATGCTGACACCATTGCTATAGTTCCCGTATTCTTAAAGTATTCTGCATATTGCTTTTTTTTTTTTTATAGTATTGAGGATTGATGCCAGTTTCAGACTAATAGGGAAACACTCTAACACTAAGCTATACCTCCAGGTCTTTCTTCTTTCTTTTAATTTTTTTCCTTTTGCTGTTGAACCAAGAATAACTGAGTTGCTACAATATCCAGGGTGACCTTAAACATACACTGTAGCCCAGGCAATCTTAGAACTAGTGATCCTCCTACCTCAGATTCTATAGTAAATGAGTTCTTATGTCTTTATCAGCAGACCTGACTTTGGATTTTTATCCTCCATCTCAAAATATATGCTCGAACTCACAGATGTAATTTCTTATTAGGAAAGAGTCCTTGTTTGTTAAGAGAGCTAGGGTTCTCCAGAGGAACAGAAGCAATTGGGGAGGGGAGGAATGTGTTACAGGACTTGACTCAGGGGCCCAGAAACACTCAGCATAGAGTCATCTTTAAGCAGTGAACTGAGGAAAGTCAGTTATGAAGATTTTAGTGAATGTATGATGGCCTGAGACCTGGGTGCCCCAACTATGCAATCCCAACCATGGGTACCAGAACCAGCACCGTAACGCACATAGTCAGGCCCACAGAACACATGCCTTTATTCTCCCATTCCTCATGTCTCCTTCAGGCCCAGAACTGCACATTGGGTGCTGCACCCACATTAGGGAGGGTAATCTGCTTTAGTCATCAATTCATAGAACAATGCCTTCCAGAATCAGCTCACAAACAAGACCTAGAAATAATGGGTAATCAAACATCTGGCCACCTAGCAAATTGATATTATATGCGTCAGCAACTGGTGTCAAATCTTTCAACAATAAGCCAGGGGCCACATACAAGCAATCTAATGAGTCAATAAGACAGGATCTCTCCAAGAATTCTGCACAACTGAAAGGACAAATGGGATCTGAGAGCTCAATCCTCAGAACACAATTTTTTAAAAATCCCATGCATGGGGAGACAGCTGCAGGAAGACGATCTCTAGGGCTCGCTGGCCAGTTAGCCTAACCTATTCGCTGAGTTCTAGGTGAGAGAAAACTAAATGGGTGTGTGTGAGGAACTACAGCTGGAATTGATCTCTTACAGCCACATGTGTGCACAGGTGTGTTCCCTATACTTGTAAACCATGATCATGCACATACATCTTGTCCTGGTTTGTTTCTTTGTTACTGTGACAAAACACTCTGACCACTACCAACTTGGAGAGGAAAGGGTTTATTCAGCTTACATCTCCCAGGTCGCAGTTCATTAGGGAGCCCAAGGTAGGAACTCAGGGCAGGAACCTGGAGACAGGAGGTGGAGCACAGGCCATGGAGGAATGCTGCTTACTGCTTGCTGCCCTGGCCCCTGCTCAGCCTGCTTTCTTATGCAACACAGGCCCACCTGACCAGGGGTGGCACCACCCACAGTGGGCTGGGCCCTCCCACATCACTCATCAAGAAGATGCCCCTCAGACATGGCCACAGGCCAGTCCAATAGAGGAAATTCCCCAATTGAGGCTTCTTCAACCCAGGTGTGTCAAGTTGACACTAAAGCTATCCAGCACACATCTATACACACATATAAAGGCAAGACAAATGTGCTCAAGAGTCCCTAGATATTTCTAGCCAATCATCAGAGGCATATGGCCAGGCATAAGAAAGTAGAATAAAGAAAAACGATACTGGAGCGTATATGTCTTAATGAAATGATAAGTGGTTGTTATAGTTGTCATTTGAACACTAAATGGATAATTTAATGACTACTAGCTCTAGACATTAGTAAAAATGATTGCCAGTAAGATAATTTACACAGAGTGTCTGCTTATCAGACTCAAGAATTAGAATTTGATGTTCTTCTATCATTTCTCTGCACAATCAAATGCAACCTAACGTGTGGATGGAAAGGTATTAATGTTTACATGATAAAAAGTTAGCAACTGGGATGAACAGAATGGTGTGAAGACCAGATAGTACACACTCTAAGTCATTTCCTACCATGTGAAACAATGGATTCAGGCTGTGTCTGGCCCTGGATGCTTCCATTCTATAATTGACTGCACTTTCAGTATGCATGTAATTGCAGGACTTTGCAATTTATTTGGGCATGTTACCAGAAACTGTCCAACATAAACCCCAAGGCACAGACAAATAGATAACTTATTCTTAAAAGTAAAAGATACTGCTTCTAAACATCAATATAAATTGGGAACATAAGAGCACAGGACCATATCAGAAAAACTGGGCCTGAGGAATTATCAAACATACATGTCATCAAATGACACAACACTATCATTTGAACCTATGAAGCAAATGACGCCAAACTCTGGGATGAAGGAGTGTTCAAGGGACCAAGAGGCAGAAAACTCATGACTGTCCCCAGGGCTTCATCTTAGCATAGCCCTACTACTAGACATGGCCCACATGAAGTATCATCCCCCTATAAACCCCAAGGTTCATTCATTCAGTTCTCATGACCTGGTCCTACTTATTGAAAGGTCTCTGGTACGGCATTCAAGGAAGACACTGAGGGAGGTTGCTTTTCTGAGTAAGAAGTTTATTGGAGAGTTACTGATGCCATGGACAGACAGACAAAAGATAGACAGACAGACTGAAGTATGTCAGAGGCTCAAAGAAGAGTTAAGACACTGAGAGCACAGGTAGACAAACAGCATATTGTAGGCACTGAGGGGAATTCAGGCCCAGGAGGTCAAGTAGTATTTTATAGATCTCAGAGGAAGCAGGATGTTTTCATGTAGTCAGACTGTCTTTTATTCCCTATCAAGAGTCAGGGAAAGGAGGGTAGAGGGACGACTAGCCACCTGCAGTCCTAGTAACTTTAATATCCTGAGCCTAACAACCTCACCTGGGAAAGAAAGAAATCCAGGCACCGAGGGAGTCTCTTAGGGAGTTATAGACCAGCAGGATTTCAGTAGAGGGCTTGCCAATAGCTGCCAGTTGCGGCCAGTAGTTACCAAAAGCTAAGGGAAAGGGGGAGGACTGATGCAGATATAGCCTGAGCAGTAATGTAGACTGGGCTCTAACACCTAGTTGTTCATGTGTCACTGCAGCTCAGTTGAGCTCGGCCTGCTACCAACACTGCAGCTCAGTTCTGTCCATCTCCAGAAGCTCTCCAACTGTACTAGCTGTAAACACTTAGAGTGACTGTCTATGCATCTGTATCTGCTATACCTCCAGTAAGATGGCTCTGAACTCTACAATCTCTTCAACCCGTCTTTACCCATTCAGTAATCTACATATATACATATATTATTCTGTGAAATGTAGTACATGATCTGAAAAGTTATAGTAGTATTAAGTTGGAATAAAACAAATTGTGTTTGCCAGTGGACAGAAATTAAGAAAAATCAGGACTACTTGGTAGGCTACAGCCAATGAAACCTATGTAGCTTGTGAATTTATTGTTATTCCATAAATTCTGGCAAATGTGCATGCGTGCAACCAAAGGACAGATAATACAAAATTGATGTTTCCCTTTCTGAGAATATATAATCAAGTACAGAAAAAAATGTATAAGAAGGTTTTGACAATTATAGGCATGGTCTGGAAGAAGTGCACAAACCAGAGATGGAAGATATTAGATTCCACAAGAAAACTCTTTCTACAGAAATTAAGAGAGATTTATCTGAATGAGAGTTAACTAAAACTTTTATGTACATAACAAAGAAGTGATACCTGTGTGGTGTTTGGGTGGGATCAACAAGATGCCTATTTCAAATGATAGATTTTTTTTTCTTTTATGGCTGAATAATTGTTCCATGGTGTATATGTGTATATGTACATCTTTGTTTCTTCTTCTTTTCTTTTCTCTCTCTCTCTCTCTCTCTCTCTCTCTCTCTCTCTCTCTCTCTCTCTCTCTCCAGGTCTTACTATGTAGCCCTGTCTACCCAGGAGCTTACCATGTAAACCAGGATGGCCTTGAATTCACAGAAATCCACCTCCCTCTGTCTCCTGAATGCGAGGATTAAAATCCTGAGCCACCATCCTTGGTCTTTCTTTATTTAAGGTTTTCTTTAGTTATTCTTGTTTTGTGCATGTGTGTGTTGGGGCAGGTCCTGTGGATGTGAGTGTAGGTGCTTACAGAGGCCAGAAGAGGGTGTCAGATCTCGTAAGTGTTCTTTACTTCTGAGTCATCTCTGTCGTTCTCATCTACATCTTTCTCTCCACTCAGCAGTTGATGGACAATTCAGTTGTTTTATGTCTTGTCTATTGTAAGCAATGCAGCAGTGAGCATGGGAGGCAGATGTTTTATCAGTACACTGATTTTACTTCTTATAGACATATATGCAGGCATAGTATTTCTCCATATCATAGTAGTTCTATGTTGAATTTCAAAAATACCTGACCCACACTTTTCCATTACCATGGTAGTGTTTTGCAGCCCCACCAACAGTGAACAAGAGTTCCCATTCCTCCACATCCTTGATGGCACTTAGCTGCATTTGTCATTTTAATAAAAGCCATGCTTATTGGTGGTATTTCATGTGGGTTTGACTAGCATTTCTCAGATGATTAAGGGTAATGGCAGTTGCTTCTTATAGCTGTTGGCCATTTTAATCTCTTATTTTGAGAACTATTTAAGTCTGTTACCCATTTTTTTAAGTTAGGAAATTTTTATTTATTTGTTAATTGATTGATTAACGAGCTATTGAGTTCCAGGGTTTCCTTATATATCCTGTATATGAACTCTTTCTAGATGTGGATCTTGCAAGTCTTTTACAGATTCTGTCTTCACTTTACTGATGGTTTCATTACCAGAGTGGCTATTTGGCTTAATGTAACCCCATTAGTCTACTTATGGTTTTGTCTCCTGTGCTTTGGTGAGCTTGTCCAAAATCATATGTCCATTACAATGCTCTAAATTGTGTTTTCTATTGTTTCCTGGTAGTTTCATGTGCTCAAGTATTACATTTAGGTCTTTTATCCATTTTAAGATGAAATTTTAAGCTGATGAGACACGGGATATAGTTTCAATCTCTTTTTTCTTGCAAAAAACAAAACAAAACAAGGGACTGGAGAGATGGCTCAGTGGTTAAGAGTACTGGCTGCTATTGCAGAGAACCCAGATTGGATTCCCAGGACCCACATGGTGGCTAACAACCATCCTTATCTCCAGTTCCAGGGAATCTGATGCCCTCTTCTGACCTCTGTATTTACTGCATGATATGGGTGCACATTCATACAGGCAATGCACTCATATACATAAAATAAAAAGAAAACAGTTTTAAAAACAAAACATAGGATTAAAAAATAAAACCTGCCTTGTTCCCAATGTATGTTTTTCACAATTGTTTTGAAAATTGGTTGTCTCTAGCAGCATACATTTACATACAGGCTCTCTTCTCTGTTCCTCTTGGTTGTGTATCTGCATATGAACCAGCACCATGCTATTTTAAATGCTGCAATGGTGCACTACTGTTTGAAGTCAGGTAGTGTAATGCTTCCTGTTTTATTCCTTTTATTCAATATATCTTTGAATATTTGAGGTCTTCTATGCCTCAAGACATTTAAGAAATGTTTTTCTTTCCTAAGATTCTATTGCTATTTGGACAGAGGCTGCACTGAAGATGTACTTAGCTTTTGGTTATGTGACCATTTTGACAGTATTGATTCTTTCAATACATAAACCCAGGTTGCCTTTCTACTATTTTTTGTCTTCAACTACAATCACAAATGTCTTAACAATTCTCATTGTAGAGCTATCTCATCTTTTTGGTTTAATGTATTCCCAAGCATATTTGTTTTGTGACTATTGGAATTGGTTTCTTGAGTTCTGTTTCTGATAATTCATTTATTGGCATATAGAATGTTTTTAAGTTGCTTTTAAAATTCATTTGCAAAGTGTTTATGAATTATAAAGATGGCAAATTATGAAACAATCTTGATCTAAATTGATACAGTGCACGTTTTGCATCAATTAAATTTTGCAGGCTTTTTTTCAGATGAATAAGAATCATATAAATAGCTCAACTCTGTCTTATGGAACCACA
This sequence comes from Nannospalax galili, assembly GCF_000622305.1. Taxonomy (NCBI): domain Eukaryota; kingdom Metazoa; phylum Chordata; class Mammalia; order Rodentia; family Spalacidae; genus Nannospalax; species Nannospalax galili. The sequence goes on along the minus strand of NW_008336075.1, from coordinate 2,495,571 downwards.
GAAAGGCCAATCAGATGAAGCAATGGGCAAGGGATAATTAACCAAGCAGTTGGAGGCAAAACAACCTGAGGCCGGATGGTGTAAACAGCAGAGATTTGCTTGTGTGAGAAGAACATGGAATACAAATGTGATCATATGTAGCTCTGCTGCCCAATGCAGCATCACTGCAAATTGTCTTTGTTACAAACCTAACAGGCCAATGATAGCATTGTCCTAAATTTACAAAAGTGGAAACTGAGGAAAAGAAATGTTAAGTGTTCACCTCACATCACACTTTTAGTGACATGGAAGCAATTAAAAACTCACTTGTGGGCTAGAGAGGTAGCTCCATCAGTACTATGCTTGCCTGACAAGCATGAAGAACTGAGTTCAGGTACACAACACCTATGTAAAAATCCAGGTGTGGCAATGCATATCTGTAACCCTTGTGCTGGGAGAAGAAAGGCAGATCCCTTGAGATCGCTAGTCAGCTAACCAGTGGAATCTAAGAGTTCTGCAATCAGTTAAGAGAACTCGTCTCAAAACCTAATGTGGAGAACAACTGAAAAAGATAGCAAACATAGGCCTCCACACTGCAAAAAATATTAGATATTAGTCTTTTCTTTCAAACCCTGTAAAATTTGGAACTTGGTGTATGACAAGAAATTCCAATCTGTTAATCTTACCACATCCTATAAAACTTTTGTTTAAGAAAAGCCTGGCTGCAATCCTGAGATTGATGGCCTCGGTTGGTGGAGCTCTTCTCTCTTCAAGTTGATTCTTTTAAACTAGCCAATGAGAAAAGACTGTGAGGTCGGACCCCAGCCATTGGGGAAAAGCCACAGTTCTCTTGAGTTAGTCATAAAACCCTCCAAGATTCTGTGTCCAAGGTATATTTGCTACATCGAACTGAACACACAAGTCACTCTTTTGCAGATTGAAATCTTCCTTGCCAAGGTACTTTAAATTTGTCTGTGTGTACTTTGTTCAGTATCGATAGGGTCCTTGGGCCTCGTATTTTATTTCTAACAACATGCACAGGCACTTTCCTGAACATGTGCACAACATACAAGCACATGCATGCACATACTCTGCACACATAAACACACAAAGTTCATACAGTATGATTCTGTAAATTTTTTTGTAAAATACATTTTTATTGAATTTTTAATAACTATATGGTTTCTTGTAGGACTTTCTTCCATCCCCATAGGGTTCCTTCTGTGCTTAAGGATTTTTTAAAGTTGTGTATCAGGAGAATTTTCCCCCTTTATTCCCATAGTTCTTTGTATAACCCTCTTTCCCCATTTCCCTTTTAACTACCTGCTTTTAGCATATTTCTTCATTAGTAACACCTTTCTCCTACTATTCTCTCTCAGGTTCCTCCTTTTCCTTTCGCTCCCTGGTTCTCTTCCATATTCCTAGTTCCTACAATTACATCAGGATTTTTGTGCATTTCATGTAACACACCTGTATTAGTCACTTTTCTGTTGCTGTGATTGAAACATTGACCAAAACAATTTATAAAAGGAAGAGTTTATTTGAGCTTACTGTTCCAGGGGAATTACAGTCCATCATGGCAAGGAGTCATGGTGGCAGAGGTGGCTGAAGAAAGACTACAAGAAGCTAAGCTCTACATCTTCCAGCAGGTACAAGAAATAAGAGAGCAACTGGAGATCCAGCAAGGCTTAAGAACTCTCTAAGCCCCCAGTGACACACTTCCTCCAGGATAGCCATACCTTTTAAAACCTCCCAAAACAACACCACCATCTGGAGACAACATGTCCAAATACTTGGAGCCTGTGGGGGACATTTTAATTCAAACCATCACATTCCACCCCCTGGCCCCCATAGGCTCATGACCATATAAAATGCAAAATGCATTTAATCCAACTTTAAAAGTCCCAATAGTCATTATCAGTCTCAATACTATTCAAAAGTCCATAGTCCAAATTCTCTTCTGAGACTCAGGGAAATATCTTAACTGTAAGCCCCATGTAAAACCAAAGACAAATTACATACTCCCAACATACATTGGAACTGAAAACACATTACCATTCAAAAAGGGAGGAATAGAAGCATAGTAAAGAAATACCAGACCAAAACAAGACTGAAAACCAGCAGGATAAACGCTAAATCCCATAGCTCCACATCCGACTTCTTGGACTTTACTTCCAAAGGGCTTACATGGCTCAGCCCCTCCAGCTTTGCTGTGTGCAACATACATTTCTCTCTTGGGCTGGTACCACTGCCTATTTGCAGGTCTTCTTGGCAGATGCCTCATGCTTCTGGCATCATTGATGTCTTCATGGGGTCTCCATTGCCAACCAGGCTTCACCTTCACAGCTTCACACAGTAGCCTATTAGGGCCTCCTCTATGCAGGCGAACCCCTGCTGCATGCTGCCTGCCCTCAGCGGCTCTCTGAAACCACAGGGGAAGAACCAATGACACCTTCACTGTTGCATTTTTAATGCCTCTAAAGCCAGCCCCAGGTGAACAACAATGTGAAGTTTTACTGCACGATTGGATGGACTCCAGCCTGCTTTATCCATTTTAGAAGATTTTCCCTTCAGTGGTCCCTGCAGCATTTTCCTTTCACAAGTTGGGGACTTAACTGAGTGTGGTCTTGCCCTGGAGGCACTCTCTCCACTGTTTAAGTGGGAATCTCTAGGCCCCTTCTTAATGACTTTAATTTCCTTATCAAAGGGATCCTCTCCAGCATGTGCCAGGACTCCAACATTAGTCTTCCTTATACTCTTTCTCAATCCATCCTGTACATTCTGTGTTTGTTTATGGCCCATTTGATCTTTTTTCATGGTAAATCTGTATAATATTCACCATTAATACCATATCACCATTTCTACATTAGGCTGTCTTGAAATTTCTTCCATCAGAGAAATTAGTCCATTGCTTTGCAACTTAGACTCAGGCAAGCTTCTTGGCCCAGGGCAGTCTCCAGCCAGACTCTTTGCCAAAATATCCCAAGTGCTGCTTAAGTCCTTATTTCCCTCTGGAATTACATTGTTCTCAGCACTACTTTCTTCCAGGTGCCTACTAGAATGGACTGTTAAGCTCTGCTTACAGCAATCAACTGCTTTTCTAGCCTAACCTTCCAAAGTCTTCCACATTTCTTCAAAATTCCACATGGTCAGATTCTTCACAGTGAAAACCCCACTCTTGGCACCAATTACTGTCCTAGTTTGTTTCTTGCTGTGACAAAATATTTGGGCAGGAAACACCAGCTTGGGCAGGAAAGGGCTTATTTGGCTTACATCTCCCAGGTAACCTGTCAGGGAGCCCAAGGTAGGAACTCAGGCCAGGAACCTGGAGGCAGGAGCTAGAGCATAGGCTGTGGAGGAAGGCTGGTTACTTGCTTGCTCCCCCAGCCCCTGCTCACCTTGCTTTTCTATGCAACATAGGCCCACCTGCCCAGGGATGGCACCACCCACAGTGGGCTCATCCCTCCCACATCACTCAACAATGAAGAAGGTGCCCCATGGACATGGCCACAGGCCAGTCCTATGGAGGAAATTCCCAAGTTGAGGCTCCCTCAACCCAGGTATGTCAAGTTGACACTAAAGCTATCCAGCACAATAGAGCTCTTCCTATTCAGAGCTCCTCCCCATCTCCACCCCGATCCTGTATTTTAAGAACAAACATAAGCACCTATGATGCTCCTAATATTCCTATTTTCCTCCATTGGAGTACAAATGAGTAAGGCAGCATGCCTACAGGCCGGTGTTTCCAGATTTCAGATAGAAAGATGGATCTCCGGTTCCCTTACATTGAGCCTATCAGTGTCCACTACAACAGCAAATCTGAGAAACCTACAGGAAAAAGAACCCACTGAACTTTACCAGTTAAAGAAACAATTTCCACATCATTCTACTGTGTTTTCCTTTGCACATCTATCAAGAGCCCCTTAGTTCTACCTTAGGAAGTGTGACTGAGGTCATTCTCAATTAGGACCCAGGGGTGATACTGTTAAACTTCCTCCTCCAGAAAACCTTAGCACACTAATTAGCTTTGTGGCACCTGGTCATGTCTTCATTAACTTCCCTTCTTTCTTGGCACAGGCTCCAACATAGTTTTAATACAGATGTCATTTTTAGTTTTATCTCTCTGTTTTTTAACCCAGAGAACATTAACAATCAGGCTTATGATACATGTTAAATATTTTCTGATATGTAAATACTGTTCCAAATGTTTCTTCTCAGTATCAAGAGAAGGTTGCAAGTTGAAGTTTCAATATTTGGTCTATTTTTAATTTACAGTTGAAAATTCTGAGAAAAAAGGTTAGCCTCAAAATTAAGTTTATACCTTCTCTAAGGCTTAAGGAACATTGAAGAAGAGAGAACATAGAGAATATAAAAATCAGAGAAGGAATGGAGTGCTCTGGAATGCTGCCTTGGTGTTTACACACTTGAACTTACAGCAGCTATGAGTATGTCACAAGAACTGCACAAGATTGGGTCTGTTAACACCTTGATATGGAAGGGGTAGAAGATATAGAGCCCCATCCCTCCCTGAGGACTTATACACATATAATGATTGATGGGGAAGGGAGAGACATTTTCTTCAGTGGGCATGTGCACACAAAGGAACTTGGATACACAAACACAGGCCAGTGAAAAAGAAAGGACTTGTAGAATTCTTTGAGGTGGGCCTTTAATGTGGTTCAAGATATTTCAGAAGGTAAGTTCAAAGAGAAAGACTGAAAGTTACAAGTTGCATAGTGTGAAATTTGAAACAACTCTATGATGCTCAGAAGTAGAAACGTGTTTTTGGTGTGATGAACTGGACCCTGAGCAAGCTCACTGTGAGAAACTTCTCATATCCTGTGGGCAGCTGCAGGTTCACTACTGCAGTGAGCCCTATCTACCTGCAAGACTCTCCCAAAATCTGTTATTTAACAACTACCATAGACCTATGCAGCACCCTTCATGACATCTGTTTGTTGGTTGATGGCCTAGAAACAGGCCTTTGGAACAGCAATCGTGAATGACCCTATCCCACCCAACAGAAGTCTAGCATGTCATAGCTGTTAAGAGTAATCAATGTCCTTACCACTAGCTTTGGAACATGCCTTCAATAACACTTAAGTGTATACAGTTCAAGTAAATGCAGAAAACACAGTCTCTCCTGGCTAAAAAGCTTCTGATTTTAAATACTATTGTGTACACTGCAGATAATACATTTCAGTAGCTGTCACAGCCTGAAAGTTACTTGCTACTGCCTGTGCTTAATACACAATGTGCTGCCCAAGCTCACTTTCATAGTAGGGAAGGCATAGCCCAAAGAGCATTCCATAGGCTGGCCCTTTGACTATGTTTGTTCTCTGGCTAACCTCAGACTGATCATCAGTTTGAATGAGCCTATCATTTCTAACTTATACACACAGCAAAGAATAATATAGGATTTATTTTATTCTTTGTTCTTGTTTTGTGTATGTTGCTGTGATAAACTCCATGAGCAAAAGCAAGTAGGAGAGGAAAGGGTTTATTTAGTTCATCTAACAATTTCCAGGTCACAATCCATCATCTAGTGACGTCATGGCAGACACTCAAGGTGAAACTCTGAAACCATGGAGGAAGGCTGTTTACTGGTTGCTTCCTGTTCCTGCTCAGCCAAATTCCATATACACCCCAGACCCACATGCTCAAAGGCGGCATCACCCAAAGTAACATACCCTCCTATATCAAATATTAATTGGGAAAATGCCCCACAGACATGCCCACAGGCCAACTTGATGGAAGTAATTCCTCTGTTGAGGTTCCCTCTTTCACCAATGTGTCAAGATGGCAATTGAAGCTATGATATCCCTTTAACAAACATTTACTGGGTGTCAACTATTCCAAGCACCACCGAGATGGGTTTCAAATCAGAAATGGAAAGAAGATGATTATCTATTGCTAATGCACATGAAAATTATTAATATAACTAGTACTGGTTTATAATAATGATCAGAAAAAAATCATATATTTTAACTGAAAATAGGAAAATAAACATGAAAACCCCCCAAATGCTCAGGTTCTGGGGAAATGGCTTAATCGGTAAAGTGCTTGGCTCAAAAGCATGAGGATCCGAAATCAGTCTGCAGAACCTCTGTAAGTAGCCAAGCCTGATATAGCACACTTGTAATCCCTGTGTTGAGGACGCAGAGATAGGTGATCTCTGGGGCTCTCTGGTTCAGAGAACCTCGGGGAAAAGCAGGAGGCCCTATCTCAAAATAAAAGGTGAATGGCTCCAGAGAAATGACATTGGAAGCTGTCCTCTAGCCTCCACATATCTTCCAGTACATATACACACATGTGCACAGAGCACATAGAAAACATAAGGAACATTAAATTTAACTATTTGAGTAAAGCTACATTGGTCACTAGGACAGTCTCTTTATCTCCCAAATAGTTTTCATTTAGTCACTGAGGCTATATAGTCATGTCTGTGTAGCTTAAAGTGTCAGACTCTAACAGGTGGAAGTCCTCATAATTTCTTTTTGTATTATGACCTACTTAATGTATATTTAGTCATAACAAAGTTCATGCAGCATTGTACTAGCTGACCTGACACATAGATAAAACTGCATCACATAATACTTATCTACATTTGATGGAACAGATATAAGCCTTTGAAATGCTAACTGTAAGGAAGTATAGAAATTCGGGTCTGGGGATATGGCTCAGCTCTTAAAAGCTCTTATTTCTCTTGCAGAGGACCTGAGTTTGGTTCCCAATACCCAGATCGGGTAGCTTACAATTACCTGTAACTCCAGTCCCAGGGATTCAGTTCCCTCTTCTGGCCTCTGTGGCGACCCGTAGACATATGACATACACACCTAGCAAAAAACACATAAGTAAAAATAAATATTTAAATAAAAGAAAAGGAAGCACAGAAATTTAATTGATACAAAATATTGTGGGGAATACAAAAGGATGTTGTCTCGGCAAAGTAATGGCAAAATCACTTCCTCTCTGGATGAAAACCAAAAGTAAGTTCCTATCCACCTGAATGTCAGAGTCAGCTTGGCGCCAGGGCACACAGCCTGGGGAGCTGGTGTGTGGTGACATCAAACAGACACACCCCCTTCCTTTCCCAGCTAGGGGAAGTTCCAAACCTCAGGAGATCATTCTGAACCCTGAGTTGGAGCCACTATAATCAATACCAATGTAGTCAGAGATTAATTAGAAAGCGAGGAAGGCAACATTTTCCTATTCAAAAAGAAAGCATCTCATTAAGCTGTTAACTTTTTCCAAGAAGATTTCTTTTGAGATAAAAAAAGTGTCATTGTGGCTTGAAGGACATTTGGGATGGCATAAGTGAAAAGTCCCCTTGTGTGGCTTTCCATTGGCCACTGAGATAGACTGAGAAGACGTGATGAAGGGTGGAGAAAGCTGGAGGGAACAGCTGTTAAAGCATTTGGTTGAATCTGATGTTCTGAGAGTAAGAATCCGGCAGCAGGCAGTTAGGCTGGCAATGCAGCTGGAGCCTGCTGAAGGACTTGGACTGTTAAAATAAGGAATTTGAGCTCTATCCTTCAGGCAACAACAAATTATTAAAATATTTTAAGGAAGTGATTGACATAATTAGAAGAAATCTGGAAAATAGTACAACGCAAAGACTGTTTTCTGTTAACATGGAAATCAGTAATATATGCTTGTCAGAGATAAAAGAAATTGCAGATGAGTTAAATAAAATCACCTCTAATTAAACTACACAGGGGTAATGAATACTAATGCTTTGCTGAGCTTAAATGTTAATCCACCCTGGCGTATAGACTGAAAGTGTGATGTAATTGTGCTATATATAAAACTTTTGAAATATTTTGTCAATTTCTATAATATAGATTTAGATTTAGTGAATAACAGGTTGAAACTTCACCACCCATCTTGTTTCTAACTCCCTAGAACGTCACACACACACAGACACACATTCACACACACACACACACACACACACACACACATTCACCCTGCATGCTTGTGTTTACAGTAGAACTATGAATACTATAAATAAAAGCTTTATCATTTGGGCAGAGTATATAATGAAAATACAGAAGCAGTATCAAAGCAAATAGAAAAAAATAACAAAAGTAGTATAAGAAGGGCTGGAGAGATGGCTCAACATGTAAACTCCTTGTCTCACAAGTGTGAGGAAAGTACATCAAATCCCCTGCACCCATGGAAATGCTGGGCATTTGAGGAACACACCTGTAATCACATCACATGGAGGTAGAGGCAGGAAACTCCAGAGCACAGTAGATAGAGTAGCCAAACAGCTGATTTCCAGGTGCAAGTGAGAGACCCTGAGTCAACATATTATGTGGAGACTGATAAAGGAAGGCACTAGATATTAAATTTTGCCTCCATATGTACAGGACATATGTATACATATGTGAATTGAAACATATGGGAAGATGCATACACCCACACATGCATACATATACATGCATTTTTTGATTTTTATGTGTATGAGTGTTATGCCTGCATGTGTAAAAGTGCACCCATGTCGACCAGTGCCTGTGGAGGACAGAAGAGTGCATCGGCTCCCCTGGAATTGAAGTTATAAACAGTTGTTAGCCACCATGTTGGTGCTAGATTTGACCTGGGTCTTTTGCAAGAATAGCCAGTGCTCTTAACTGCTATCTCTCCAGCCACACATGCAATTATTTTAACAGAAGTTCAGGGTATCAAACATAATCTTAAGAGAGATATTCAAAACATAAAAGTTTTGTAGGCAAGATATATAATATTTATTTTGTTATTTATTTTTCAATGATATAAATTGACGAATTAGGGCTGAAGAATGTGGTAATTCCACAGTATATAATATTAATCAGCCATAAAGAGAAACAAACCAATGACACACTCTGAAATCCACATTAATGTTTAAGAGTTATGCTGAGGGAAAGAGATCAGACATGGAAAGTAACATGTAATTCCAATTACATGTTTGCCAGTATATTGCTTTTCTACAGTAAGAAGATCTAAGTCCAGAGATAGAAATTAGAATAGTGGATTCCCTGTGTTGGAGAAGAACCTGGACAAGTTACAGCTAATGGGTGTGGAAGTTTCCTTTCAGCATGATGAGACTGCTGGAACTATTAGTGAGATTGTTTACAAAGTTTGTAAATAATAATAAGTGAAAAACAAGGTACTTGCATTGCATACCTTAAAATGGTGTGTGGTGTGTGTGTGTGTGTGCGTGTGTGTGTGTGTGTGTGTGTGTGTGTGTGTGTTTGTCACAGTGCACATGTGGAGGTCAGAGGACATCCTGAAAAAGTCAATTCTCTCCTTCTAATGTGTGGATCCTGACATGTATTGAACTCAGGGTCATCAGGCTTGGAGGTATGTGTCTTTACCTGCTAAGTATCTCATTGCCCAGAATCGAATATTTTTAAAGTGTAGTTGAGGGCATGTGAATCAATAAAAATCACTAAGGCTGGAGAGATGGCACAGTTGTTAAAGCTCAGTCTCATAAGAACAACAACAACAAAATACTCTAATTCTGAACTTGAGATATGATCCTAGATCACATGTTGGAAGAATGAAAATTTCTAGATAAATAAGCAAACTTTAACATAATTTGCAAATTACACTAGAGTATTAAATGGATATTAAATTTCTTATTTCATAACAACTTTGGAAATTGAACATTGAAGGATTGGTTGGGAAATCTACCCCATATTTTGTTCTTCTTCTCCAATGTTTCAGAAATAATATCATAAATCAAATGTGGCAAATTCTCAGAGTTTTCTGAACACAGGTAAAGAATATAAAGCAACTTTTTATAAATTTTTGTAAGAAAAATTTGCAAAATAAAATCATTTTCCATAGAGTTAAAGTCAAGTGCAAAAAGAAAGATGGAAGGAAGAGAAGAAGGGAAGGAAGTAGGAAGTAAGGGGGGAGGGAGAGGAAAGAGGAAGGAGTAAAGGAAGAGGGGAAGAAAAGGAGATGAAAAGAGTGAGAACCGGAGCAGGAACATGCAGTCTGCTCCGCAGCAGGTGGGTTGTGTTGCTGTTCCTCAAGGGTGCTGCTAGTTTTCTCCGCCCACTTTTAATAGCAAGTTTTTTGTGTTTTTTTTTTTGTCTTTTTGTGATTTATAACAGGTCAAAATAGTAATTGAAAAACATATCCCAATATCCTGTGGGAGAAAGAAGAAAGGGACATTGACATTTATCTCATGAGGTCACAAAATTAATTTTACTCTCTATATTTGAATTTATTCATTTATATTAGTGGAGTTTAAACTCCAGATGATTCTATGATTCTATGAAGCTTTAATGAGAATATGATATAACTGATTAGAATGATGAGATGATAGAGAATTGCAATTAAATATTGATGCAAAAATTGTGTTTACATTTCCTGAAATTACCTCCTTTTACCTATTAATAATGGTATTTCTGAATCATCAGACATTAACACTGTATTTTCAAGTCATCAATTTCTTTATTTCTATGATTTATTAGATGATATAACACCAAACTTGAAATTTTCACTGCTACATCATGCTGTTTAGAATTGAATCTGACTCAAGGCCAAGGAAAGTGTGGAGGTGATATTAAAATAATTTATTTTTAGTCATCCTCAGATAACATTGAAAATTTGTCATTTCGGCCCATCATATCAACATCATTCTTCTGTTGAGCCAAGACATTGCATCAATACCTAAGGACTGTATCAGTGTTGTCCAGGACACCTCTACTATTTTGTTTTTTAAGACAGGGCTTCATTTCACTTAGGCTGACCCATGTAGCCCATGATGACAGTGAAATGCTGCTCCTTCTTCCTCCACCTCCCAAACACCAGGTTTACAGATTTTATCCACCATGCCTGGTCTATGTAGTGCTGGCAATGGAACACAAGGCTTCTTGCATGCTAGGCAAGCACTCTACCAACTAAGCAATATCCCCGGCCCATCTCTACTTATGGGTCTACTTATCTTCTCTGGTATTATACATCTGGCATTAATAAAGGATGTCTTCTGTGCCCTTCCTCACTCTCAACCTTCCCCATTTCTTCCCCATGTTCTTAAATTGACCCTCAGGAAGGCCTTCACATCCTCATGCTTGTACCATGACACATTATTTATAGAAGAATAGCAATAACAATAAATGATCAAAAGTGAATATCTAATGTGATATTGTTCATGAATGAAGGAGAAAATAAAGCTATTTTCAGATTTAAAACAAATCTCTGAGATTTCAGTGTCAGAAAATGTACTCTTTTTAAATTATTTATTTAATAACCACAGGATTAGAAGAAGCATTTCATTACACCTTTAACATATTCAATAACAATTTCCAGAACAAAGATACATCCCTTTCAAAAGTGCCTGTAATTTTTAGGTTCACAGTTGAATTAACACAGTTATACTATATGGAACTCAGTATAAACCCTGTAAGACATAAAATTGAGTGAGGTTTTAACCTTTAAAAAAGATCTCCATTTTAACAGATGCATCATAGCTCTGGAAATTGTTATTGACTGTGTCAATGCTGTTGTCATGAAATGCTTCTTCTAATTATGTGGATATTAAATAAATAATTTTAAAAAGATCTCCATTTTATTTCAAAATATACTGTTTCCTACAGAAAGACTCATTTTAAAATATATTTTATTTACTGTTTTAAATTTATGTTTATGCATGTATTGCCTACATGTAGGCAAGTATACCCGTGTTGTGCAATGCCCACAGAAGACAGAAGAGGCTGTCAGATCCCCTGGAACTGGTGTTACGGACAGTTTTTAGCTGCCATGTGGGTGCTGGGGTTCAAACCCAGGTCTTCTGCAAGAACAACCACTGTTCTTAACCTCTGAGCCATCTCTCCAGCCTCAGAAAGACTCATTTTTAATGCTATGAACTCTTAGATGTTTGCACATGCATCTCTAATCTCTATTTATTGATTGTTACTAGTCACAGTTGGTTATACTCAGATACTTTTTTATTCTTCCTCCTCCAATATGTCTTTTTAAAAATTTGTTGATTTTTTTTGTGTATATCATACAGAACATTCCAAACAATCTTATTTAATCTATATACCCACTTCCCAAATGGCACTGTCCCATAGCCTCCCACCTCCACTGGAGCCCATATACTCTGATATTCCTCTTACTGTCCACTGTGTTGTTGCCCCCCCTCCAGCCATTCACCAGTGCTTGTCCATCCACTGAATCCAGTTAGCCTATCTCGAGTTCCTTGTTTTAGGAGGATTAGCTGTTCCTCATCTAGCAACAATCGATTTTCAATATTCCTTTAGATAAGATTGGGGTCTGCTGTTCATTTTCCCAGTTCTATGCTGGGTTGCTGTTTGGGAGTCTCTTGGGCCACCCTGGCCAACAACTCAAAGGAAGGTATCTCCTGTCTGGCATTATTTCTTATTATTCAGCCTTTAGCTATACACATGAATGTTTAAAAAATTATATTGACTCCTTTAATCTTTGGTTATACTTTCATTTTAGGTGTTTAAGACCATACAGTTGGCCCAGATAAACCAATTTATTTTTACTCTTAATGCCATTTGAGGATCTGTTCCTCAGGGGTCACATGGGCTTGGGAGGAGTCCCTGGCTCCTTTCTTTTACTCTTCCATCTATGTAAAGATAAGTCAAAGGTCTTACTCAACCATGGCTGGTTTCCCTAGGAAGCATGGAGGAAATGTTTCCTCTGTGTTGACCCCCTTCTTTGTAGACTGGACATTGGTTCAAGTCCATTTGATGGTGTCTCCATAGCCTCCTTGATCAAGAGGACAGGTGACTCACCACAGTTACAGGACATTTTGAGAGATGCTCATGGTCCCCTGGAACTTAGTCAACTTAGGAGGGCAGGAAGAAAAAACTGTCTTTTATGTCACTCTTACCAAATTAATATAGGCCTCAAAGTATGGCTGCTAAATATTCCTGAAGGTTAGTTCCACCAGTCTGGTACTTTAAATTACCATGTGCCATGTAGATAAAGCTTGGGCAAAGACCAAACGTTCTCAGATAAACCTTGCCTAGACATATATGATATTCCTTGATCTAGTTGTATGTATAGTTTGTCAGTAGGTTGTTGGACTAATATGGTTCCTTCAGCTTTTTGTTTTGTTTTGTTTTTAAACTAGCTAGCATTATTTATCTCTCACATCATCTAACATTTCCACCATGGTTTCCCCATTTAAGGTGCCCCATTTTTTTCCATTTCTCCCTTAATAATATCCTACTCCTATGATCCCACCTCCGTTGAGCTCCTTGTTTCCCTTTATCCCCTAGGTTCCTTGTATAACCTTCCCTCCCCCTTGCCCTTAAAATAACCCCATTTTTATCCATATCTCCTTATTAACAGCTATTTCCTACTGTTCTTCTCTTTCAGATTCTTTCTTTACCTCCCTGGTTCCTTTTCGTTATCCTGGTTCCTGTAGTTATGTCTGGATACATACTCACTTATTAGGATTTGGTGCTAGGATCCACATATGAGGGAGAACATACACCTTTTTCTATTTTTGAGTCTGTGTTACTTCACTTAGTATAACAGTTTCTAGTTCCACCATTTACCTGCAAATTTCATGATTTCATCTTTCCTTACTGCTGAGTAAAACTCCATCACATGAATGAACCACATTTTCAGTATCTACTCCTCAGCTGAGGTACACTTATTTTACTTCATCTCTTAGCTATTGTGTAAAAAGCAGCAACAAACATAGATGTACAAATGTCTTTGCAATAGGATGAGTTCTTTGGATATATGCCAAGGAGTGGTATAACTGGGTCAAATGGTAGGTTCATTTGTAGTTTTTTAAGAGTTTTCCACATGGCTTTCCATAGGGGTTGAACAAGTTTGAAGCCCCACCAGAAGTGGATGAGCATTCCCCTTTCCCCACACCCTCTCCAGCATTCGGTATCATTTGTTCTCTTGATGTTAACCAGTCTGAGTGGGGTAAGATGAAATCTTGAAGTGGATTTAATTTGCATTTCCCTAATAACTAATGATGTTGAACACTTTTTAAGATGCTTCTTAGCTGTCTTCATTTCTTCTTTTGAGAGCTCTCTGTTCAGTACCTTAGCTCATCTTTTAATTGGTTTACTTCCTTTCTTGATTCTCTGTTTTTTTAGTTTGTTATATATTCTGGATGTTAAACCTCTGTCAGGTGTGTCACTAGTGAAGGTTTTCTCCCATTCTGTGGGTTTTCTCTTTACTTCCTTAGTTGCTTCTTTTGATGTACAGAAGCTTTTAAGTTTAATGGGTCCCATTTCTTGATTCTTGATCTTGTTTCCTGAGCAATTGATGTCTGGTTTAGAAAATACTTTCCTACACTTATATCTTGTAGGTTATTGCCAATGTTTTCTTCTAACAGTTTCAGCATTTCAGGTTTTACATTGAGGTCTTTGATCCATTTGGAATTGAATTGTGTACAACGAGAAAGACAGGAGTTTAGTTTCATTCTCCTACAGGTGGGGATCCAGTTTATTTGCTGAACATGCTGCCTTTCCTCCAGTGAATGTTCTTGGCCCCTTTTTCAAATATTAGGTGGCTGAAATTGCATTTACTCATATTTCGGTCTTCAATTTTGTTCCATTGATCTATGGGTCTATTTTTCTGCCAGTACCTTGTTGTTTTTATAACTATAGCTCTGTAATACAGTTTAAAATCTGATATAGTAATCCCCTGCACATTGCTCTTAGTGCTCTGTGTTGCTTTGCTATCTGATGTCTTTTGTGCTTCCAAATGAATCTAAGCATGGCTTTGTCCAATTCTGTGAAAAATGTCATGGGGATTTTGATTGTAATTGCAATGATTCTATAAATGGCTTTTTGTAGCATGGTCATTTTCAAAATATTAATTCTTCCAGTACATGAGTAGGAGAGGTCTTTCCATCTCCTGATGTCTTCCTCAATCTCTTTTTTTAAAGATTTAAAATTTTCATTGTAGAGTTCTTTAATGCCTTTGGTCAGGTTTATTCTGATACTTTTTCCGGTAGCTATTGTGAAGAGGGTGCTTCCATGTACTCTTTCTCTGATTGCTTGTTATTGGTATATAGAAAGGCTACAGACTTTTGTAGACTAATTTTGTAACCTGCCACTTTACTCAACATGTTAACAATTTCTAGGAGATTTCTGGTGGAATTTTTGGCATCTTGTAGATGTCATATCATCTGCACAAAGGGATAATTTGATCCCTTCTTTTCCAATTATTACTCCTTTAATTTCATGCTCTTGTCTTATTGCTCTTGCAAGAGTTTCAAGCACTATGTTAAAGAGTAGTGGAGATAGTGGACAGCCTTGTCTGGTTCCTGATTTCAATTGGAATGCTTCCAGTTTTTCTCCCTTTAGAATGATGTTGGCTGTGGGTTTGTTGTATATGGCTTTAATTGTTGAGGTAATTTCCCTCCAGTCCGAATCCCTCTAGAACTTTGAATGTAAATGTGTGTTGAATTTTGTTAAAGGCCTTCTCTGCATCTGCTAAGATGATCCTGTGGTTCTTGTCTTTGAGCCAATTTTTAGGATTTATGTGTTTATGACTTATGTATATTGAACCATCCCTGCATCTCTGGAAAAAAGCTGACTTGATCATGGTGAATGTTTGTGAGGTATGTCTGTATGCAGTTTGCAAGTATTTTGTTGATAATTTTTTCATCTATGTTCATTAAGGATATGGGTCTACAGTTTTCTTTTTTGGGTATATCTTTACCTGGCTTTGGTATTATAGTGATGCTGGCTTCACAGAAGGAATTTGGAAGTTCTCCCTCCATTTCTATCTTTTTGAATGAATTAGGTAATATTGGATGTAGATCTTTAAATGTCTGGTAGAATTCTGCTGTGAATCCATCTGGTCTTAGCCTTTTTTTAGTCAGGAGGTTTTGTATTATTGTTTCAATTTCTTTATGTGTTATGGGTCTGTTTAAGATGTTAATCTCTTCTTGGTTTAGTTTTTTGGTCCCACGCTTTTAGATATCTGTCCATTTCTTTTAAGTTTCCAAATTTAGTAGCATATAGGTTTTTTAAAGTATTCTCTTTTAATGTTCTGGATATTTTTGGTGTCTTCTGTGATGTTTCCCTCTGATTTTGTTTATTTGGAGGTGTTCTTTCTTTCTTTTGTTTAACTGGGCTAGAGCACTGTGAATCTTGTTTATCTCTTCAAAGAACAGCTCTTAGATTGGTTGATTCTTTGTATTGTTTTCTTTGTTTCTATTTCATTAATTTCTGTGCTGATTTTTGTTGTTTCTTCTTGTCTTCTGGTTTTGGGTTTCATTTGCTATTGCTTTTCAAGTGTCTTGAGCTGCTGTGTTAAGTCATTTATTTGTGTTCTAATTTTTTAATGTAGCCACTTAGAGCTATAAACTTCCCTCTAAGGACTGCTTTCAATATGTCCCAGAGGTTTTGTTGTGTTGTATTGTCCTTTTCATTTAGCTCCAAGCATACTTTTATTTCTTTCTTTTTCGTCTTTGACCCATTCATCATTCAAGAGTGTGTTGTTTAATCTCCATGTGTTCATGTAGTTACTAGGGTTTCTGGTGTTCATTGTGAGCTTTATTGCATTGTGGTCTGATAGAATTCATGGAATTATTTCAATCTTTTTGTGTTTGTTGAGGATTGTTTTGTGCCCCAGTATATGGTCAATTTTGGAGAAGGTTCCATTGGCCATTGAATAGAAAGTATATTCTTTGTTGCTTGGGTAGAATATTTGGTAGATTTTTGTTAGGTTCATTTGATATATGGTATTGTTTAATTCAGATGCCTCTGTTAATTCTCTGTACTGTTGACCTATCTAATGGGACTATAGGGTATTGAAGTCCCCTACTGTTAATGAGTTGGGATTAATCTGGGTCTTAAAGTCCTGCAGTACTCTTTTTTGTTAGTTGTTTGCACCAGACTTTGGTGAATATATATTCATGATTGTAGTATTTTCTTGGTTTATTGTTCCTTTGATGAGAATGAAGTGGCCCTCTTTATCTCTTCTGATTCATTTTAAAGTCTATTTTATCAAATATTAGAATTGGACCATCTACTTTTTTCTAAGTACTACTTTCTTGGTATATTTTTTTCCATCCTTTCTCCTTAAGGTAGTGCCTGTCCTTGAAAGTGAGATGAGTTTCTTGCAGACAGCAAAAAGATGGGTTTTGTTTCTTAATCCCTTCTACCAGTCTGTGTCTTTTGACTGGGAAGTTCAATCTATTGATTTTTAAAGTTATTAATGAAAGATATGCATTGAGTCCTATCATTTTTATTTCTGTTCATATTCTTGGTATAGCTGTGCATTTCCACAGTTATGACTTCATTGAGTGTCTTTCTGTAACCACTTGTGTATAGTTGTTCCTTTCTTCAGCTCTTTGTATTGCTTCAAGAACTCTTTGATGGAGTGATTTTGTGGACATGAATTCTTTCAGCCTATTTATGTCATGGAAGGTTTTTCTTTCCTCTTCGACTATAATAAACATTTTGTCTGGTAAAGTAATCTGGGTTGGCATCTGTGGTCCTTTAGAACTGGGAAAACTTTGGTCCAGGCTCTTCTGGCTTTCATAGTTTGTACTGAAATGTCAGCTGAAACCATGATGGGTTTCCCTTTATATGTGACTTGTTGTTTTTCTTTTGCAGCTTTCAGTTTTGTTCTTTGTTCTGTATGTTTAGTGTTTTTACTATGGTGTGCCATGGAGAGTTTCTTTTCTGGTCCTGTCTATTTGGTGTTTTATATGATTCTTGTATTTGTATGAGCATTTCTTTCTTTAATTTGGGGAAACTTTCTTTTACAATCCTGTTGAGGATCTGGTCTATACCATTATCCATCTTCTCTTTCCTGCATGCCTATGATTCTTAAGTTTGGTCCTTTCATGTTGTTATACAATTCCTGCAAATTCCATTATTGTGTTTTCTTAAATTTTTCATAATCTTGCTTGAGTGGTCTAATTTGTCCACTTTATCTTCCAGTCTTGACATTCTGTTTTCCATTTCATTCATCCTATTGGTGAGGCTTTCTCCTGTCTTTTCTAATTGGCTTACTGATTGTTTCACTTCCTTCTTCTTTTTAGCCTGAGTAGTCTTCAATATTTCTAGCTCTTTTCTGAATTCATACCTAAGTTTATCCCTATCTTCCTTCAGTTCTTTGATTTCTTTGTTCATGTGTTCTTTAAATTCACTGAATTCTTTTATCATGTTTATAATTGTTCTTTTGAGTTCCTTGTCTTGTGTTTATCTCTAGGGAGTTCTCATTGTACTCCTCTAGAGGACTATTGGTAGTTGGTGGGGATATAGTATTTTGGTTTTTCATGTTATTATTTTTTTCTCTGTGACTTTGACATGTGAATTTCTTTTGTATCTGATAATTGTGTGAAATTCAAGCCTTCCTTTGTTGAATTTAGGTCTGCTTCTTTTTGTAGATTTTATGAGCCTTTTCGGTTTACTTGTTGGGCATGAAAAGCTGATTGGTCTAAGCTTCAGTTCCTCTCTATTGGTTTTATATTGGAGTGGCCAAATTGTTTTCATCTTCAGGAGTTCCCACAGAGGCCCAAGTGAGAGCCCCAGGTGCTCTCAGGCTTTCTCCTAAGGTCTAGATCCCTTCCGGAAAGGTGCTGCCCCCAGGAATTTGGGGACTGGGCTGGCCTGGGAGCAGGGCCCATGAAAGATGTTGGTCTCAGGAAGCTGGTGGCTGTGAACCCACAAGTGCAAAGGTAGGTGGGAGCAGGACCTCGCCCAGAGGGCTCCTGGGAACCAC
Source organism: Nannospalax galili (assembly GCF_000622305.1). Classification (NCBI taxonomy): domain Eukaryota; kingdom Metazoa; phylum Chordata; class Mammalia; order Rodentia; family Spalacidae; genus Nannospalax; species Nannospalax galili. The sequence goes on along the minus strand of NW_008336075.1, from coordinate 2,476,908 downwards.
AGGGAGGAACTGGATTGGTCTGAATGCAAAGATTCAGGAAGCAGTGGGGACTTTGGGCCAAGAAATCAGCTCTGGTGTCTGGGTGCCAAGACAAGAAATGGCCCAGTACCCAAGCCAGAAGGAGAGATGGGGTATGGGAACTGGGAGAGTGAATGAGGCTGGGGGAATCAAGGCGTGGTGGACACTGCTGGACTTACCCGGGAAAGATGCTGGCACCAGGAAGCCAGTAATGGTGAATCCCAGGGAAGCAAAGGGAGGTAGGGGCAGGACCAGGCCCAGAGGGCTCCTGGGGACTCCAGGGAGGGATTGGGTTGGTCTGGATGGAAAAGGATCAGGAGGAAGTGGGGATTCTGAGCCTAGAGGTCAGTCCAGGAGTCTGTGGTTCCAAGACAAGAAATGGTCCAGTACCTAGGGTAGGAGGGGAGCTGGGAGGGTGAATGGCTGCATGGTGGGCACTGCAGGACTTACCCAGGAAAGGTGCTGACAGCAGGATGCTGGAGACTGTGCAGCCCGGAAAGCTAAGGGTGGTGAGGGCGGGACCTGGCCCAGAGGGCTCCTGGAGACCAGGAAAGGTTCTGGCACCTGGTCACTGGAGGCTGTTCAGCCCAGGGAAACAAAGGGACATGAAGGCAGGACCTGGCCCAGAGGCTCCTGGGGACCACAGGGAGGGACTTGGTTCCTCTGGATGCAAAGAATCAGGAAGCAGTGGTATCTCTGGGCTGAGAGACTAGCCCTGGTGTCTGGGGTGCCAAGACAAGACATGGACTAGGAGGAGAGATGTGGTAGGGGAGCTGGGAGGGTAAAAGAGGCTGGGGGAGTCAAGGCGTGGTGGGTGCGCTGGAGTTACTGAAGAAAGGTGCTGGCACCAGGACACCGGAGTCTGTGCAGCCCAGGAAGCAAAGGCTTATTTTAATTTTTTTATATCCAGTATTCTAGTAGAATACCTTTCCCTCTGCCTATTTTGAGCATCTAATGCCTATTATTATGGCTTTCATTTAGGTCAGTTTATTTTCTAGATCTGTAAAACAAACTGAATTTGAAACCTAATTGAGGATATCCAGTTTTTAATTTTGCTATAGAAGCAGATTTTTGGAAAAAAGATATAAAAGGAAAGCTATACACTGCAACATGTTAAGAAAATAGAATGGAATACTACAAAACAAAAGCCATAAAGAAGTAAGACAAGAGAATCAGGAAAAAGAAAATATTAGAAATAATTTTTAAAAGAAGGAAAAAATTAAGGATTAATTAAGTAATAATTATTGATAGTATGATTACACATACAAAGCAAAAGGTAATCCTTTGCAGTAGATGAATTGATTCACTGGTTAAGGATGTAGTTAGGTTAAAATTTTAAAAACACTGGCACTTAGAGAACCCTCTCTCTGACATGAGTAGAACATGTATCCTTTTCTATCAAGGGTTCAAGGGACCCA
>NW_008336075.1:2465067-2475461 GCF_000622305.1 Nannospalax galili | reverse complement strand
ATAAAATAAACTATATATATATATTTCAAAAGAACATTGAAAATTTTTTTATTTTGTGTGTATGCATGTATTGACTGCATGTATGTAAGTGCACCCATGTTATGCAGTGCCAACAGAGGACAGAAGAGGGCATCAGATCCCCAGAAACTGGAGTTAGGGACAGTTGTTCACCACAATTTGAGTGCTGGGATTCGAACCCAGGTCTTCTGCAAGAGCAACCAGTACTCTTAACCATGGAGCCATCTCTCCAGCCCCTCAAAACAACATACCTAAGTTAATTGAAATTAGACAGAATGTTTTTCAATTTTTATTGACTTTTCTAATTTTATATAACAGCTCTTAATAATTTAGGCTCCCCCAGTCCATGCCCCCCATCCCCCTAGGGGACCTCATGTATTCTGCCATACATGTTAAGCCCCATCTAGTCAAGCATTTGTACCTAGATGTTCTTCAGTGTAATTCATCCACAGGAGTCTAGTCAACCCATCTAGAGATCATACTCTCCCTCATTCAGCATCAATCAGTCTCCAACAGTTCTCAGTCTAGGGCCAGCCTGCTAGAAATTTCTCTCCTTCCCTCTGGACCCTTGTCTGATTGAGTTGGCATGGGTCCTGTGCTTGATACTACCATTGCCTCAAGTTCACATGTGCAGGCTTCCAGTGTTCTAAAAGCCTTTGCTTCCTTCTGTTCATGAACCAGCCCTGGCTCTGAGAATCTTCCCATCCCCTCTTCCCCAATGGTCCCTGAGCTGTGTTTGGGTGAGGTAGAGTATAGGAGTCCCATCCAAAGGTACACATTCTGCAGTCTCTTATTCTTTAAAATTTTGTCAGTTGAGACCTTCTGTATGTATCGCACTCTGTTGTATAAGGAAGCTTCACTGACGAGAATTGAGGGTTGCCTTAGTTTTCTCTCTACCCCTTGTGTCACTATGTTCCATGAGCCTTCGATATAGAGGTTCAGCTGTAGATGTGTCACCTAGTACTTGGCATCTCTCAGAAGTATATTCTCTATGTCTGAGCAGTTGTGGAATTCTGCAGTGCCTCCATCTGTTACAAAAAAGAGCTTCTTTGATGAATGGTGTACTGTATACTTGTCTGTAAATATAAGAATCTATATTTTGCATATGGTAAGAATTTCAGTTGTCTAGAGATATGAAAGAGTAAAGGTTTTCTCTACGATCTATGTTCTTTCCTGCCATGTGTGTTTGGCTGTGTTTACAGTGTCACTCATGAGTTCACTCCCATCGAGAGAACTTTTATTAGACAACTGTTGATCCCCCCAACCCCCAAGATAACTGTGCCACTACTGCACCACCATTAGCAGTAGTTTGTCATGCTGGTCAATATAGTTATTAACGTTTAGGGCTGGATTGGACCATCGATTGTTTTTTCTCCCTTGACAGTTTGCATTTTATCATCTAGCATTATGATAGCTAAACATCAGATAGAAGACCTCCAGGTCAATTCCTGCTCCATTGCTCTAAGTCCTTTATCCAAAGCATGTCCTGCCTTCAGCAGTAGGGTCTAATCTACTAATTCTGGGAGATAATCAAGAGGTTTGGCAATAGCCTGTGATATTTCAGGAGTCTCCTGGACCACTCTCACCAACCATTCAAAAGGAGGTCTCTGTTTGGCAGTGTTCCTTGCCATGCAGTTCCCAGGTATACATACACACTAACATTTACACACTGTGTAGGCATTTCTGTGTAGGGTTTCAGACAGAATAGTTTTAAGATTTAATTTTTATTATTTTTAATTATGTGTGTTTGTGTATATCTCTGTGTGGGTATATGCATGTGAGTGCAGTTCCATGGAGACTGGAAATGGATGCTGAATTCTCTCAAACAGTAGTTCCATGCAGCTGTGAGCTGCATAATATGAGTGGTGGAAACCAAACCTGGGTCCTCTGGAAGAGCAGCATGTGCACTTAACCACTGAGCCATCTCTTCAGTCTCCAGGCAGAATATTTTCTTTAAGAGAATGCCATTGAACTAAAAATAAGAGAATAGAACCCTCTCTAAATGTGGAAATTGAGAAATCCATTTTTGAATGACCTATTAAGAAAAAGAAGAGATTTCAAAGGAAATAAAGACAGATCTGAATAAGAATGAAAATATTGCACATAAAATATGTAGAAAAAGGACTATATCCTGGCTGAAATATGTAGTGTAGATAAGAGGTTGCTTTTCCTAATTAAAAGTAAACCATACTAGCAGACTTCCTCTGGTCACAAGAATTCTATCCCCTCCCAGATCTGAGTCTCCAGGATCCTTCCTTGCCCCAGACTTGCAGTTTGAATCTCAATTCCTGAGACCTCCCTGCACTCCTACATCTGAGCTCTCATCTCAGACCTTAGAAATCCCACCCTAACCTAGTAGACAACTTGTTCACATGTAGCTCCATCCCACCCTGCTCTTCCAGGACACTTTTCAGTCAATCCTGAAATTTTAACTCTAAATTTATACCTATCTCTGGCTGAACTGAAACCACTCATTCACCAAAATTGTACATGAACAGACATGGCCCACAAACTGAACACCAAAAACTACTCAGCTGGGTTATAACCTGATAAGCTGGGGAAACATCAAGCAAGATACGAACATTCAACTAGGAAGAAATCACTTATCCATACCAAGACACATGATCACACAAGTCCAGATGTCTAGATATTAGTGAAAAAAACACAAACAGCATGAATAACCAAGATGGTGTGGTTAATACTGAAATTAACAACCCCAACTTAATATTTCCTGGGAATGACACCCAAGTGACAATGATTTCAAAAAAGAAATTATAAATATGTTCAATGAATTCAAAGACGATGTGAATGAAAACACTGAATGAACAGTGTGAAAACACAAATAAGTGAATGAAATAACTAAAACAATTTTAAATATGAAACTAGAATGCAATAAAGAGATAGAATCTGGAAAGCAAAGCCAATATGAAATCAAAACTGAAATCGAAACATCAGGAACTTAAACAAGATGCTTAAAGGAGGAAAAAGGAAGTGGAGGAAATGGATCAGAGACTATCAGATCTTGCTGGCAAGTGTGGGGAAATGGACTGCTTAGTCAAAGAAAATGTCAAGTCTAAAATAAGCCAGGAACAGAATATACAAGAAGTCTGGGACAATTTAAAAAGACAAAACCTATGAATCATAGTCATAGAAGAAGGAGAAGAAACCCAGACCAAAGGTGCAAATACTGTTTTTAATTAAATCATAGAAAAAAAAAAAACAAAACCTAAACCTAGGTAAAAAGATACCTATCAAGGTACAGGAGGTATACAGAACACCAAGAAGAAATGACCAGAATACACCAAGAAGAAATGACCAGAACGGGAACTCCCCATGTCATATAATAGTCAAAACTCTAAGCACACAGAACAAAGAAAAGATACTGAAAGCTGCCAGAGAGAAATATCAAGTCACATGTAAAAGCAGACCCATCAGAATAACTAACAGCTGATTTTTTAATGGGAACTATGAAAGCCAGAAGGGCATGGACCAATGTGATATAAGTCATGAAGGAACACAAATTTGAGCCCAAACTAATATGCCAAGCACAATTATCAGTTGTCATTAAAGGCAAAAGAAACTATTTCTGTGGTAAAAACAGATTTAAACAATTTATGTCCACAAAAGCAGCCCTACAAAGAATACGCAACAGACTACTTTGATCAGAACAGAAGATCAAACACTCTCAAGAGGGAACAAAGAATAAATAAATTATTCCAGAAAAGTCAGCCAAAAGTGGTCTTAGAAAGCAGCACTACACCACCACGTAACTAACAATAAACATTACTGAATAATAACCCTTAATATTAATGGTGTCAACTGCCCAGTAAAATGATAGACTAACAAATTGGTAAGAAAACAAAATCCATCGATTTGCTGCATCCAATTAATGCCCCTCACCAAAAATGATTGACACTGCCTTAGGATAAAAAGATGGAGAAATATATTTTAAGCAAATAAAGTTAAGAAATAAGCAGGTATTACTACTCTAATATCTGACAAAAGACTTGAAACCAAAACTAATCAAAAGAGACAGTCACTTTACTCATTAAAGGAAAAATCCACCAAGAAGAAATTAAAAACCTAAACATGTATGCAGCTTCACAGGGGCTTTGAATTTCATTAAAAACAAAACCAATTTTTTTTTTTACATGTATGAGTGTTATGCCTGCAATGTGTGTAAATGCACCCATGTCATGCAGTGCCTGTGCCTGAAGAGGACAGAAGAGGGTATTAATTCCCCTGGCACTGAAGTTACAGACTGTTGTTAGCCTCCATGTGGGTGCTTAGATTCAAATCCAGGTCTTCTACAGAAGCAGCCAGTGCTCTTAACCTCTGAGCCATCTTTCCAAACCTGAAAACCAAAACACTTTATAAGCTCCAAAACATCACACCAGCTCCAACACAGTGATAATGGGTGACTTCAATACCCTACTGTCACCAAAAGACAGGTCAGCCAGACAAAAGCTGAACAGGGAAAACCTGGACTTAAATGGCCCCATAAATCAAATGGACTTTACAAACATCTACAGAACATTCCATTGAAACACCAAAGTATAAACTTTCTTCTCAGTAGCCTGTGGCACTTTCTTCAAAATTCACCACATATTAGAGAACACAAAGCAAGTCTCTACAAATTTATGAAAATTGAACTATCATCTTATAACCTATATGATGACAAATTAATAAAGCTAGATGTCATCAATAAAATGGGAAAAGGGGTTGAAGAGATGACTCAACAGTTAAGAGCACTTGCTGCTTTTGCATAAGACCCATGTTAGATTCTCAGCACAAACACAGCAGATAACATCATCCAGGATTCCAGTTCCAGGGTATATGTCACTAAAAGACACATTACTGAATGAAAATTGGATTACAGGAGAAATCAAGAAAGAAATGAAAAATTTGTTTGAACTGAATGAAAAATAAAATACAACATACCAAAATCTTTGGGACACAATGAAGGCAGTCCTAAGAGGTAAGTGTATAGCATTGTGTGCATACTCTTAACAATTAGAAACATCTCATTGAAATAAATTAATGAATCCTTCAGAAAAAAAGCTAAAAGAGTAGATGGGAAGAGATAAACAAAATCAAGGAAGAAATTAGTGGAACAGCAAGGAAGAAAACAATACCAATGAAATGAAGAGTTGGTTCTTTGAAAAGATTAACAAGATTGAAAAACCTTTAGGCAAAGTAACCAAAACAAAGAGCGAGAAGCCCAAATAAACTAAGAAATAAAAGGGAAACATTAAAACAGACCTGGAGGAAATTCAGAAAATCATAAGGACATAATTTTAAAAATCTGCATTCTATTAAACTAGAAAATCTAAAAGAAATCAATAACATCTAGATATATATGGCCTACCAAAATTAAACCAAAATAACCTAGATAATCTAAACAGACCCATAACAACCAATGAGATAGATAAAGTAATTAAAAAATTTTACAACTAAGAAGAGCTCAGGTCCAGATGGATACAGTTCAAAATTCCAGGAAATTTTCAAAGGAGACCTAATATCAATACTCAAATTATTCCATAAAGTGGGAAGTGGAGGAACAATCCCAAATTTCTTCTATAAAGCCAGTATTACTCTGTTACCAAAACCAGGCAAAGACCCAAAAAATAAAGAAAATTATAGACCAATTTCTCTGATGAACATAGAAGCAATTTTTTTTAATAAACTGCTTGCATACCAAATACAAGAACACATCACAAATATTATTCACCATGACCATGTTGGTTTCATTCCAAAGTTGCAGGAATGTTTGAACATATCTAAATCAAAAAATGCAATTCCCCACGTAAACAGAATCAAGGTTATAAACTGCATGATCATCTCATCTAATCAAGTAAAGCTCTCTGAGAAAAAAACCAAGCATTCATCCATGATAAAAATCATAGAGAACCTAGGCATACATAATAAAGGCAGTATACCACAAGCCCAGAACCAATATCATATTTAATGGAGAAAAACTGATGACTTTCCCCTTAAAATTGGAAACAAGACAAGGATGCCCACTCTCTCAATTCCTATTCAATATAGTATTTGAAGTCCTAGCTAGAGCCACAAAACAAATGAAGAAGATAAAGGGGATACAAACTGGAAAGGGAGAATTCAAAGTTTTGTTTGCAGAATACATGATTCTATATATAAAGTATCCTAAAGACTCCACTAGAAAACTCCTAGAGATGATGAATATATTCAGCAAAGTAACAGCTATAAAATTACCACCCCAACATCAGTAGCTTTCCTATACACCAAAGACAAACATACCCAGTAAGGAATTTGTGAAATATTCCCATCACAATAGTCTTAAAATCCATAAAATATCATGGAATAAATATAACAAAGGAAGTGAAGGACTTTTATGGAAAAAAAGACAGGGGCTGGAGAGATGGCTCAGCAGCTAATGAACACTGGCTGTTCTTGCAGAAGACCTGGGTTTGAATTCCAGGACCCACATGGCAACTAACAACTGTCCATAATTCAAGTTCCAGGGGATCTGACAGCCTCTTCTGTCTTCTGCAGGCATTGCATAACACGGGTACACTTACCTACATTCAGGCAATACATGCATACACATAAAATAAAAATAATAAATAAAATATTTTTAAGAAAACTTTTAAGATATTGAGGAAAGTGAAGAAGATACCAGAAGATGGAAATTCTTCCTATGATCATTGATCACTAGGATTAGTATTGTGAAAATGACCACCCTATTAGAAGCAATCTACAAATTCAGTGCCATATCCATTAAAATAACAACACAGTTCTTAAAAATTGAAAAAAAAAATCTCAAATTTCATATCTCTCTCTCTCACACACACACACCAGAAATGTCCATATAATTTTAAATAATGAAAAAGTCACTAGAGGCATAACCATCCCCAATCTCATACTACAGATATAGTAATAAAGAAACCATAGTGGCATAAAAACAGGCACATTGATTAATGAAGTAGAATTTAGGATCCAGATTTAAATCCATACATTTACAATCACCTGAATTTTGACAAAAGAGGCTAAAACATACACTGGGGAGGTCACACAATGGCTCAGCAGTTAAGAGCCCTGGGTGTTCTTGCAGAAGACCCTGATTTGAATCCCAGCACCCACATGACAGCTAACAACTGTCTACATCTCCAGTTCCAGGTGATCTGAAGCTCTTTTGACCTCTGTGGTCAACTGTGCATGACACAGTTGCACTTTCCTATATGCATGCAATACATAAATACATATAAAATAAAAATAGTAAATAAAATACAATACACAATGGGTAAAAGACAGATAGTTGCTGGAAGGGGCAGAAACAGTCTCTTTCAAGCATGGGATCCTTGGTAGGTTAACCAGGTTCCAGTGGATAAACCCACTTGAAGGACATTTGGGCCACAAATTGTACTCAATAGAGTACATTAAATTGGGTAAGGGGGCAATAAGGTGGGGTGCAGATAAGGGAGGAGATCTAAGAATATACAGGAAAACATATCTGTATATATGGAATTAGCAAAGGAAAACTGAAAGAAAATGATATATGATTAAATGATGCATCTGAAGATAAAAGAATCTCACAATCATAATCTCAATTATCATCTCAGGAAAATAGAAATTATGTACTGGTTAGTTTTTGTTAATGTGACACAAACTAGAGAGAACTTTAATACTAGTTTTCTACTGAATAAGTATTGTCTTAAACTGACTCTTAGTGATATTTTTATAGATGAATGCATCTCACAACTCTCAACAGAGAAATTTCCTTATGCAACAACGTGGGTCTCTCCCTCCCCTCGTGGGCCATTGGCCACCAATCCACAAGAACAAAGGGAGCAGAAGCGATGAATGGGGTCAGGATGGCCAGTGAGCATGGATGGAAAAGAGCATCCAGGAGTCAGTTTCAATGATACAGCTTGTTTATTCAGTGGGGGTCAGGAAAAAAATATAGGGTGGAGGTGGCAGCCAAAGTTTTACATGATAGGTGCTCATAGTATGCTTTATTTACATGTGGTAGGGGAATCCTATTATCTGGCTATGGGGAAATGGCTAATCATCATTTAGAAAAAAACTAGGAGCAATTTATTGCAGGTAACTATGCCCAAGTTCATGTTCCAAATAAGGCCAGGCATCTGTGCTTGGAGGCACTTTCCATATAAGGTCAGGCAGAAAGGAGGAAGCCCCCACTGAGAAAGGGAGTCCTCCATATAGTGCCAAGCTCCTTAGTGCTATCAGACATGGTGGACTACAACTTTAGCAGCAGGGTCCCCCAACATCTCCCCTTGTTTTATTTTATAATGGAGAAGTGTCATCACAAGCTTTAAGAGCCAACTCATCTATCTCAGTAGAATCCAAAGTCTGATAATTAACCATCACTTCACCGGTAGTAATTTTAGCAGTGGTGGCAATTTGTCAGCTAAGAAATTATATAAAACAGGGAGCAAGCATCAAAATAACACACAGCATAATCGAGGGTTATTGGTATTGTAACATTGCCCCCTCTAAAGAGGTAACCCCCAAATATTTTTGAGATAAGAGATCCCAAATACTTTTAACGTTTTTGGCCTTTGGGACAGAGTATTTTGTTTAAAGGCCCAGGATATTTTGACTTTTAGCCAAGAAAGAAACTGGCTACATTTCTTTGGGGTCTTTTTACACTAGCTGCCTAGCCAATTTCTATCTCCTATTTTTATCACACCACCCTCTGAAGAGGTTATCCATATTGCCAATAGAAAATTGGGACACAGACTGTTTTGGCTTCTTCCATGCTGAACAGGGACACAGGGTGAGGCAATTGGGGTACCCCCTTCAATGGGTCTATCTAAAAGACTCCCAAACTGCATAACTCTTAACTATAGGGAGAAAAGGAAAGTGCTTGACTGGCACCTGGGAGACGTGAAGGAAAAGTAAAGGTAAGAATAATTAGTATTACAATTTCTAGGCAGGGAACCAGAAAATGTCCAAATTAAAGACCATTGGAATTCTTTGATGAGGGCTTCCACAAAGGCATCCATCTAATGGGTTCCTCCTCATTTTTCTTTTGCCTGCCAAAGCTGGACTGATGATTGGTTAACTCAGGATTTGTTGTCAGGCACTTTGATAACTGTTGGAGTGGCTAGAATCAGCTCCCTCTTAAATGGCCTCTAGAGAGGGAGAGAAAAAAAATTTTGCCATCATTTTAGAACAATAGTGAGTTGTTTCCCTCAGCTGCAGGTGGGCACTACAGTATTGCAGACCAAGAATTGAAGTCTTACAGCTGAGTAGCATTGGCTTACTAGGAACAAAATCACCAATGAAAAATAATTGTCTACATAACATCTTATAAGAACTTAAGTCTAATGTCTGGGATGTGTAATCCCTTGAACTCTTAAAGAAATATACTGATGACTTTAATCTTTGGTTATACTTTCCTTTTGGGTGTTTAAGGCCACATAGTTGGCCCAAATAAACCAATTTATATTTACTTTTAAGGTCATTTGAGGATCTGTTCCTTAGGGGTCACTTGGGCTTGAGGGGAGCCCCTGGCTCCTCAGGCTTTTTTTTTTTTTAACCAGTTCCATCTATGTGAAGATAAGTCAAGAGGTCCTGCTCGACATGGGCTTCACTTGGAAGCATAGAGGAAATGTTTTCTCTGTGTTGACCCTCCTATTTGCAGACTGGACACTGATTCAAGTCCATCTTTTGGGGTCTCCATGGCCTTGCTGAACAAGAGAACAGGTGACTCACTAACATTACAGGACATTTCAAGAGATGTTCCATAGCCCCTGGAACTTGTTTGTCCTTGGAGGGCAAGGAACAAAAAAGTCCCTTTAGGTCCCTTTGACCAGATTAGTAGAGGCCTCAAAGCCTGGCTATTAAACATCCAAGAAGGTTAGTTACACCAATCTGGTATTTTTAATTACCATGTGTCATGTAGACAAAGCTTGGGCAAAACCCAAACATTTTTAAATAAACCCTGATGAGACATCCTTAGTTTAGTTGACTAAGCTATAACCTTAGAAATTTTAAGATCTTTTTCTCATGCTTGATAAATCATAACAAACCTACATAGAACTCCATCATTTGCTTAGGCTTTCTCATTTTTAACAAAATACCTCCATTCCTGTATCCTTCTAACATCTTTTATCTTACCATTCTCTTTTTTAATAACCATGAGACATAATAACATTAACAAACTTTCCATCTGTAGTGAGAATTCTTTTCTGGGGATATTAAGCAATTTTTCCCCTTTTTAGGTTGTAGTATCAAACCAATGTTTTATTACATTAAAGTTTTTCTGGGGATCCAATGAATTTATTGAGCTTAGTTACAGAGATGACTGAGGGGTTGCTGGGGTATATGAGTGATCTGAGAGTATTTACACTGGAAAGCCTTAACCTAGC
>NW_008336075.1:2384094-2464323 GCF_000622305.1 Nannospalax galili | reverse complement strand
CATGCCCGCGGAGACAGAAGAGGCTGTTGGATCCCCTGGAACTGGAGTTACGGACAGTTGTTAGCTGCCATGTGGGTGCTGAGATTGGAACCCTAGTCTTCTGCAAGAACAACCAGTATTCTTAACTGCTGAGCCACCTCTACAGACCCTAATTTATATTCTTAATAGGAACCATGTTGTAATTTAACATAGTTTACAAGAGAGCTTACTTACAAGTCAATTTGATATCTAGTAAATTATATTTAATAATTTTTTCATTGGTATTAAACAAAAATCTACACATTCACAATAGCCTCATTCAATAAACACTGTGGTTAGACACAATTTCACAACAAACCAGTTTCAAAACAAGATCGATTACCTTGATGAAATTTTGATTAGATGTATATAAAAGAAACTCTTAAAAGCCAGCAGTATTTTACATATACATCCATATACATACATACACACACATACATACAGACATATACACACACACACACACATATATATATATATATGTGTGTGTGTATATATATATGAGAATCCCATTTCAAAATGGCTGTGTTGGTCAAAGCCATAGACACTGATGAGGTAGAAAGAAGCAACTGGTACATATTTAAGCATTACCATATTGATGTTTACAACTTTTAGCATAATCAATTAAGAAAAACTGTGATGCTTTAGTTACTGACTGAGGAATTTAGGCAGAAGATCTCTCTTTACAAAAAAAAAAAGTCCTGTTTTTCACTAAGTAGTTAAATTTATCTTTGCATTTATCATACATTTTACATTAGTCTGTGTTAGTGACTTTACTCACTATTGTGACCAAATAGAGAATCCTATTAACTACTTTTACTATAGCAGTAATACCCTCTGTTTTAAAAGTAATTTATACCTTTGCTGTTTTTAATTGTATAATGCATTTACTCTTAGGCTGTTTAGTTGTTTTCCTTTTCTTGTCACAGGGTCAGGGGGCCAGCCTGAACCTGGAAAAGTCTTGGAGAACATATCTTGAGATAATAGGCTTGAGTCTGAAGTGGGAGGGCCAATTTCATCTCCAGAGTCAGTATCTTGGTGAGCTCAAACAGCACATGTTAACTTACCAATATAAGTAATGCAAAAAGGTATTTGTTCTTTAATTAAAAAGTTTTTCATTGTTTATCCATATTTTACTTTTAAACTAAGGCAAGACTGTTAACTCACATGGTGAATTCCTTTGAAGAGGGCTGTCAGTCTGGATTGGAAAAAACATTTTATAATTTATTATACATGATCTTGGATTAAGTACCCATGTCCTGGGGAATAAGAAACATAGAAAACAATGGTACCTAAAAGAAAATGCAAAGAGACAATATCATAATAGTCTTTTCTTTTTAGTCTATCCATGACATTGCAACTAGAAGGTAGAATGATGTGGCAGGGACAAAATTAAGCATACAGTAACTCAGTATCAGTGAGGGAAATACTCTATTCCATTGAAAAACAGGCTTAGAATCATAATGCAGAAAAGTGAAGCGATTGGGAGAACTGGTGTCTGGATCTTAAGTCTCCCATCCAAGGGGGCTATCCCTTTTAACCTCTCATAGTTGTAACTATGTATTGGTAGTAGCTTGTCTCCCATGGGCCACTATAACTGCTGTGGGAGAGTGAGGGGAGAAAAGGCCATGACCCATATCACATGTGCCCTCGTGCGAGAGAGCTGCCATCTGGGTGCATGAGGCACAAAGGCACTTCCCCCCAAGGTGAAGCCCATGGGGACACAGAGGACTATGGGAGAAAGCCATCCACTTGGGGCAGTCATCTTGGAGGAGCCCCTTCCCCAAGAAAAAGTTTACGGAAAAAAAAAATGGCTTTTAAAATCTTTTCTCCATTTGTCCATGGGGCAAGCTGCCTTAAATTTTTTAAATGCTCTGTGGCCACCCACCACTTTAAATTCCTTGTTTTTGTTTTTCTCTCTCTCTCTCTCTCTCTCTCTCACATGACAGGCCAATTTAAATTCTCACCTAACCAGTTTGAGCCTTAGTGCCTTTTTTTCTTTTTTCTTTTTTTCCTCACAGGACAGGTGATTTAAATTCTCACCTAACTGGTTTGGCCTGAGCCTGAATGCCCCAAGGGAAGATAACAAAATGGATAAGGAAGTATATTTGCTCTCTTACAAGTTGAATGCAATGTGTGTGAAAATCCCTGTACAAATAGAACTTTAGGGATTCTTTGTTTCTAGGGGTGTTATTCAAGATAGGAAAGGAAAGGGGGTGAATTGCTGAGTCTTAGGTGAATATTCCTGAGACCTGAAGATCTCAATGGATTTCTTGCTAGTCCACAGCACAAGCCTGAATGCAAGTTTCAGAGAACTGGTGACCTTTCTAAGAGCATTTAACTGGTCCTTGTGTGACCGAGTTTGCATTAGAAAGGTGTATAGATAGGAGGTCTTTGTCTACACACCCTACACCCAGGTGCACAGTTGGAGCCCGTTCAGAGGGCTAAGAGCCTTTGACTACTATCAGGGAGTAGCCCTGATCAGAAAGCTTCAATTGCTCCTTCATCTTTAACGGTCCCATGCAAAGACTCAGACTGAAAGTAAAAGGGGGAAAAGGAGGGGCTGCCGATCCTCAGATTGGGGTGGCCAAGGCAAAGATGCTGCTACCCTCTTGGAGAGAGGGGGTGCTCACAAACTCTGCATGTTCCAGGAGCTCCACATTTGGCACAAGCTGTGGATCTCTCCCTCCCCTCATGGGCTGTTGACCACCAACAAAGGGAGCAAAAGTGACAAACAGGGTCAGGACAGCCAGTGAGCACAGATGGAAAAGACCTTCTGGGAGTGAGTTTCAGTGATACAGCTCATTTATTCAGTGGGGTCAGGGAAAAATATAGGGTGGAGGCAGCAGCCAAAGTTTTACATGATAGGTGCTCATAGTATGCTTTATTTACATGTGGTAGGGGGATATATCATCTAGCTATAGGGAAATGCCTAATTATCATATAGAAAAAACCTGGGGGAAGTTTATTGCAGGTAACTTATGTTCCAAATAAGGCCAGGCATCTGTGCTTGGAGGCACTTTCCAGATAAGGTCAGGCAGAGAGCAGGAAGCCCCCACTGAGAAAGGGAGTTCTTCATACAGTGCCGAGCTCCTTAGAGTTATCTGGACATGGTGGACTACAACCTTAGCAACAGGGTCCCCCAACACAACAGATAATTAACACAGAAACCCATACCTGGCCATTGTGCAGAGCATGAAGCTACAGAGTGCTTATCCCTGAATAGAACACTTATTTCAAACTTCTGCCTCCCAAGCCTCAGTGATTATTGGGTAATAGGGGAGCATATATATTGTAAGAGCCAGAGGTGTTTTATGACCATAATGAGGCAGATTTTTCCAAACAGGTGGTCAGTTACTCCTATGAACTCACATATCAATGACATCTTCCTTTCTTTTGGAAATCTTCTAAAAGTAGATGTCTTGTTTTGTCCCACAGGGCTGAAACCCTGTAGCACTGCCTTTTGTCAGCATTAAAAACTACTGTGAAGGATAATTCCTCTCTCCCCTACCCTCCCTTCCCCTTTTTTCCTCCTCTGTCCTCCCTCCCCTCCCCTTGTACTCCCCTCCTCTCATCCCCGCTCTGCCCTTCCCTCCCCTCCCATCCTCTCCTTTACTTTCTTCCCTTCTGTTCTTCCTTCCTTCCCTTACTTGCTGGATGTTACCATTTACTTTAACTTACAAGACATCAATAACTGCGACTATCTTAAATTTTTCTCCAACATAGTGGTAGTCAGTCATCAGCTCCATTCTGGAAATCCAGTTAGTGTATAAAGTGCACTCAGAGTTCTGAAAGGCAGAGTTGCCAACAAGTCATATAGTGAGATCTATAGAAGCAGCTTTTGTTGGTTTTCACCTGTGATGTGGTGGAAATTTGTAATAAGTAGATGGCTTTGGGCTGTCCATGCTCATGTGAGTAATCTCTCATTCATATTCTGTAAACAACACCAATATCTTTGAAAGTATAAACAAGTTTATGGGTACGAATGTAGAACAGAGAAGGTGCTGTGTTAGATGCCTCTGTAGAATTCCTAACTCCTGTTAGGTGCCCCTTGAAGGTATCATAACCAGAGCATGAAAAGTATTGATCATTTTTGTGACAATGTGACAGTTATTTGTGGCTAAGCTGGGTAATGTTGGCAAGATATTTATAGCTACTCAGTGTCTGCATCTCTATACAGCAGGTACACATGACCTTGGTGCCCCACATATACTTCTGAAACATTGCAGGCTACTTGCTTGCTGTGTTTATTCTCTCTAAAACTTACCTGTAACTGCAGGGAATCCACAGATGAAGCCTTTTACTTTGTGTAATAAGTAAACATTATTTTCTTCTCCCATTGTGAAGTCTTTAATTCAATACCTATGGGTATTATAAAAATCAATCCATCAATGAATAAAAATGTTGACAATTTTTACCAAAATTCCTTTTATAATTAAAGGATTGTGCTTTGTCTCAAATATTTAAAAACTAAGGAATTAGCCTAAAGGAGAAACAGGGACATGATATTCTTTTTATTCTACCAAATCAATTGCTATAAATGCATTTATAAAGTAATTATTTAAGAGTCAACTCCAAAATCCTACATTTTCTTACAACTATGAATCTAAATATTTACACTTCATTTCTCAGCTCTAATATAGGAAGAGTAATTAAAATCACTTCTTTTCAGCTTTGGGCTTAAAAAGGTTTAGGACTCTGGGATCTGACAGGCAATGCTATTCAGTGCTAAATAATACCTATTCTAGAGTAAGGCAAAGTCCAATAGAGTCCTAATTCCATTTCTCATTTAATAGCAAATGTCAGAAGTTATCAAGTTTTTCTGGACCTCAGTTACCTACTATATGCAATATAAGCATTTCCTGCTGGAGAAGGAAGGAGTGCTCATAAGGTTCAGCAAGTCATCAAAGCTTAATAGTTTCAGGAAGCTCCTAAAACTTACAAGGTTCATAAGATCCCTGTCCACAGTTATATAAGTAGTAACATTTGTTGGAGAGAAAAGATTGACTTGCAGGGCAGTTTGTAATCACATAGGGATCTCTGGGGACCTAGGATTTATTTGTGACACAGGATGGGGTCACACTTTCTAGTTGACCTTTGAGTTGTCAGTGCTCCTGTAAGTATCCCTTAATGTATGATCACTCTTTTTTCTTTTCTTTCCTCATTCCTCTTTTCCTTATTTTTTTTTCAAACTTTGTTTTTATAGAACACCTTTCTACCAAAAATAAATTTGGACAGGGATCTTACCAAATCCCTAAAATGCCAAGTAAAAAACATCAAATTCTGATACTCAAATTATTCTGTAACCTGTTAGTTAGATTGCAAAGTATTATTAAAAATTGATTTTTCAATTTAGTCTGTAGATATTCAAAAATATGAAAGTAATCACATCTCTTTGTCCATTGCTATCTGCATAAAAGCATTTGCCTCATGTTCATGTCACTATTAAAAATGTGCCCATATTTACATATGGGGCTCAGCATGTACTCATGGAAGCTTGAATCAATTGCTTGCCTTTTCACATGTTTTTTAGAATTGACTGCTTTACTTTAGCTCTATAAAAATTCCAACACATCAGCAAGTATTTTCAGGGAATAAATATATTTTCTCAGGGAATATTTACTTCATTTTATGTATATTTTGCATAATTAAATAGTGATTGGAACCAAACACACACACACACACACACACACACACACACACACACACACACCATACACAAACTATAAAGTAGAATCTAAGAATTGAATTCAGATCCTTGTGCTTTTAAGGCAAGGGATTTATCCACTGAATCATCTCCCTGGCCTTAGATAGGGTCTATAATTTAGTTCTATCTTGTTCCAAAAAATTTGCTTTTCCTATGAAGTAACAGATCCTCATTTTGTTTTAAGGATCTGAACCTAGAATGTATACCAAAGAATCTCTGCTTCCCATCCATCCCTTATCACAGTGATTTCCTAAATACACTGACAAATACTTGGGTACAGACTTAGCTCCAACCCTAGTGGCCAGGTTAATAGAAAGCCAACTTTGACTTAATACAGATTTCACCTAGGAAAATGGTAAAATATGCCTGAACATTTAATATTTCAAAGGCTGTATTATAGTTATGTGTTCTTGAATGTATGTGCACTTAATTCAAGATTGATACAGTTCTGAAAGAAAGAAGAAAAAAAAATATTCTGTAGACTCTTGACATAACATTGAGCTTGTCACATTAAGCAGTAGACTTAATGTGACCAAAGCTTAGTGCTTCAACATTTTTTGAGAAATGAAGCATGCAATAGATTACACTGTGCATGAAATTTAAGTCTTACAATGTGCTTAGCAAAATTTAATTCTGTAAATTTCAATCTGTCCATTTTATTTTCCTGGATTGCGTGAAAATCAAATTTGTATACTGTTGGAAATTTCTTACTTAAATAGAACTTTTAGTAACTAAAGTCTAAGACCTATGAGCTGGAGATAGACTATCAACTCTAGGTGGCCCACGCAGATCTAACACCTACACAAGCTCTTGTAAAACATGAAAAAGCCTCTCCTCCAGGGGAAGAGGAATGAGTTTGTGAATCTGCAGGAGGCCTCAATATCAATGGTTCAGAAAGAAGAAAGAGCTTTCAGTGCTTTAGCCACAATCACCTATGGGGGGTACTGGATTCTCACTGAAACAGGGATGCAGAGACAAGGCTAGTGCTGGCTTGGAAGATGTGTTTCGCAATTGCTGTTTTTAAAGCATTTGCAGCAGAGTCTACAATGTGAGTAGAACTGTGATTCTTGCAGAGACAAGGCTAGTGCTGGCTTGGAAGATGTGTTTCACAATTGCTGTTTTTAAAGCATTTGCAGCAGAGTCTACAATGTGAGTAGAACTGTGATTCTTGCCTATTAAGGACATCACAGTGACTTGATATTGTGTGAAATTGTGTAAAAGCAGTCTCTTCTCTGCTGCAAAGTGGGGCAGGACTTTAGCAGCTTCCTGCAGGCATCTTCTGATCTGTTCTTTAGCTTCCTGGGCAGGGGGCAATGGCTCAATGAAGTAAAATGCTTGGTATGGAAGCATGAAGATCTGAATTCCCAGAACCCACATAAAAGCTGGACATGGTAATGCTCATCAGTGATGACAGTGCTGCTACAGTGAGAAGGGAGGCAGAGACCAGAGAATTGCAAACCCTCAAGAGCCAACTAGCCTTTCATACAAAACCATGAACAACAAGAAACCATGTCTCAAACAAGGTGGAAGGTATTAGCAGGCAGCCCAGATTGTCATTTGATCACACGTGCACAATGGCATGAATGTGCATTTAAAAACACAAACGTACACATACACATGCATATACCACACACACACACACATACACACACAATAATGAAAAAGTTATTAATGCTTGCATTGCTATGGAAGCTATTTTTTAATATTATTTATTTTTTAGAAAAAGCATATTACAGCTTTAACATGCCCAATAACAGTTTCCAGAGCAGACACAGCTCCTTCAAAAGTGGCTATAAAATTTCTAGGTTTGTTGTTCAATCAATACAGTTATACAATATTGAACTTAGTATAAGCCCTGTAAGACATAAAATTGAATGAGTTTTTAACTCTCAAAAAAGATCTCCATTTCATTCTAAAATTAGTTTCTTACAGAAAGACTCATTTTTTTCTACTAACACTGAGATGTTGGCACATGCATTTCTAATCTGTATTTATCTAATTATTACTAGTCATAATCATTTTCACTCAGATCCTTGGTGCCTGTGTATGTCTATGATGTCATCAGGTAGATTTCAATGGTATATTTTACCAAAAGTTGTAACATTATATTTCTGATCAAAATTAAATTGTGTTCCTTATTGGATTCTGTTTAAAAGAGAATAAGTAATTTTCATTCTCATTAAATAATCATTCAGGCAGAGTATTCTTGAAACTGGAAAAGGGCAAGAGGGCTTATGATTTACATCTTTTCAAACAGAATTTAGGTCTGAGCCAAACATTTGTGATCTACTAATCTCAGAGCTTGCTGGGAATGGAAACTCAACATCTATGGATAGTATGATATGATGCTTATGAACAGGGCTTAAAACCAATTTTGTAATCTATTAAATATGTCTAATGTTATTTTTAAAAATCTAAAACAATAGGTTTTATATGGTGTAGCACTTATAAACCCAGCACAAAAAAAAAGGATGAGGCAGAAAGATCAATAATTTGGGCCTAGGAACTGGAGAGATGATGGCTCAGGTTTGGTTCCCAGCGCTCACACAGCAGCTAACAACCATCTATAACTCCAGTTCCAGGGGATTCAATGCACTCTTGTGGCCTCTGCAGGCACTGAAAACACATGTCCTTAACATATTTACAAGCAAAATACACATAAAAATAAATTAAGTTTAAAAAAAAAAAGATTTTGGACCAGACTAGAGTGCAGAGTGAAATTGTTTTAGAAATAAAAATGATACAAAAACCCTAATTTAAAACCTATTGAAATATTTTTAATGATCACTGTCATTCAAGGCTCTGAAAACTTTGCACACCTTTCCCAGTTCTGATAAAAAAAAAAATCCCATCAAGAAGAAAAGTACTGCAGGCAAGGAAGTCATGGCAGCCAGAATCACACCACTAGTGTGGGACACTGTAAACATGGTGTGGGACACTGCAAACTAGTGTGGCACACTGCAAACCTGGTGTATCACTCCAAAGGTTCCAGTTCCTAGAACATGAATACATACCCCTTCCCGTGACACCCAAGAGAAAGTCTCCTTTGGGAGCACAAAGATGCCTAACATGACATTAGTGATAACAATGTGTAACGAAGCATGCAGCTCACAGTGGCAAACTGTGGATCTTGCTTTAATCCAACACCTGGCCAATCAATGAAATAATTCCTTTCTGGAAATATTGAAGGAAGTCCAGAAAGGCTGGCTTCTTATCTGCATGGAATATGCTCACAAAAACACTGACATTGTACATGTTTGGATCCTTAACCCAGAGATGTATCCAGGCTGCAAGGCTCACTTCCAAGAGAGATGGGGATGAAGCTCTTCTGACAATCGTCACTCCACATCTTGGCAGGAGAGTCTAGTCTGCACCTCAGCCCCCTGAGGAGTGGATTTCCTGATCCACAGAGCACTTTCTCATTCTAGAAGATGTGGGCCTGAAGGACAAGGGCCACAGAAAGCAAGATGGTAAAATGTGATGAAGGTTTGACAAGGAGGTGTCAGGGGCAGCCAGGAGTCCCTCTGGTTTCAGAACCTGACTGACTACTATCAGCTGTACGGCCTAGGCTTAAATTGTGTGTGTGTGTGTGTGTGTGTGTGTGTGTGTGTGTGTGAAGTAGGCTATTGTGTATCACAGGCTGGCCATGAATTCCCAGATATCCCAGAATGGACTAGAACTTTTGATACCCTGGACCCACAATCTTATTGCTAAGATTATAAACCTGCACAATGACTTATTTATGTATGCTAAGGATGCAACAAAGGGTTTCATGCCTGCTAGGCAAGGACTTTGCGAACTGAGATATATCCCCACCATTCAATGTTATTTTACCAAATTAGTATTAAAATGAAGTAAACAGAACCTGGCTGCCTAGAAGGGATGTCAGATTGCATCATTCAGTCAACTCATGGCATCAGGATTTAGACACCAGAAACTACAGGAGAGTTCAAGCATCCATGGAGAAACTTGTCCTAGTTCAAAGCAACACAGACATGCTGGAGAGGCACATGGAGTTATTGAAAAATCTGAGTTTCCTACACACTCAGCTTTGAGAATGGTCAGCCCAGTCCCAGACTGAGAGAGTGTTGGATCAGATGCTAGACCCCACGGACCCCAAAGAGTGGCTTATCTCAAGCAGAGGAAACCCAGGAGACATGATGTCTATCCAGCCTCATCCTTCCTCTCATGAAATATGCTCTTGAGGCCTCCTGACCCCTTTACTACTCCTCCCACAACAAATATGGCTCATATACTTGCCAGGCATAGTTATTATGATTGTAACTTGTACTTTTATGTTAGCCTATTTGTATAATCTGCTTTTATATATTAATAGCCAGTTAATAGTTTCTTTTGCTGAGTAGTATTCACATTATACAAAAGTTCATTCACAGAAATTAAAAAAATAATCTCAAATTTAATATGGAAACACAAAAACCCCAAGAAAGCCAAAATAACACTGAACAACAGAAGAACCACTGGAGGCATTACCATCCCTGATCTCAAATTTTACTACAAAGGTATAGTAATGAAAACAACAGGGTATGGATATAAAAACAGACCTATTGATGAAGGAAATGATAATCTAGACATAAATTCATGCATTTATAGCCACCTGGTTTTTGGCAAATATGCCCAAAATACACACTGTAAGAAAGACAGCATGTTCAACAAATGGCGCTGGTCAAACTGGATAGTGTCACGTAAAAGACTGAAACGAGATCCCTATCTCTCACTATGCACAAAATTCAACTCTAAATGGACAAAGAACTTCACCATAACACCTGATACACTGAATCAGACAGAGAAAATAATTAGGATACATTGGAATCTATAGGCACAGGAAAAGACTTTCTGAACAGAACTCCTACAGCACAAGCATTAAGTCCAACAGTTGTCAAATGGTACTGCATAAAACTACAAAGCTTTTGTATACTAAAGGACAACATTATTTTAACGAAGAGGAAATCTACAGAATGGAAAATTAAATTTACCAGCTATACCTCTGATGGAGAGTTAGTATCTAGAATATAAAAAGATCTAAAAAAGCTAAATATTAAAACACACACACAAATAATTAAAAGTGAGGAAATGAACTGAACAGGGATTTCTCTAAAGATGAAATGTAAACGACTGAGAAATGCTTATAAAGTGTTCAATATCTTTAGTTATAAGTGAAATGCAAAATAAAACCACTGAGATTTCATATAATCCCACTTAGTAAAAGCAAACAACCAATTCTGGTGAGGTGTGGAGAAAGGGTAACTCTTAATGACTGCTGGTAGAAGTGCAAAATGGTAACTACTATGGAGATGAGTGTGGAGATTCCTCAAAAAGCTCAAAATTGAACTACCATACCGTAGAGTGTTCAGCCTCTACCTAACGGGCTCTATAAAAAACTCCAGAAATAATTGTTCACTCATACTCATTGCTGCCCTTTTCCTAATAGCCAGAAACTGGAAACTATCTAGATCTCCAACAACTGATGAGTGGATACTGAACAAATGTGGTACATATATACAATGGAATAGTATTCAGCTCTTAAAAATAAAATTGTGAAAATAGCAAGTAAATGGATGGAACTGGAAACAATCATCCTGAGGGAGGTAGCCCAGGCCCAGAAAGACAAACATCACATGCTCTTTCTCATAGCTAAATGCTACCTTTGAAACCTTAGATACTCTTTTTTCAATTTTTAGATCTAGAGAGGTCTAGAAACTAATAAGCAGGTATGGGTGAGGGGCAGGGAGACTTCCTGGGACGGGTGGTAAAATGCAGTGATATGAAGGCAGAAAGGGGAACATCAGAGTAGGAAGGGTTAAATACATTGGGGAATGGGAGGACATATGAGAGACTATGGGGAGTGGTAAATAACACTAAAGGTCTATAGAAAAAGCCATATGGAAACCTCACTGTAGAAGCTTCTTAACGTATACACATATATGTTATAAAAAGAGATTAAAAAGAGCTAGCTTATAACAGGAGAACATTGTCCCCTTTAAACATCATAGGCTAATGAAAAATCATCAACGCCAGGGATAGACTACCTCTCTAGAAGCCATTAACCAGGGGTCCCATAAACCTTCAAATAATATAGGCCACTTCCTGTTCCCTTAGTTACCCACGAGAATTAGACATAAGATCTATTGTTGAAGATACCACATACATGAGCTATAGAACAAATGAGGACAAATTAAGCTGGTGCTGACTTTAGAGCCTCATCTCTACTGGATAGTGCCCACAGTGTTGGAATATGCTGTGTATGTACTGGAAGGAAAAAAAAAATTGACGATACCCAGCCTTGAATCTTGTGAATTCCAAAAACTGTACTGGCAAGATAAATATGCCTACCAGTGCAATAATGGCACAAATATTATTGGAGTAACCAAATATTTTCTGGTTGGATTTAAGCTCTGCTTCAAAGGATGGAGATTATACCTGACACTGACACTATTATCAAGCTTAGGAACATGAAGGTAGTCACCTCACAAGACATAGGGCAGAACCTAATAGTTTATAGTTAATAGTTAATAGTTTAGTTTTATACTAAATAGTTTTGGCATTATATTGACTCCCAGTAACTTATTCTTAAGGTTATACATTAATAAAGCTCTCAACTTTCACCAGAGAAGTTCTCTTATGCAGCAATGGTGTTTAACAGAGAAACCAACACCTGGACAAGGTGCAGAGAACATAAGGCTGCAGAGTGCTTATCCCTAAAAGGACAACTGTTTCAAACTTCTGCCTCCCAGTGTTGAGGAATCATTGTGGAAAGTGGGCAGAAAGATGGTAAGAACCAGAAGTGGTGGAAGACCAGAAGGAAAGAGGGTTTTCCAGACATCTGGTAAGATACTCATATGAAGTTAGAGCAATGGTGACCACATGCACAAGTCCCATGCAAGCTCAAACCAGAAAAACCCCAACATAGATATGGAGAAGTAGGTGAGAAAATCCAACCTATTCAATGGAAATTTTGGCCACCCATGCCTGCTGGGAGGAGAGAGAGATAGAGTCTTTCAAGGATAGGAGTCTTGGTAGGTTAACTGAACTCCAGTAGATGGACCTACACTGAAAGACACTGGGAACAGAAATTGGAGGCAGATTCTGTAGGCCTTAGTGTGTGTGTGTGTGTGTGTGTGTGTGTGTGTGTGTGTGTGTGTGTGTGTGTGTGTGTGTGTGTGTGTACATTAAATTGGGTGGGTGGCAGGTAATAAGAAGAGGTGTGGATAGAGGAGTAAATCTAAATATCATCAAATCATATTATAAGAAAATCACAAAAATTTGATTAAAAACAATCTTAAAGAGTGAGGAAGAGGAAGAAGAATGTGGAAAGCAAGACAGGGAATGAACAGGAAGAGGAAAAGGAGAGGATTGACTGGGAGGGTCAATTGGAAGAGCAGGAAAAAGATGGGGAAGGAAAAGGGGGAAGTAGGGGACAGTGAGGAGAAAATGGAGGATGGGGAAGAGGTAGGAGAGAAAGGAGGAGAAGGACATTAACCTCTAGCCTCCAAAATGCACACACATGTGCACACACTCAAAATTGCATGCATGCACACACATACATACACACACAAACATATTCAGAAAGATACACACACACAGAGAGAGACAAGGAAAAGCAAATAGAAGTTAAAGGACTTGTCCCACAATACATCTCAGCAAGCAGCATTCTGGGATTGGATCCACAGTAGACATCCACTTATTGTAGGAAACCAGGATGGCATGCCCTAGGGCGAGATGAGCTTAAAACCTTCAAGTCCAGGCTATATTCTCTGCTAAAGTGTGGGGCACTGAAAGCAGCAGCTCTGATATCCCTATCTTGCAGAATACTGCGAGATTAGCAGGAGAAAAGTAGCTGGGTCCAAGTTTAGATGCCTTCCTCTGAGGGAGAGCATCCTGGTCAACAGCCCTTATTCAGCATCCTTGTCTGGAACAGATAATTCAGCTATCACTAACTAAAAGAATAGGCTAGGTTAAAGGTTTACTCCTAGGCTAAAGCTAAAAGTTTACTATGCTTCTATCTCTGAGAAAGAAAACATTGTGGCCAACAAATTACCAGATAGCCACTGATAAAAGTTTAAGCATGTTGCTTTACAAACAGGCACTGACTAAAACCTTATACCCTGTTTCCTGTCTAATTGTGCCCTAATCTTTTTATTCAACTGCCAAACCCCACATGACTGCTAGTTCCTTGTAATATATAAAAACTTTCTGAATTTTTTAATAAACGGCTTGTGTTAAAGGAAAGCACAAGTCCCAGAGTCAAGGACTCTGTCACCAGTCGGTATCGCCATCTATCACGAAAGTGTGTTTCCCCCTCTGAGCAAGGCAGACTTGGTTCTCTATAACTTATCTCTCATGATCTACAGACTCCCCTATATAATTATAGTGAAAACCCAACACATCTAAAACCAGCTCTACATATCTTTGCCTCTAGGTTTATGTCCCTCTGATTCCATACCATTCCACACAATTTGTATCTTTTAAAGCTCTTGATGAGATGGGAAGGGGAATGGGGAAAACGATCAGAAAATTGGAATCCTCTATTATGGAAGTCTTACATACTGAGTTCACCTTTGGGCTATTGTGAGTTTGGAACCCTGAACCTGGGACAAAGGCCTCTAGAAAATCATGAGTGTAACATTTCGTCTATGGAAGGGAGAGCCATGGTCTCACAGAAAACTAAAGATATTGAGCCCTCCATCCTCACCAGAAGTCACTTCCATCATGATAGCACTCCTTCACGTAATGCACAAGAGAGAAGAGAAATTCCAGATTGGACACTGACCTGTCTGGGGGAACAGGACTCCATGCAGGTCTGGTGGTCAGTCACAGATCAGACACTGAAGCAGGACTTAGTCCTTTGCCTCTCCCCTAGCTCCCTCTACCCCATCTCCCATTCCATCTATCTCCCTTCTTTTCCTCCTCTCTTCCCCTTTACCCTCCCTTCTTTTTCTCCCCCTTTTCTTCATGTTCTTCCTCCCTCTTTCTCCCCTTTGTGTCTCCTCTTCTTCACCCTCCTCTCTCCCTCTCTTCATCCCACTTTCACTTTCTCCTCTTCCTCTCCATCTCCTCTTCTTGTTTCCCCTCCAGCCTTACCTTCCTCTTCCTCTTCTTCCTCTTATTCCTCTTCTTCCTTTTCATCTCTTCCTTCTGGTTTTCCCCTCCAGCCCTATCTTCTCCTCCTCTTCCTCTTCTTATCTTTCTCCTTGTTACCTGAAAGTTTCTCCAACCACTATGGAGGCAAGATATATGCCCACCTCCTTTCCAAGCTCACTGGAAGGAGGCAAGGGGATGGGGAACCAGTTATCCTTCCCACCCTTACATGAGGGTGAGGGGCTAAGGATAGGTAAGCAAGAACACCATGAGGCAGGCCTCTAGCCATTGTGTGGCCTTTGGGAAGTCACAGGATCTATGTTTGAGGGTGGACTTTCTAGAACAGCCATAAATGGTGGCGGTGGCGGGGGCAGGGGGTGTTCCCATTCTTCTGTAAGTAAACCAGCAGCCCAAGCTCAGTAAGTCCAATAAACTCATTAGGATTTTCCAAATGGTGGGTTTGGAGAATTGTTGCCTCAGGTTGTTTTAAGGATGGTGCAGGGGGGAGCTGGATGCCATGTGCACCTTCCAGCAGTGAATTTGACCTTACACTCATCCTCTTCTTCCTCCTCTTTCTCCTTTTCCTGTCCATTCCCTCCTGCTGTCCCTCTTGCTCCTCCTCCTCCTTACCTGCTCCTCCCTCTCCCCTCTTTCTGCTTCCTTGCTTCTTTTGCCTGCTCCTCTTCTTCCTCCTCTTCTCTTCTTCCTCTCCCTCTTCCTCCTCCTTAATCTGTTGTCATAGAATCCCCTGTGACTCATATCTGTGTATAACAACAGACTATGAACACATGGGGTGGATTTTGAAGTGTCTAACAACCTGTAGAAGATGGAGTTTATCTTAGAAAAAACATTGGTTTAATTTGGAACAATTTGGAAAAATACCTTAGTAAGCTGACTGGGGAAGAGGAGAACAGCATGACACTGTGAATGTTGGCAGGAACCTGGAAGACAAAGTGCTCAAGGGCTTCTCTAGACAGCCTTGGCTACCTTCCTTTTGGCTCAACAAGAGAGGGAGCCCAGAGCATCCCAGAGTGAAGAAGAATGAGAAAAGAACACAATGATGTGAGAGAGATGTGGGAACATGAAGCTGGGAAACTCCATTTCAATTGGAAAAAACAACCAGCAAAAGGCCAAGTGGAGGGTGATGGAAAGAAATTTAAAACCCATGGATGCTTGACATTGTATTTGGAGGGTTTGTATGGCTTTATGTGAACCTTGTGCCTCTTGGACTTTATTCCTCCTCATTTCCAGTAGAATTAGTGCCCATACATGGCCACACTGGGATTCCTCCCTTTTTCTTCTGAGCCTTAGGTAAATATGTAAAAGAGCAGTTTCTGACCTGGAGTGAGGTGATGTAGGAACAAATAGCACATATGGTTTGGTGGAAGGAGAGAACTGACTCCTGAAAGATGTTCTCTGACCTCCTCAACTCTGCTGTGAAATGCATATGTACTCCTCCACATAAACAAATATACTTAAAAAATTAAAAATAGAGTACAGAATGCACATTGCTTGCAAAGTCACAGAATCAATCTAATTCCCTGGAATCATGTAGGCATCTTTAATCCTTTATTTTAAAAAGCCACAAACATTTATAGCATGGCATATACATCACAAACTCCAATGAGTCCATAACACATTCATGCTGTGTCACCTGGACAAATGAGCAGCACTGAAGAGAGCTGACTAGTGTCACACTGGTGACACTAGTCCTTTCACAAGTAAAAAGGCCTCCATCTTTCAAAATAATAGATTTCTGCCATGGTTTGGAGCTTTAAAAACTTCATATAGTATATCCCATCTACCATTATTGTCAGGAGATTTGTGTCCATTTGTAGTGTGCTGTTGTGTCAATATAGTTGACTGCTACATTAATTAATCTTGTTAACTGTTGGGACATGGCTCATTTGGTAAAGTTTTGGCTGTCCAAACATGAAGACCTGAGTTCAGATCATTATTACTCACATAAAAAAGTTAAATGGGGTCCAGTGAGTAAAGGTGCTTGCTGCCAAAACTGAAGATCTGAGTAAAATTCCCAGGACTCACAAGGTAGTAGGAGAGAATCAAATCATGAAAGTTGCCCTCTGACCCTCCAAACACTTGCCATAGTACACACACACACACACACACACACACACACACACACACATAATTTAAAAAAAATACTAAAAAGAAAAGGTTTTTTAAAAAGTCAGGTATGGCAGTATGTACCTATTATCCCAGCCCTGGGGAACAGAGGCAGGTGGATTGCTGGAGCTGACTAGCTAACTGGTTCAGTAAAAACAGTAAGCCCAGGTTCAGCAAGGGATCCTGTCTCCATAATGAGGTGGACAACAATAGAGCAAGACATCTAGTATTAATATGTGATCTCCACGTGCACACACATGTGAAAACACCTGCAGACACATGCACATGCACACATACACTTCACATACATATACCAAAAAAAAAAAAAAAAAGAGTCTGTCACTGTTGACAGATATTTGGACTTTTCTCTTTCTCTGACAATGTGGTTGGCTCTACTAAAATGCTTTTGCAAATGTTTAGGGAACTGTTTTATTCTTCAGATGGAATTATGTGATATTATCACTATAGTTTTATCTCTTTCGGCAGTATAGGGGCTCCATAACTACTTTATTATTTGATGAGCTGGCTTTGGTGTAGCTGACAGAAGATTCATTAGCCACAGTCTATGAAAACCAAAATTTATGTTCCTTTCCAGCATGTGGCTTCTGCCAAGTGACTTGCCCATATTGAATCTCCAAAGGTGACACAGTGGAGTTCTTACACAAGTGCAGCTGGCTGCTGAAAGCATTAACAGACTTGTGAGTCCCATGAGGAGTTATTCTGCCCTCACCCTTGGTACAAGTCAAAGAACAAAGAACATCGAGAGCTGACAATACAATGCTGCAAATAACGGTATTAACATTATAATAAAAAAATTAACACCAACATTGTGTCGCTGCTGAAATGTGAAAAGTCCCCCATGCACTCATGAGTTTGAACACTTGGTTCTCAGCTGGTGATGCCATTTGGAAAGGTTGCAGAACTTTTACGTCGTGGATTCTTGCTGGAGGAAGTGAGTTTCTGGGACCTGGCTTAGAGGTTTTATAGCCTGGCCCCACTTCCTTTTTGCTCTCTGCTTCCTGAGTGCAGGTACAATGTGGCCAACCATTGGCTGCTCCTGCTGACATGCCTTCCCCACATGTGGGACTGCATCCTCAAGTTGTGAGCCAACATAAACCCTTTCTCTGTCTTTGCTACTTATCTGGTGTTTGGTCACAGAAACAGAAAAATAACTAACACACAATGCAAGATATATTTTTATTGAAGTAGGCAGCATGGCACAGTAGATAACAAGAATGTACTTGGGATTCAAGCTGATTAGGTAGAATCCCAACTCCCTGCTTCCAGCTGCAGGATATTGGCCAGCCTCAATTCCATATTTGTCAAACGGGAGGAATAATATGCCAATTTTAGAAGGTGACACTTGAATGGGGTAACATGTGAAGAACTAATAATTTTACTTGAAATGTAGTAAGCACTAGCCATACCTTACAAGTTGTTATTATCATTGTTTTGTGTGTATATGCACATTATTTCTAATTCTTTTTCTCTCCTGAAAACTAGAATTAGCCCTAACTTCATACAAAATATTTTGTAACTTGTATTTAGGGAGCTAGAGAGATGGCTTAACAGTTAAGAGCACTTACTGCTCTGGCAGAGGACTTTTCCCAGCACCCACATCATAAGGCTCCCCAGTACCTGTAACTCCACCTCTAGGGACTCTATACCCTCTTCTGGTTTCTGCTACACGTATTCTCACATAGGCACACACATACACATCAAAAAAATAATCTTTAAGTTTATATTTAATTATGTAGCCTTTGATGCTTAATCTGGTTCCTTTTCCCAAAGAAAAAGTAAGCATTCTGTATGATATATAATTAAATTTTCCTTTTGAGATAGTCTTTTTGCAAGATATTTTTATTTATCTTGTCCTTGTTGTGCATGAAGGGCACATCTGGGGAAAATATTTTTTCAATGCATATTTTTATTGAATTTTTGTGCATTTCATACATCTTAAACATATTTAGACTCCTCACCCTTCTGCACCCTGCCATGTTCCCTACATGAGATTTCCTGCATTCTGTCATATATGTTAAGGCTTATTGGTTCTGGTTTGTGTACCCAGATATTCCTCAGCATAAGTTAATCTGTGCTTTGTAAAATCACAAAATATGAGAGTACTAGGGGGAAATATTTTATAGTGCATTTTAGAGACTCTGTTACTGAGGCCCCAATCAGTTAGGCAACCCACCCAGGGCTTTGCAGCATGCTAAGCAGCTACATCCGTGTGCTCTTTCTGCAGTCCCCATGGTCTTTTGCTATTTCTTGCTGCCTCCTGTGGCTTAATGGAAAATTTCAGTCTTCATTGGTTTTGATGTTTATGTTTATTGTAATGACTATATGCTCTGGGATAATTCTACACATCAGTTCTACTATAACAACAACAGGATTTGACCCAGTCTCCAGTTATCAGAACAAAGCTTTGATTTCTCCTTTTTGCAACATTATGATATCATAATCAGGAGATATACCTGGTAAGACAAATAAATAAGATGAAAACAAGGAATGTGTAAAACAAAATTAATATTCTCTTTTCTGTACAAAGATCTAAACTTATATTAAAGCTTGCTTCAACGGGAGATTGAAAGGTGTTCATTCCAGTGTAGGTTGATTAAGCATAAACCAGTGTATTTTTCCTTCTGAATGGAACTACAGATCTTCATAGGATGTATGTAGAAGTATTCTGAATTCTCTGCAAAGCAAAGAATTAGTAGTAGTAGTAAGTAGTACTAGTAGTAGCAGTAGTAGTAGTAGTAGTAGTACTGAAGAAAGAGGTTTATATGCTGCCATGGACCTGGTGTAAGCTTTCCTTCTTTACCTCTGTTCCTTACTTTTCCTCACCTGATGAAAAGACAGAATATTCAGAATTTGGCATGGGCATCAAATCTGGAAGGAAAGGCAGAGGGAAATCAAGCTTTTAGGTGGCAGAAACCATAAGGGGAAGCTGATAGATATTGTTGCTGTCATCGATTTCTCTTCACCCTACCTTCAGACAAGCTCAGAGACAAGAAGAAACAGGTAAAGCTGGGTGACACCTCCAGGCCCAAGGTGAGCATCTGTGGTCTCAGAATGTGAGAGAAATCCTATGTGGTCCTATGTGGTCCTAGTCTCCTGTCTTACTGATGTTTGAACCCTGAGGGAAATAAAATCACAAAATATGAGAGTACACAGAGAAATCGGGCTTTGATATTGGTTTTGTTGTAGAAAATCAGAAAGGTAAACTCTTCAGTTCAAGGAAGTGTACAAGATTACAGGGGGAGGGGATGATAACATGATCCCAAGAGACCTCTCTAATCTGTGCTTATACAGATCTAAGAAACATTCCAAACACTTTGACAGCTTTACAAGACACTTCTCAGACTATTGACTTAGGGAATTCTAAATAAACCTGCAAAGGAGGTAAAGGCCCCGCTTTTAATGTCTGATCCACAGTTCACAAGTGGGTGAGAACTTGGCTGGAAAATAAAATATGGTCAGTCATCTTATTTTTATTTTTACTGTTTAGACTTTAATTTTAGGTTAGCATACAAAGTAATGGATTTCATTATGGTATTTGCATACATATATGTATTTATACTTCCTTTGTTCACCATTGTCTTCAAAACATGAACCCTATCAATGTGCTCAATAAGGCCCTGAGATTCTGTGTTAGCTATTGTTCTGTTACTGTGGTAAAGCACCATAACTTATGGAAGATAGACTTTATTTAGGGGATGGAGGGATGACTGAGGGTTGCTCAGTGGTTGAAAGTACTGACAGTTCTTTTAGGGAACCCAGTTCAGTTCCTAGCACCCATATATCAGCTAGAAACAGTAATGAAAGTTTTAGGGGATCTGATGCATTGGGAGAAGAAGGTACAATATAGGTGTCAAATTTATTGTTGAGCACTCTGCAGTCTCATATTCTCTTCACATTGACCATGTGAGGGTCGCTGTGTTAATCACCATCTGCTGCAAGAACCTTTTCTGGTGAGAGTTGAGAAATGCACTAATCTATGGATATAGCAATGGCATTATGGCTCTGTTTAATATTATATCTATTTACTATTTGACAGAATGATAGTAATAGGTTTTCTCCTATGGCCTGTGACCAGTCTAGTCACAAGTCCTTGGCCCTGATAGGAGTGCCAGGTATGGACTCTGTATTGTGAAGAGGGCCTTAAATTCAATTAGAGAGTGATTGGTTACTCCTACAATATTCGTGCCACTACTGCAACAGTGAGCCTATTTTTCTAAGCAATTGTTATTGTAGCTCACAGGGTTCAGAGCTGGCTAACATTGACAATTATTTGTCTTTCTCTGTAAAATGCATTGTACCTTCCTGTCTAGCAGTGAAAGCTGTCTAGCAGTGATGTAGCTACAAAGACAGTGCCAGTTTGATTTCTCCTTGTTTGTTCTGCAACACAGATATAAAGTATCTTCAGCTATAGAGTCTTTCTATTAAGATATGGTGAATAAACACTAGTGATGGCAATAGCCAATACTGTTTGAGAATCTATGCAACCTCTCTATTCAACAACTCCGAAAGAGAGCATCCATTCCTGGCATTGGCATTTTCATTTGCTAGTCTGTGGTGTCTATTAGAGCCATTTAACCCCTGTTACAGCATAACAACATTTATGGAAAGCTAATATGGAATCTTCTCTCACATACGCATACACAATATAAAAAATTTTAAATGATTAAGAATTTTGTCTTTAGTAATTACACACCATTCCTACTTCATAAATAAGAATAATGAAGGCCAGAGAAGGGGCAAGTCTAAAGAAACTGAAATACCCTGTACCTAGTGATTTCAGAACTAGAATTCCACACACCATTTGCTTCAAGGGGACTGTATGCTCTTTATGTAAGAAAATGAGCATCTGAGTGTCTTTCATTTTCTCTTAAAGTTCAGGAAACTGGGATGGTTTCAGATATAAAGCAAGTAGGTCTTGACTGTCTTCTTATAGAAATCAGTGTTTTAGACTCCTATTGAAAATTCATATTGCTCACTTGCAATTTTCTTTTGATATGGTAAAGTGTTCTATTTAAAGTGTCCTCTGGAAATTTCAATTAAAACTCAAGTACCTGGGCTGGAGAGATGGCTCAGTGGTTAAGAGTACTAGCTGCCTTTGCAGAAGACCTTGGTTTGAATGCCAGCACCTAACAATCATCTGTAACTCCAGTTCCAGTGTATCCAATGTCCTCTTCTGGCTTTGGTGGGCAGTGCATGACATGGGTGCCTTTAGAAACATACAAACACTCATACACATAAAATAAATAAACAGAAATAAAAACAAAAAACACTCAAGTACAAGGGGCTGGAGAAATGACTCAACTGTTAAAAGTATTTGCTGCTCTTCTACAGGATCCAAATTCAGTGCCCAGCACTCATGTCAGGCAGCTCACAACCATCTATAACTCCAGCTCCACAGGACTCAATGCCACAGTGCCGTCTTCTGGCCTCCTTGGGCCCATGCACAAGGAGAAGAGACTCAAATAACATACATATATA
This sequence comes from Nannospalax galili, assembly GCF_000622305.1. NCBI lineage: Eukaryota > Metazoa > Chordata > Mammalia > Rodentia > Spalacidae > Nannospalax > Nannospalax galili. The sequence continues at coordinate 2,441,876 of NW_008336075.1, read as the reverse complement.
AAATAAATCTAAAATTCAATGTCAAGGGAGGTTGCCTCCTTTACAGTTTGAAAACAAAAGGTTGGGTCTAGAGTAATGGTGTATTTGGTAGAGATTGCCTTACAAGTATGAGGACCTGTGTTTGACCCCCTAGAACCTTTGTGAAAATAATCCTGGGGTGGCTGTGTATTTGTAATCCCAGTACTATGATGGCAAAAAGAAGTGAATTTTGGGGCCAGCCAGCATAGCCTACTTGAGTTTTAGGCCAGTAAGAACCTCTTAAGAAAATGTGAATGGCACTTGCGGAACACCTGAGGTTGACCTCTGGCCTCCAGATAAAAGCATACAAGCATATAAGCATATGCCCTCTCATGTGTATGTACGCACGTGGACAACAATAACAAAAATGGTTCCTTCTTCTCTCTTCATGTTTCCTCCAAACAGATGTTCAATAATCCTCCAAGCATGAAACCATGTTTCTGTAGTCTTTAGCTTGGAGGACGCAGTGAAAGAAGCAGGGAGTGAGTGGCCTGGCTCTGATACACCTCTGCTTGCCACCTGGTGGACACTGGTTCTCACTGCAAAACCTGTGCAACCAACCCTGCTCAACAGCTCAGGTACTTGCTGTTTTCTGGCAGTGTGCCAAGATCTAAGCCTAGGAGGAGAGACTGACAGCTGTAACTTCTCCCTGTTATCCCCACTTTGAAATGGAAAAAAAATTCTATGTTCAGTTATCAATTAGCAGCCCAGCAGCTACAATGTGCAAAGTGTTCTCAGGCATAGACCCTGATCACTACTCAATGGATCCCCCTCACAAAACTGTACATTTTATCTTCCTTTTTAATAAAAATTACTTATTCTTTGAAAACTTCATATATGTATGCAATGTATCTTGATGATATCTATCCTTATTTCCCTCAGTACAACTCCCCCAAGGAACCCCATCACATCTCTTTCCCAACTTCACACCCTACCTTTTTATTTATTTATTTATTTATTTATTTATTTATTTTATTTACTTATTTATTATTTACTTACTTAGTTAACACACTGTGTCCAGTTAGTGATACTCATGTGTGCAAGGGTGTGAGGTCATCCTCTGGGCCATAGGGAACCTACCGGTGACCACAGTCCTAAAGAACAGCGACTCCCTCCCCCAGCAGCCATCAACTTCCTTAACCAAAGACGAGGCCTTGTGAAGCCCTACCCCCTCCATGCTGAACTTTTCAACTGACTCCAGATTGTACAGATTTTGTGTAGTTAACCACAGCTGCTGTGAGTTCCTGTTGGGAACGCAGCGTTTCACAGCACTCCTCCCCATCCTCTGGCTCTTACATTTTTTTCTGCCCCCTCTTTGCAGAGTCCCCTGAGCCTTGGGAGATGACTTCAAACAGAATATTCTTGTGCAGTCTTTTTGGAATTGATTTCTACCTGCCAGTGATGTCAAACCCTTTCCGGGGGGTGTTCTACCTATTTCTGTTTCCTTAAACAAACACCAAGTTTCCCTTTGATCTTTCTCCTCTTTTGGCCTCTATGTTCCTCTTTGATCATTTTCTCGTAATCTTTAACATATATCTTCAATCTAGGTAATACAGTATAGCGTGAAATTACCTGCAGTGGACAGATTATTTTTTTCCCCAGAGTTGTATGTTGAAACTCCAATCCTCAGTGTGCTGATATTTAGAGAGGGTCTTATAGAGTGGAGGTAATTACATCTTACGGGTTTTCCTTTCTGTTTGAGTTAGTGCTTGTTTCCTCTTTTTTTCTTCTCTCAACCACACATAAAGTCAACCTGTCATCCGGAACAAAATCAGTCAGCAACTTGACTTTGTCCTTCCCAACCTTCACAAGTAGGAGGTATACATTTCCACTGGTAAAGCTCTCCAGGCTGTATCAGCCTGGTTGACGTTACTGTTACCTATGTGAACCATGATCTCCCATGTTTTCTTCACAGTGGAGATGTTAGACCCTCTTTTGGGGTTCTCTTTCCCTTACATAAAAAAAAAATATTATTTTTTGTTTAACCCAATGTCTTTCCCCATGTATGTAGCCCATAGGAAACAGGCATAGGAAATGCACTCATGCCCATAGAGGTGACTCTTAGTTGATTCCATATCTAATCAAATTGACAATCAAGATGAAACATAAACAGCTTGATACACTGTACCTCACACAGACACCCTAACACTATAATAAAGAGATTGGAGATGTTAGTTTCCATATTAATGGAATTATATTATTCAGTTTAAGTAGTTACTGTCTACCTTTCTACACTGAGCAGACCCCTTTAGTTAGAACCATATATTTATCTGCCTTAAATTTATTTTACTTTTGTCTAGTTCTCATGAAAATTTTTCTTGCTTTGTGTAGGAGGAAAAAAGCAAATCCTGTTCTCACCAGCTGGTCCAGGTGGCCCTTCCCAAGCTTGTACACTAACACCTGCTGTTACTGAATCTGCGCTCTGTGCTCTACCTTCATAAGTGCCAACCCATTTCTCTACTTGTTGGACTGTGCCTGGAGGAAAGGCTGGATAGTCCTCCTTTGTCTTCCACCAGTGCTGATGGCTAGCCTGGCCCAGAGCTATGCTGGCAACCACAGAGTGACAAACTGGATAGCCTTGTTTAATAGGTTTAATTGTTCTAGTCACTTGACAGTTGAGCTCTTATAGGAAAATAATTCTTCCTAACCCACATTGAATCACTGGTTCCTAGGCTGAGGAGATAGTTCAGTCAGTAAAGCCCTTGGCACATAAATCTTAGAATCATAGTCTTGAGGTTGATCTTCATAATCCCTTTAAAAGCCAGATGTGGTGTAAAAGGCCCTGTGGTGCTAGAGAAAGAAGTCAGGAGGAACCCTGAGGCTTGCTGGAAAAGGTAAGGGACACTGTTATCAAAAATAAGGTTGAAGCTGGGCATGGTGGCACATGCCTTTAGTTCCTGCACTTGGAGGTAAAGGCAGGAGATCTCTGTGAGATCATAGACAGCCTGGTCAACACAGGGGGTTCCAGGCCAGCTGGGGCTACAGGGAGATTCTGTTTCAATAAGACCAAAAGAAAAAAAAGTCAAGATTGAAAATGATTGAGGAAAATACCAAAAATTAACTTCTGGTTACCTCCACACACATAAAAATGTTTACACACACACACACACACACACACACACACACACACACACACACTGACATCAAATGCCCCTGACTTCTATCACATTTATTATGTGTACATCCATGAGATTTTATTATGTAATACAGACAGTTCCTAACATAAGTTCTATATATGATTTCTTTCTTCATTTATAGTGGTGCAAAGGGAATACATATTAATAGAAAACATGTTTAGAATTTTGAATTTGAATCATTTCCCAGGTTATCAATATGTAACAAGATTCTCTGTCACCATCACCCCATCAGCCACATCATCATAACGGAAAATAGCCAATACCATAGTGCCGCTGTGTTGTTGGAGATTTGGTGGTACAGGTATTCAGTAAGTAACATGAGATTAAAGGATAGATAGATAGATGCTAGATGATAAATAGGTAGATAGAGATAGGTAGATATATAAAGCTTTATTGCTAAATACACTTAGGTGAGATGATGCTGCCTAACTGTAAACTAATGTCATTAGGGAGTACTGATAGGGATATAATTAAGTAAAAAATCTCTCCCAAGCTACCTTCATTTTCCCAACACAGCTATTAATGCAGGTCCATGCATCTCATTCATCTAAGGCCCATTAGTATGAGTTGCATGTTTATCGACTCGGATCTTCTACTGCAAATATCAGTAGGAAGATAGCTACATGGAAGTGTATATAGGTCCTCTGTAGTCACTAACTTTATGCATTGAAGCAATAGTAAGACATCTTTCCTATATTCTTCAGGATTGTGCTCACCATTGCCTTTACAGAAATATATTTCTAAGACTCAGTAAGGAAGTATGGGATGAAGGAGTCTTTTTTTATTTTATTTTTATAGTATAAGAATTCCTTAGCCAAGGTAGTGGACCATCCTTTTAAGCCTAGCTCTCTGAGGCAGAAGCATGTGGATCTCTGTGAGTGAGAGGCCAACCTGGTGCATAATAGTGAGTTTCAGGCCATCTGGATCTACAGGGAGATCCTTTATAAAAAAAAAAAAAAAAAAAAAAAAAAAAAAGAATTCCTTTAGGGATGGAGTTGTAACTCAGCTGGTAGAGTACTCACCTAGCATGTACAAGGGCCTAGGTTTGATGTGCAGGCCTATTAGCCCTGGACTATAATCCTTACAACAGAAAGATTAGAAGTCCAAGATCCTTGGCTACATAGTGATTTCAAGATCAGTCCGGGCTAGAGACCCTATAAAATAAAAACACACTAAACATTCCATTCAAAGAAACAAGAATTTGGGCTAGAGAGATGCCTCAGCAGTTCAGAGACCTTCCTGCTCTTCCAGTAGACCCAGATTCAGTTCCCAGCACCAGTCTGGTGGCTCACAACTGCCTGTAACTCCAGTTCTAGGGGGATCCAATGCCCTCCTCTGGCTTCCATGAACAGGCACATGATGCACACAAATATACATTCCATTCCTGTATGCATATGGAGCATACACACACACACACACACAAATAAAATAAATAAATAAATAAATAAATAAATAAATAAATAAAACTTTTAAAAAGGAAAGGGGGCTAGAGAGATAGTTCAATGCTTAACAGCACTGGCTCATCATCAGAGGAACTGGGTTTGGTCTCCAACATCCACATGGCAGGTGACAACTGTTCATAACTCCAGATCTAATAGATCAGATGCTTTCTTTTGGCCAGTGTTGGCATTTCATGACATGATACCAGTGCACTTAGATATATATAGGCAAACATTTATACACATAAAATAAAAATATAATTTTTAAAGGAAAAAAAAATAGATGTCATCAACTGGATGATATCTGTACTATAATTTACTGTGGTGTTGTGAAAATACAAAATATCTATTTTTAAGTTTTTAGATCTTAATATGTGCATGCATATATGCACTCAGGCATGTATGCATACAAGCAGATACAAACATATTTGGAAATCTTGTATGTAGTATAATCATTCCTTTGATGTATCATGGGCTCCCTGTCTGGGGTGAGTCAACATATATGTGTCCTGTCTCTCCAAGAAAAGTCTCACACACCCATTGTTATAGGTTTGATGGATCATTGACTGAAATACCATTATGTGGCATTTAACTGTGTGGCTTTGTTGTTGTTGTTTTATTTAATAAATCAGTAAGCTCTTATATTTTGAAAATGTAGGCTGTATTTTATTCATTTGAGTTTGGCCCCTCAGGAAAAAAAAATTACAGGATTTGGAATAAGAATACGCAAACTCAGAGTTGATTTTAAAGATCTCAACTACTAGTGACATTCTAAAGAAACTGAGTATGGGATGATAGAAACATGACATAAGAAGGTGGGAATAGATGAGCTGTGAGAAAGTCGAAATTACCCAGTGCTGTGTGTGTGTGTGTGTGTGTGTGTGTGTGTGTGTGTGTTGTATGTAGATGGAGGCCAGAGGTCAATGTCTGGGATCTTCCTCAATCACCCTCCACCTTATTTTTTGAGACAGTGTCCTTCACTGAACCTGAAGCTCAGCAGTTCAGTTAGACTAGAGAGCCCCAGGGATCCTCTAGACTCTGCCTCCACCAATGATAGGATTACAAGTGTATGCCACCACACCTGGATCTTTACATAGGTATTGGAATCCAAACTCAGATCTATGATTTTATGCCAACTACCATACAATCTTAGTCATCTCCCTGGACCTACAGTGACAGTTTTCATTATTAATCCAGTCATTCACTCAAACGCACATAAGTTCCATACCAAATCTTCTAGTGAATTCAGGGTCACAGCAAAGAATGAAGGAGGATCTTGAGAATGGGGATATATCCTTAGGGAATGTATAATCTAACAATTTCATCTGGTAGATAATGACAATTTAATTCAAATGATTTTTTTCCCCAAAATATCTAGGGATGAGCAATTATTATCCTCAAATGATAGATGAGAACACTAAAGCCCAGAGAATTTAGGCCATAAATCATTTACGTGGAAAGGAGTGGTGCTGGTATTCAGACCCAAGCTTGTCCCACCTGAAGCTGTTCATTGTCTCAGCTCAGCTGTGCTGCAAACAAGAAGTGTAGACTTGGTCCAGGGAACTGGACTGTAGTGTAGTAATAAATATGCCCTTCCTGTAGTGACATGCAGAACAGGAATCACGGCTTGGGTTCAGGTGTGATGCACTTAGGGACCTACTTATTGACCACTCAGATCCACCCCTTCTTTGAATGACCAATTTAGGCGCCAAGGCATCCAAAAATAGATTCTCTAGACATTTTTCTTTGCTCATGCTCCAGGAACTGACCACATCACCTCATCTCACCCCCAATTAGTTCTCAATACAAAAAGCACTTTGGCATCCTGCCTCCTGAGAACCCAGGAGAACAGATTTCAGACTGCCCTGGGTAGAATTCCTAAAACAGCACAATACAAGGATTGACATGGAGTGGAGAACTTGGACCAACAGACAGAGGCTCTCTGACAGCATCAGCCACAGTTCATTTGCCATTAATAACAAGGCAGGCTGTGTTCCTGGGCTTGCTCCAACCTGCTAATAGGTGCTCTCTGGGGGACAGCCTTCCCCTAGTTCGCAGGCTGAGTGGAGCCACCACAGAACATCTATGGGCCTAAAGTATTGTTTCCAACAATCAGGGCTCTGCAGTTCTAACCTCCAGGGGACTCTTCTGTTCAAATGGAAGAATACCAGCTTCTGAGCACCCCACAAATGAAGGCATTTAATATGTCATTCCACTTCTCTCCTGTTTTCCATCTGAATACTCCCTTTATTAGAGGCCTAAGCAATTGATTTAATTAAAAGGTTAACACCAGGGCAATCTAATCTTTACTCCCCACCCTTCTCATTTGATTTATCCTGAGTTGGAACTTGCATTAGCAATCACAGAAAAGGAAGAAGAGAAAGAGCTTGGGGCCAGTTTTAAAGCCAGATAAATCAAAGAACAGCTGGGGAGGACCACATATAGTGAATTGAACATGAATGTGGAGTGGAAGCTTCCAGATCTCTAATTCATCAAGAATCTCATCGCAGTAGTATTTGGGAGAAATTTCCTTCTGCCCTCTCTGCTCTTTTCTGATTTGTTGAATGACCTGGTTTTATAAACGACCATTTGTGAGACTCATTCAAAGAATTTTTCAAAAAACATAGCTCTCAAAGACTCAGTTTAAATGGGCTATCTGAATTTCAAAGAGAACCTGGAATGTCCCCAGGGGTGCCTCTGGGCCAGTTGATTTTCAAGTTCTGGATCTGGGATGCTGTCTGCTTCCTTCCACCTGTGATGCCGCAGTGTATATAGGAACACAGACACATGTTAAAGACTTTTTCACAGTTCCTTTGAAGATGCCATAACATACCAGGATGCTGAACCAGGACATAATCCATACTAGAAAACTGAGAAACCAAAGGAACTAATTCTATATATTGTCCAAATGCCCCTATGTATGCCTTACTCTGTGTACTTCTCTCCACTATTCACAAGGTATCCACTGACCCAGCATGGCCTTTTCCTCATATAAACTGCTCATTATGCATGTTTAAAGCACTTTGTACCTGCCCATTTCTCCTCTCAAAACCATTCTCAGACTTAACAGCTAAAGGTAAAGGACTGATGTGTAAGCATGAGGGCTTAGTTGAATCTCCAGGACCAACTTAAAACTTAAAAAAAGAGGATATGGTGGCAAATACTTGTAATCCCAGTACTGGAAAGATGGAGACACAAGGATCCCTGGGGCTTTGTAGTCCAGGAAGAATCAGTGAGCCCCATGTACAATGAGAGAGTCTGTTCAAGCTACATGGTCGAGAGTGACCGAAGGCAACACAAGGTTGACCTCTGGTCTCCACATACACACACACACACACACACACACACACACACACACACACACACAGCATTCTCAACTCTGCAGTACTCAGCAGTATCTGATACACAATATGGATCAATGGACTAGTGACCAGTTTTGACATTAAATTATTTCTATAGGCATTTTAACTAGGGGTATTCCCTAAACTCAACAGAACAATTCTTACAAACTGTGGGAATGTTAAACATGATGTGCAAGCTAGTGTGGAGAAATTTGGCCCAACATCTTGCTTCTGACACCTTAAATCATATCATAACCCTGTGGAAGAAACTGCATGAGTAGCACTTTACTTTTTAACATTTTGATGCCTAGAGAAGATTTACCTTCCAAGCTAAAAGTCCCTCTGCTTCATCCACATGAACTAGCTTTTTGAAATTTAATCAAAAAGTCCATTTAGCCCTTTCTTATGTTGCCTATTAAGTTATTCTTATCTGCCCAGTCAGGAGTGTTCCTGCAACTTAGCTTTCACTGACAATAAAGCCTGATTCCTCCCAAGGAAAATCTAAGAACAAATTACAACCTTATGAAACATGTACATCTTTGAAGGGTTTAGAGAAGAAATATGATTGTGTCAAAACCATGGGAAACTGCATCCCACAATAATGCAATGCAGTTGTTTTTTATAAAGCTGAATGGATGCACTTGATTTTTAAAAATCATGTTTGCAACACTAAAACCTTACGCTTGAGGATTTCCCTGTATGCACAACAGGAATCAATTGAAAGACTTTGCCACAGAAAGAGGCAAAATGTAAAGGAAATATTTACACCAGGTTCATCCTACTAAGTTCACATGAAATTTGAATAGGAATGCCACCACAGCTTTTGGTCTCACAAAGCAGGGGCGCAGTGATTGGGAGCCTAGTTATTATACATGCATACTTCCTTTTCAGAATAGAGTTTCTACTGTATTTGAACTGTGAGATTCTAAGGCAAGTCTCTTAACTTCCCATGCCTTAGTATCTTCATTTATGAAAAGGCAATAACAGGACTAGGTAGATGACTCAGCAGTTGTGTTCTTACTGTGTTTCAGAGGCTCTGAGTTCTGTTCCTAGGACCCACATTGGTTCACAACTACCCTTAACTGTAGCTTCAGGGGATTCAACACCCTTCTTGGACTCTATAGGCATAGAGGCACACATAGTACACACACACACACAAACACACACACAAAGGGAGAGAGAAATACATACTCATAAAGAAAAATAAAACAAGACTTCAAAAAATAATATTAAAGTATTACCTATTGAATATTATATCTGTAAAGAATAAATAAGATCTTCCATACAACAGCTTAGAATAACACTGACATCTAGTTATGACAATGTTTGTCACAAGTATTTTCATTTTTAATCAATATGGTTTTTACCCAGGGGGATTATTACTGGGTAAGTCTTATGTATAAGCATGCTCAATTCCCGTTTCTCAGGATCAGGGTCAGGATCCTTACCATGTGTCCAATCACAAACTGAACCTGGGGCCTGGTGAGATGGCTCACTGGGTAAAAGGGCTTGCCACGCCACAACCTGTTGGCATGAAATAGATCACTAGAACCCATGTAAAGAAGCCATATGCATTGGCTCACATCTATAATACTAGCTCAGCACTACTAATGGAAGACAGAAAGTGGAGAGAACTTTATATATTCAGTACAGCAGAAACCACAAGAGAGACCCTGGTTCTCAACAAGGTAGAAAGAGAGAACTGTCTCCTGAAAAGTTGTGCTGTGATCACTACACATGTGCCATGACACATCCCTGTACTCACATGGACAAAAAATACATAGGCAGAATTGATTAGTTGATTAATTAATAAAATAAAAAGTTCAGAGATCCTTTCCATTGCTGAGGGTGAGCCCCAGTCTAGGTAATCCTGAGCCACATATTGCAGAATTCCTATTCCTCCCACCTCAACCCAGGCTGGCAGGATTTCCTGGCTTTCTGAGCACTTCCTGAAGGTTGAAGAGAATCCACACCAGCTGTGTCCTGGACAGCTTGTTTCCTCCATCGGGCAGGGCCTGCTGAGGAGAATTGACTGTGGAGGGCTAACCAAGGGAGGAGGGGCTTTCTGCGCCATCTTGGACAGGAGTGCCTGAGAAGGAATGGCCTGGCATTTACCAACCTGGGGTGAGACTACTGGCCCACCAGGCGTGGGTGAAAGCTAGTGATGACTATGGGCGGGCAGCAGGAGCTATCTGGAATGGCGGGCTCTGAGCTGCAGCACAGAGCTGGGCACCTGGTGTTTGTCTCTTTGTGAGTTGCCCACACACACAGTATAAACTATAATAAATTCACATAAAATTATGTTACATGGTTTGTCTGATAGTGCAAGAGACCCTGAGAGAACTCAGGTGACACCAGCAAAGCAGACTTTCTTTCCTTGGTGTCCACTACAGTTTCCATCAGCAAACAGACATGCTAACTGGTGCTTGCTTTGTGACATGCTGGTCTCTGTATCTCCATCTGTATTTAATCCCTATTGATTTTATAGGGACTGAACCACTGTGTCCCTTGATAAGTCAATAAGCTTTTGTTGAGAGCAAACGTTGTGACAAGCACCATTTAGGAACTGAAGATTAATTGAAAAAAAATTGAAAAATAAAATGATCTTTCACATGGCATCTAAATCAAGAGAGAATATTTTTCAAATAAATAAAACAATACCCGCCCCAAAATTCTTACAAAGAGAGGCTGTAGAGATGGCTCAGTAAGTAAGAGTATTTGCTACAGAAGCATGAGGACCTGAGTCCTCACAGATCCCAGTACCCAGGGAAACACTTGGGTCCCAATAGCCCCAGTGCTAGGGGTGGAGAACAGAGACAAGAGAATCAATGGGCTTGCTGGCTGCCAGCCTAGCTCCAGCTTCACTGAAAACCCCTGCCTTGAGAGAGTAAGACAGAGCATGATAGAGCAGGACACATGCTTGGAACCTCCATGTGTTCACACGTACACACGAGTATATACCACACAGACATACCTCATGCATACACATAGACCCATGCACACACAATAAATAATACACAAATAAGCCACAAATAATGAAACAATTACAAGAGTTGTAAATGTCAAATGCTGGTGAAAGCAGAGAATCCGAGAATAACTGATTTCGCAATGTTTTGTGGCTCAGCATCATTGGACCATATTTAAGGCAATTTTGATATTTGCCTTGAGTCAACATGTGAATACGAAGTAAAGGAACATAAACTAGGAATCTTGGGAAATTTGGGGAGGTCAGTCAGTAAAGTGCTTGCCTTGCAAGCATGAGGACCTGCGTTTGATCTCCAGAACCCAGGTAAAAAGCAGCTGAGCATGGTGACATACATTTGTTTTCACAACTCTGGGGAAGCAGAGACAGGAAGGTCCCCAAGACTTTCTGGCCAGGCAGTTTGCCATACTTGGTGAGTTCCAGACAAATGCAGAGACTTTGTCTCAAGAAACTAGGTGGATGGCATATGGGGAATGATACCTGAAGTTGTTTTCTGATTTCCACATATATGTAGACAGGTACATGAGGATCCAGTCACACACACACATACACACACACACACACACACACACACACCAAAAAAAAAAAAAAAAATCTGGCCTTTTTTTTCTGCTCCATGGAGCACAAAGAAAAGAGTATTATCCTTTCATGAGAACTAATGTCTAGTTCTCTGTCTTTAAAATATTAAATGAAGCCAAGTGTGGTGGTGAGTGCCTTTAATCCTAGCATTTGGGAGGCAGAAGCAGGCAGATCTCTGTGAGACAGAGGCCAGTCTGGTCTACATAGTGAGTTCCAGGCCACCTGGGTATACAGGAAGACCCTACCTCAAAAAGATGTAAATAAATAAATAATAAAATAAAAATAAATTTTAAATGATGCAACTGATTTAAAATCTGAACAAGGAGATTCTGCTCTAATAAAAAGAAAAACAGGTGAACCCACATTTCAAAGAACCTGAGGAAGTAAGATCAACCAGAAAACAACTAGAGAGATATATTTTAGGTGGGGGAGAAATATATCCTTATGTCCTCGATTTTACCTCAGATGTGACTACAATTAAGTCCTATTTAAAGGTTTATAGAAGTTTCTGAGAAGGTTTCTGATTTGAAGCTCTATTCTGAGTATTTTTATATTCAATAATTTTTCATATTTTATTAAAATTTAAGTATTGTATTTTTATTTATGTATTTTTGAGTGTGTGCTATGCTTGTGTATATGTTTGTGTTTGTGTATGCATGTGTGTTTGTGTGTGTATAGGACAGAAATCAATGTCACATGTCTTCCTTTATCACTGTCTTCCTCCTTTTCTCAGACAGGGTTTCTCACTTCAGTGAACTGAACTGGTCATCAAGCTACAGGGATATTTGTCCCTGCCTCCCCAGGGTTGAGATTACAGCCCTGTGCCACCATATCCTGCTTTTTTTGATTGAGGTGCTAGGATATCAAACTCTGTTCCTCATGCTTGCAAAGAAAACACTTTACCCACTGAGCCATCTCCACAAACCTCCAAATAATTTCTTTCTGAAACTATCTTCATATCAAACAGAAACAGCATTTATGAATTGAGTGTACATTTTTTGTAAGATAAGGTTATAAATAATCCATTCAGCTGTGCAATAGACGATCAGTTCACTCAACTCCTGAGTACATCAGACCCAAGAAGGGAATGTAGTGTCTTCCAGGGGTCACAGCAGCATCAAGCAGAGAGGTCCTTTTGAACATGAGCCTCCTTGATGCAGAATCATTACAGCTCACTCCTTTCCATTCTTATCCTTGAAGAAGCTAAAGTGAGGGGTGCAATCTGTCAATTCAAAGCAATTAAGGCAGCTGGGTTCCTGTGAATTTTTGCATTTCTTCAGATAAAGGCTTTTACTTCTGAGTTGAAATGTTCCAGTTCTAGACATCTTCCTGGCCTGGGAAGTCACTGCAGCCTAACATATCTTCTACATATATTTAGAATGAGAAATTGTTGGGGCTTTATGCTAATTTTTTTCCATTTTCTCCTTAATAGAACTCTGTAAAAGACAAACATTAGTGAAATGAGGGAGATATCCTTCAAGTGCAAAAATGGCAAGGACATTGTACAACAAGCTATACCACAATGGCCACGTTTCCAAGACTACATGAAACAGCTAGCAGAAATGACACTTCTTTGGCATGTAAATTTGCTGAGAATTCAGGTCATTTCTGGAAACTCTTGGTCTGGTCCTTCTCGCTCTGCCCTGTCTGGACATTTCTGCATGATGATGCTCCATATATGCACATGCCAATATATTTGCCCTTCCCTACAGCATCAGGACAGGCACAAGACTGGCTACTATTTTTGTCTATGCCTAGATCTTCCATTTTAATGATGTATTAATTAATCATCTTATTTCTGAAGCAAAAATTGACAAAACAGCTTATGGGAGAAAGAGTTTATTTTGACTCACAGTTTGAAAGTACAGTCTACCATGGTGAAGAAATAAGGAGTTCAGGGAAGCTAGTCACATTTTATTAGCAGTGGAGAGAGGGCGGGGAGTTGGTGCTCAACTTATGTTTTTCTTTTACACAGCCCATGGAACGGTATGTCCCATATTTAGGATGGGTCTTCCCACCTCAAATATCGAAGTCTAGAAAATCCCTCACAGATGTGCCCAGAGGTTTGTGCCCTAGGTGACTCTAGATCCTGTCAAGTTGATAACCAATATTAATAATCACAGATGGATCTTACTGAACCCTTTTAGAATTATGTCTAGGGCCATATGGGTAGCAAACACCACTAAAGGCTGAGAATCCTTTTGAAGTACTGAAGCCATTCCTCTCTTTGACAGGATGAACATGAGGATGGACTGCGGCAGACTGATGTCTTCTGACCCAACAATGCACTCACTCTCAACACAGAAGCGAATCTAGGAAGTATGGAAGGAGTTCAGTAGCTATGACATGTGTACCCAGCACATCAGAGGAAGCCAGTCACATCAGCTTTCTCCATTCTACTCCCTCAGATTTTCCTCTCTGGTCACACATTGTAGTTATGAGGTTCTTCACAGGAAACTGACATTGAAATCTCATTTCCTAGTCTTAGTTCTCACAAGAGATTATTTAACTTGTGGAATGACTTTATATCATCAACAGAGATAATTAGAATGTCAACATTTTAATTCATTTTGTCACCATCAATGCCTTTCTTTTCCCATGGGCTCTCCATTGCTACACTTTTAGTTTTCTCAGATGGAAATAAAAATGTCAGAACAGGAAAATTGGCAAATACTCCATTCTATTATACCCATTTAAGGGAATGTTAATCCATTTAACTGTCTGTGTACATACAGAATGCACATATTTCTATTAAGGTTTAAATTATTTTTTGTATGTTAATTTTGGCATAACAAGTAACTAAATTTTAAAATCTTTTTCTCCATAATTTTTATGACATGAACATTCGAGATGTATGTGCCAACATGTGATAGTGAATTGGAAGTTTATTATATCTTTTTACTCTTAAAAGCAAAGCTAGAACGAGCCTCAGTATCCATTTTTCAGATGCTGTATCTAGGAAAACTTCCTTATATTCAGATCTAAATTTGGAATAACTTCCTTACAATCACTTCCCAAGAATAGCATCCTAGCATATCAAAGTATGACCACTCTAGAGTGGGGATGTAGCTCAGTGGAATAGTCCTTGCCTCAACCCCTTCACACACACACACACACACACACAGACACACACACACACACACACACACAAGTGAATTTGGAAACTCTTTACATATAGGTCATAATTATCTTCTCAGAGAGTAGTGCCAATTCCACTGATTTTGTTTATTTAAAAAATAATTGCACATACTTACAAGATATAAAAAAGGTCTTGCTGCAAAATATTTTTAAAGATGCTTGAAGTCATGAATTATTATTAATCAGTTTTTACTGTAGATTTTCATTTGTGAGCTTTCCAAAGTAATAAAGAAAGCCAATTTAACTGTAAGCTAATGGAACACATACTCCTACACTGGGACAATTTGGAGTTGATAGAAGGGTGGATGGCAGTCTCTATTCTCCAGATCTAGTCAATTGAAAATGGCTCAGGCTAAACCAGAGCTTCAAGTTAGGTCAGAAATGAAGACAAAAGGGAACGGCAAAATTATGGGGTCATGTGAAAGGAAAGAAACTACTAACTCAGGAGTCTATTTGAAGTCTCTTAGCATTTGAGAAGAAAAACTTGCAGATCAACACTTGATGTGAAGGTTCCTGAGATTATGTTTCTTTATATAGAGATATTCTATTTTAAAATAACAATGAACCAGGGTTAGAGTCTGTCTTAATTCCTTTCTCTGTTGCTGTGATAAAATATTCTTACCAAAGTAACTTAAGGGAGAGAGTATTTATTCTGGCTCAGGGTTTAAAAAGCACCTGATCATATACCATTCATATCCAGGAAGCAGAGAGGGACGGATAGATGAATGAAGGGATGGATGAATGAATGAGGTTTATTCCTCAGTTTTCTATTGCTATATTTTTTGTTTAAGAGCAGAGTGATTACTAGAAAGAAGTTGCAGAAATAGTTCAAAGACAGTGGAAACAATTAAAATCCTTATGTGAAAGTCTCACAAAAAGATTAAATTGGATGACCACCTGACTCAAAACACACCCTCTCCCCCAAAAATCTAAGTGAATTCCATGTAATGACATAAATATGAAATTGCAAACTGTTTATTTCATAGATCCATACATAATTCTCTTTTTTCCAGTGGGGAAACTACTAAAGAATGCAAAAAATGAAAAATAAAAGGATTTTGAAATCCATTAATCAGGTTTTCTGGTAAACAAGAAAATGGTAAAACCACTTTAGTTTTCAAGAATTCCAGGATTATCTGAAAACATTTGTGAGAAACCAAGTGAATTTTTGCTATATTCAGCATTGAAGTGGATGAATGTTTCCCATATTATAGAAATGAGGTGCCCATCTCCAAGGCTAGAAGTTGTATCAAATTGTGCAGATAGCTTTAGTTGTCAACTTGTTATATCTGGATAGAGGGAGTCTAAACTCAGCAATTGCTTCCACTGGACTGGCCTATAGCCATGTCTGTGGGATGGCCCAACCCACTGTGGGAAATTCTACCCCCCCCCTGGGAAGGTGGCTCTGTATTGCATAAGAAAACATGTTGAGTACACCAGGGAGCAAGGCAGCAGTGGTCCTCCATGCTCTCTGCTTCAGCTCCTGCCTCCAGGTTCCTGCCCCGAGTTCTTATCCTTGGGCTCCCTTGCTGATGAACTGTGCCTGGGAGATGTCAAATAAATCCTTTCTCCCCCAAGTTGGTATTGGTCAGAGTATTTTATCACAGCAAATTAAAAATGACTACAACAAAATTGGTACCAGAGAGTGGGCTATTGTTGTGAAAGTCCTGACCCAGTTATTTTTGGGAGGATTGTAGAAGCTTTCGGAACTTTGGGCTGGAAAACCCATTGAGTGCTTAGAGTTTACTGAGCTGTTGCCGTGGAGCTTGGAAAATTATGCTGAAAGAGTTGTAGATGATGGAGGCCTGGCTTGTGAAGCTTTAAAAGGAAGAAAACACTGTTTCAGGGCTATTTGTATGAGATAATAATTTTTTGAAGTGAAATCTTTTGCGTTTTGCTGGGGTAATTGATGCTGTTTAGCTGGGTCTGAAAATTAGCTGTAACAAGAGACCAGCATCATTAAGGTGAAATCTTCTAGGAAGTATTTTCTTGGAGTCAGCACATAGAAGCTATGGCCCAGAGGGCACCCAAGGCTCTATCTCAAGCTGGAAAAAGGACTTGGTAATGTGCAAGTCTCCTACATGGCTCTGGTATTAAAGGCATGAAGGAGTAATGGAGAGGATCTGAGGCTTGGCATCATGTGAGGCCAAAATAGGCCCTTGGTGAAGGTGTAGCCTCAGTTGTAGTGGAGACCTCACAATGTTGGAGATTCCAGGACCATGGAATGACTACCAAGGGTAGCAACAAGTAGGGGAGTGGAGCCTGACTGAGCTTAGGAGACAAGCTGTGTGTGCTGTAGATGGCAGAACTAGAGAAGTAGAGCTGCCAAAACCTTTGGAGCCCAGAAGTTCATGAGTGAATCCCAGATGTCCAACCTTGAGCTATCTGATGGACTTTGGTTTTGCTTAAGTGTGCCAGATTCATCCCTTTTTTAAAATATTTACTATTTTTATTTTATTTTATATGTATGACTATATTGCCTGTATGTATAGGAATACACCCATGTTGTGCAATTCCACAGAAGAGGGTGTCAGATTCCCCTGGAACTACAGTTCCAGTTCAGTTACAGTTAAGGATGGTTCTTAGCTGCCATGTGGGTACTGGGAATCGAACCCAGGTCCTCTGCAAGATCACATTAGTGCTCTAACTGCCGAGCCATCTCTCGAACCCCCTCAATTCATGCCTTTTGAAATAAGACAGTACTTCTCTTGTTTTGGATTTTACAGGGACCCACTGTTAAACATTTTTAAAAGAGACTTTGAACTGTTAAAGTATTTGGAATTTTTAAGGACTGTGGGACTTTTAAAGTTGTACTGTTTTATGTTGTGATGCCAATATTAACATTATACCTTGGGGATAGGAAATGGAACACTTGTGATTTAAAGTGATATGTTTGAGTGTCAAGTTGGCAAGGGGTCAATTGTGCTGGATAGCTTTTAGTTGCCAACTTGACACACCTGGGTAGAGGAGGCCTCAATGGGGAATTTCCTCGATCAGACTGGCTTGTGGCCATGTCTGTGGGAGGGCTCAGCCCACTGTGTGTGTGCCACCCCTGGCCAGGTGGTTCTGTATTGTATAAGAAAGCAGGTTGAGCACAAACTGGGAGCAAGCCAGTAAGCAGCATTCCTCCATGGCCTATGCTTCAGTATTGGTCTGAGCATTTTGTCACAGTGATTGAAAGTGAGTAGAACACAAACCGATGAAAGAAAGAAGGCAGAATCAGCAAATATGGGAGATGGAACTTCCTGAAGAAATGTCTATATATTAAATTTAGTACATACATAAGCCCTGCATGTACTCACCTCCTCTCTCTCTGACTTTCATGATACTTTCTAATTTGATGTCATGCCATTTTAGAGATAAAATTTTTAAATAATTTCCCTACTCTATCATATACCTAAAGTGAAGTAAAAACATACTTTGTACCCAATATTCCAAACATCAAATCTCTATTCCACAAGTTGATATTTTTCTTATGTAAAATGTTAGAAGAAAAAACAATGCAAAAACATATGTTAAAAGGAGAACTGAGGACTGGAAGTTGTCATGTGACCTCCGCATGTGTGCCCTAGCATGCTGGGCATGAGTACACACACACACACACACACACACACTTAATTAATTAATTAATTAAATTTATTCTTGCATTCTGACCTCATAGTGCATTTTGTAGATTATATCAGGAGTTAACATTTTTTACAAATAGATAGAGTTTATGATCATATAATTTGTGTGTGAGTATGTGAGTATGCAAATATATATATATGTTTGTGGTATGCATTTGTATATGTGTTCACATGCGTGTGTGTGAATGTCCAAAGTTGATATCGGGCATGTCTTCCTTGATTGCTCTTCACTGTATTTATTGAGGTAGGATCTCTCCCTGAACTGGGAGTTTTCCAATTCCACCTAGTCTTCGTAGCCAGCTTGCCTCAGGTATTCCTATCTCTGTCTCCTTAGTGTTGGGATTGTAGGTGGCCACCATGCTTATCCGATTTTTGCATGGGTTCTGGGAATCTGATTTCTGGTCTTCAGACTTGTGTGGAAAGTGCTTTATCCACTGAGCCCGAAGCCTTCTGCCCCCCCCCTTTTTTTTTTTTTTTTTTTTTTTTTGAAAGAAGGTCTCTCATTTAATCTGAAGCTCACAATATAGCTGCCTAAACTAGTCAAAGAGCCCCAGGAATCTGCTTGGGCCTGCCTCCCCAGTGCTAGGATTAAAAGCACACATCATCTCACCCAGTTTTTCATTTTTATTCTTTATTCTGTTTGTACAGTTTTGGGGATTGACTCTTGGGCCTTGCCCATGCTACAAAAGCACTGTATATCTGCCAACTCCCCATAATTTCTTTGCTAACTCCCAAGTGCCACAATCACAGTGTGAAAGCTGCTAGAAGAAGTGCTTGCCTGCTTAAGAAAAAACCTGTAGCTCTGTACACTGAAATATTGTGCATAGTTCTCCTATGTTACAAGGTAAAATTCTTCGCAGGATTTTTCAAACTTTAAAATATAAAGTCAGTTCATACCTGTGTGCTGTGTCAAAGCAAACAGCGAACTGTTTGGCCTTTAGAACAAGTTTTGTAAGCCATTATTTTTTTTTTCTTTATTTTGTTTGGATACCAATCCTCTTTCTTAATTGTAATGTCTATGTGCTCTATGTATCTAGCTTTACATTCATAAAATCATAATAAAACCACCAATAGAGAAATCTTGACTCAACATAGGTTCCCCTTAAATAGATTTATATCATGAATTCTTATGGTAATTTTCCCAATTTTAATAAGTGTGAATGGAAAAATTTTCAAGGACTACTGTAACTTGGTATCCTATAAGTGGCTCCAGGATATCCCTGTGGGCACCAAATTTCATTTATAAGAGATGAGGTAGCACCTGCTTATAACTATGTGTATTTTCCCACAGAGTTAGAATAATCTCTAAATTAGTTACAATACCCAATACAATGCAAATGGTATACAAATACTTGTATTATGTCATTTAAGAAATCATGGCAAGAGACAAATCTCTGCATAAACAGCAAAGATGCATTTTTCTGAGTGTATTTGATTCAAGGCTGGCTGGTCTGCAAGGTGGTGCCCACAATTGCAGGTGGCTGGCTATGTTCATCATAAAGTATATGCATTACTGGGTTTGACATACCTGGTTTCAGTGATGAGCCAGGCCCTCCTCAAAAACAGAATACTCCTAATTTACGAATTTCAGTATTTCTAACAAAATTAACACAGAAAAATGACTTAGTGAATAGTGATTAACATGACTGATAAAAAAAGCAGAAATTCATGTGCCCTTTCAATTTTTTACTTTTATTTATTTTTATTTTAGCTGTATGAGGGTATTGCCTGCATGTGTGTAAGTGCACCCATGTCCCTGTGTCATACATTGCTGTGGAGGTCCAGAAGAGGGCATTGCATAATTTGGAACCAGAGTTATGGATGGTTGTCAGCTGCCGTGTGGGTATTGGGAACCAATCCTGGGTCCTTTGCAAGAACAGCCAGTGCTCCCTACTGCTGAACCATCTCCCCAGCCCCAACTTCCCAAAGATTTCTACTCATAATCCTACAGCATCAAATATGAAAATACATTTTCTAAATTGTAGATCTTCAAATTATTGCAATAACCTAAGTCTTCTGTGGAAGGGAAGATGACATATTTATTTCAATAACAGTAAAAATAATTAAGATAACAAATGCTATTCTCTATATGAATTTACAATATCAATTTAGGCCTTGTGTGCTTTACTTAACTGATATAAGGTCAGGGATACAAGTAAAAAAATCAAGTTAAATCATCAATGCATTTGTTTTTCTCTTCTGTCACCTTCTGCATCCTTCCTCCTTCTTTCCCCAAATCAACAACTGTTCTAAAACCTCTAAAGATTCGCATACGGCAGCTTCAGATTTGTTCTGTGTGAATTTTTTTCTTTCCCACTAGTCAACACACCCCCTGCTGGCTCTAGGCTAACATTCATTCCACCTTATTAAAAATGTCAATAAAAAGCATATTATAGATGTTTTCAGCGTGTTTTCCACACTAATTTAAATGCAAAAAATATAAAAGGGCATAAATACTACAGATTAGGTTACGTAATGAAATAATTCTTTGAAATGAGATCTTTCTCCTCCATATTTATTTCTTGAAAAGTAAACATTTGGAAAGTATTGCAAGTTTATTAGACATTTATACTAGTGCCTGCCATAGATCTTCTGTTCACATATTGGCATAGCTTACTAAAAGGTGAGGTGGAAACTCAGATGGAGCAGATACTTGTTCTTCATTATTCCTAATAAACTTGTTAATAGCACATAGGCTGTTTTCAGTTGTTTCCTTAAGAGACAAAAAGGCTGCAGAATCCTTAAAGAAAACTTTTGCTTAGAAATGTGAACATTTCGGGGCTGGAGAGATGGCTCAGTGTTAAGAACACTGGCTGTTCTTGCAGAAGACCCAGGTTCAAATCCTAGCACCCACATGACAGCTAAGAACTGTCTGTAACTCCAGTCCCAGGGGATCCAACAGCCTCTTCTGACTTCCTCCGGCATGGCACGACACAGGTGCACTTACCTACATGCAGGCAATGCACACATACACATAAAATAAAAATAATAAATAAAACTTAAAAAAAGAGAAATGTGAACATTTCAGTGTCATAAGAGCTCAAATGAAGAAACTAAACACAGAACTTAGAAACTTTTCATTTCTGAGTATTTGTGGCATTGATCAATGGCATGGCATGCCAAGAATCTAGAATCAAGGGATATGCATTGGAATCTTTACATCCTCCTTAGTCACTTTCTGCTTGGGATACATAGATGCCAGAGTTCAATTTATCCTTATAAAACCAAGTGTGGCTAATAGAACTGGCTTCAGAGTATCACTATGAATGCTAAAACAAACAACTGCAACAACAACAGAAAACCAAGAGTGCTGGAAAACGGCTCATGTGTAAAGGGTGTTTGCTCTTCCAGATGACCTGAGTTCAGTTCCCAGCAGACATATTTGGCAGCTCACAATGGCCTTGAACTCCAGCTCCAGAGAATCTGAAACTCTGTTCTGGATTCTGGTGGCACTTTCACATACATTGGGGGGGGGGGGGAGGGGGGGGGAGAGGGGGAGGCCCCTGGCGGGGGGTTGGGATCCCATGAAACTGTCTTAGTAAGGAAAACCTTATGGGAAGAACAAAAGACACAGGGGGAAGCATTAGCACAGAGATCAAATAAACCTTGGACCTATGGGAGCTCGGACCCTTTGCCATTATGATGGCAGAAATTATCTAAATCTCTCAAAATATTGAAGTCTAGGGTTCTGATAGCTGGTCAAACAGAGTCATTATCTAACTTGTACTGAGGCCAGGCAGTGGTGCACAGGAACTTCAGGCACTTTGGCCTGATTGTATCTGAAAGTCCTAGTTGTTTTAAGGATTTAAGAAGACAAGCAAGAGGTGTGAGACCCTGAGACTTGGACTGAGTGATTCCCATAGCAACAGATTATGTACAGAGTGAAGAAGAGATAGAGAAGGAACCGAGTAGGGTCTCTGGATGCAGCGTCCTGCAATCAGATCACCAGGGAGGGGAAAGGCAGGGTCCTGTCCTGGACAGGAAGGAGTTGCATGTTCCTCACTCCAGGGACAGTGTCCTGTACCCAGAGAGAGGATAGACTCACCATGCACCGGTGCAATTTTTGAGACAAAAGGGACAAGCAGAGAAGCCTTGCAACGAGAGCGTGGCGTGACCAGCCAGTTGATGGAGACAAAGTACAAGGAATGGGGTGGGAGAAAGAAAAAAACGCAGAGAGCCAGAAGGGAAGGAAGCTTGTGGAACGAGTTGAAAATAGAAACAGAGAGAGCGTGAGCAAGAGGGAGAGAGATCCCAAGGTTCAGTAGAAGCTGAAGGAAGATGAGCCCCAGAAGAGTGGGGGCAGGAGAGAGAGAGAGAGAGAGAGAGAGAGAGAGAGAGAGAGAGATTCATAAATAAAAATGAAAATTAAACCTTAAAAATTAAGGTGGACAGCTACAGAGGAAGACACTCAATAGATGATTTGCCTCTATAAGTATGTAACAGATTAAAGTTGTTATAACCTGATGTCCTCATGAGGTATTGTCTATGATGTAAAGAACCTGTAGGAACAATCAATACTTTATTCACATGCAGCTCTTCTTTTCGTGAGGTGGTTAACCCTCCCCTTGATTCTTACTTGTCAGACCCTGACCAAATAGCAAGCAGCAGACAGGCACTCCTAAGGGAGTGTGCAGTAGCTGAGGTCAGTTCAGTCCACTCGGCATTTATTCCCCAGCTTCCTAGGCAAACAAAGACATTGGGATCTACTGTCAGTCAGGAATCCACTTGTGAGGGGAAATATGAATCCTTAAGACAGGTCTAAATATTTATGGTACCTAAGGAGAAGCAGTGATATAGGCTAAGTAAACTAGTGCACCTCACCAAGTCAATATTAGTTGACTGAAGTATTATATTGTTCAGTAATGAAATACGCATATTTTCCTGGAATAAGACTTTTTAGATTTTGCAATTAGTTTTGCCCCAGGAATGAGCTAGATACACTGTCTTCTTTTGGTAAGTATTTCATATTACTAACTCAAATCCTTTACAAGAAAATTATCATTGCATGAATGATTTTAATAAATACAAATACCAAAACCAACATGTGTCAGATTTAAGAATTACAGGTATAGTGACTGGGTCTCGGGCTGGTGAGATGGTTTGGTGTTTAAGAGCACCTGCTGCTTTTCCAGGGGGCCTGAAATCAATTCCTAGCACCCACATGGGGCAGCTCACAACTGCCTGTTACTACAGGTGCAAGGGATTGGATCCATCTTCTGGCTTTCATGGGCACCAACACACATGTGGCATACACACAGAGACACACATATACACATACAAAATTTTTAAATAACCAGATCTCAAGTGATAAAGTTGTATAGTTAGGCTCTCACAGAATGAAACTTCCAACCCATGATCCATTGCCATGATTTCTAGCTTTCCTAGACATATACATTTCAATAAACTACTAAACTATGTAAAGTAGGCTTCTCAGGAAACATAAAATATGTCCAGTGACTTGCTAGTCATTTTAGGAGGGAGTTTCTTTGGAAAGACACAGAAATAAGTGAAGGGGGATTCTTTGTATCATCAGATTCTGAATGTGACATGTCTGGGTTTATGTACACGTAATTTTATAGGCATGTAGAAGGAGAATACCCCCCCCTTAAATTCAACTCAGTGCAGGGTCAGCTATTGTACATATGCAGGAAATCTAGAAGCTATAGCAAACTTTGCTCAGCATGTGGCCGAAGATCCTGGGCATTAATATTGATGTCTACTCCTCCACAAAAAAAGTAGAATTCTGTCTTCATTATCCTAAGTTTTGACTTTCCTGTTAAGGCAAATACACCTGAGTTGGCCTGACCTGAATAACAAGCTTCATGGCTCAGGGTGAAACAAGTCGCCTTACCACAAAGAGACAAAGAATTGATTCATTATGCTACCTGTGACTTTTTTTTCTCAGAGGAAGTAATCTTTGTCAAGTTAAAATCTCCAATAGACTCATAATATGAGACACTTGGCACAGAATCACATGCTAATAGGCATTACTATCTTAAGTTTGGAATGTGTTTCCATCTTATTTTCTTAAGCCATTTTAGGTCTGCAAGTGCAGCATTTTCTTTTCTATTTAGTGCACTCTATTGTCAACCACATACTACAAAGAAGAAAAACAAAATGTGAGAAAAGAAAAAAGTCATAAAGAAAAAAAAATGTTGAAAGGAAATTGTTCTGACTCAATATTTTGAAAAAATAAACTGTTAACAATATGGGTGACAGCAGGACTTATCTTACAGTCGTTAAAACAAATCAGTCTTGAGAGGCAGCATCAAAAGTATCCCAAAGTACTGATTTTCAAAACACAGTGACCAATGTGATCACATGTAAGCACTGTTCCTCTATGTGTATCCACCTCACAGCAATTTTACCTACATGAGTTCTAAAGAAAAGAACAGGCTGGGAAGTGTTCACTGGTCAATAGCCTATACATTGAAGTCATTGATTCTCTGTACTATTTAATATGTCAATATCTATCTCCTCTTAGGAGTCCAACAATAAAATGGAGATGACTAAACATATCTCCCAGGTATGCTTCTCTAGAGTATTGTGAAGTCGATGATATGTACCACTTGTTGAATATTGAAAAGCTAAGACTCCATTTGATGAATGATCCTTTTTTCTTGGCTCCATTGGAGCAACGGAATGGCAACTTTCAAGGGAACTAAAAGCAACAGTAAAGTACTATACAACTTATTTCATTTCTTTTTCTTTTCTGTTTCTGTGTATGCACATGTATATGTGTTTAGATGTATATACCTTTGCATGCATGTGGGATGCTATTTCTTCCACTATGGATGTCTACTTTATTTTAAAAAACAACTTTGGTTTTATTTATTCTTATTTTACATCCAAGAGTGTTTGTGCTACATGTATGTAAGTGAATCGCTTGAGTGAAATGGTGGCCAGAAGAGTGAGTCTGATCCCCTCAAACTGGAGTTATGGACAGATATTAACCACCATGTAGATGCTGGGAACTGAGCCTGGGTCCTCTGCAAGAGTATCCAGCATGCTTAACTGCTGAGCCATCTCTCCAGCCCCTCTACCATGTGGTACCATACATATATGTGTATATTTCCTCAATGTATATCTTTATTGAATTTTTGTGTATTTCATACTTCTTAATCATAATCAGATCTTGTCTCCAACCTGTGCTCCCCAAAGTCGCCCTGCTGGATTTCATGCATTCTGTCATATATATTAAGGCCTATTGTGCTGGATAGCTTTAGTGTCAACTTGACACCTGGGTTGAGAGAGCCTCAATTGGGGAATTTCCTCCATTGGACTGGCCTGTGGCCATGTCTGTGGGGCATTTTCTTGACTGTTGACTGATGTGAGAGGGCCCAGCCCACTGTGGGTAGTGCCACCCCTGGGCAGGTGGGCCTGTGTTGGATAAGACAGCAAGCTGAGCTGGGACCAGGGGAGCAAGCCAGTAAGCAGTGTTCCTCCATGGCTTGTGCTCCAGCTCCTGCCTCCATGTTCCTGCCCTGAGTTCCTACCTTGGACTCCCTGATGAACTGTGACCTGGGAGATGTAAGCTGAATAAACCCTTTCCTCCCCAAGATGGAAGCTGTCAGTGTTTTGTCACAGCAATGAAGAAACAAACTAGGACACCTATCAAGTCAAGTTTGTGTACCCAGATGTCCCTCAGTGTAAGTTCATCCTCTGGAGTTCAGTTTATCTATAGTACTCCCCTTACAGAGGATCAACTCTCCCTCACCAGGCAGTAATCAGCTGTCAATAGTTCTTTGGCTAAGGTTGGACCCTCCTTCCCATTTCCCCAGTTCTATGCTAAGTTTTTGTCTGCTTGAGTTTGCATGGGTCTTGTGCATGCTAACACCATTGATTGTATCTTTGAGGCAAGTTCTCACATTTGATTTTAGAGCTCAAAAATTGACTAAACTGACTAGCTAGTGAGTACAGGGGATCCCCTTGTCTCTACTCTCCACCCAAGGGCTAAGGTTATAGATGTGCTAGACCATACCTGGAGCCAGAGGTACAAACTCAGGTCCTCATGCTTGCCTCTTCTTTCCCAACTGAGGCATCTCCAGCCCTCCTATTTTTTTTTAAGTAGCTAAACATTTCTTAATTTTATTTATTATTTTTATTTTATGTATCTGAGTGTACTGCCTGCATGTATTAAGTACACTCATGTCTTGCAATGCTGTCAAGACCAGAAGAGAGCATCAGGATCCCCTGGAACTGGAGTTATAGACTGTTGTTAGCCACCATGTGGGTGCTGGGAACTGAACCCAGGTCTTCCTCAAGAGCAGGCAGTGCTCTTAACTGCTGAGCAATCTCTCTCTCTCTCTCTCTCTCTCTCTCTCTCTCTCTCCCTCTCTCACTTTTTATAAAAGAATTTGGAAAAGGTTTTGGTGTGGAAGGTGTTGAGATTGATTTTTTAATATAGACATTTCAGGGTTTCTACTGTCCATTTTCCTTTGTCTCTGCTAGTCTTTAACCTCCACTACCTGCTCAGAAGCTTTAAGTCTCTTCAAAGAAGGATCTCCTTTGCAGGTGTGAATCACTCTATGTGTAGCAACATTGGAAGAAAGGTGAAATTATTCAGCCTCTCTCTACCAAGTGACAGCTGCATCCATCAGAGTAAAATCCTTACAAAAGAAATTTAATAGGTAGACAGTGATCTGGCCGAAAACAATTTTAATAGTGATTAATATTCTACTGAGAATCAAAAGCCTTGTTGCCAAAATTTCCCTGGAAGACGTCATTGTTTACACCATTGTCTGGGAAGAGCAGCTGTTTGCCTGCACCGCAGTCAGAGGCACAGTATGCTCACTGAAACATTAGCAAATCTTAGACAAACGTGTGCTGGTTAAAGCTCAAAGTTACTCCAAGAACAGGTGTGTCTGGGGCAGAAAATAAAAGCCACAACGGTAAATTGGATTGTAAATAAGGCATAATTTACACACTATGGGCTGGGGCTGCATATGGACATCTATAGAGAGTGTTCTAATATTTATTAATAATCTGAGATAATCACAGTGTGAATATCATGGCAATAAGTTTCTCTACAGGCCTCTTACATTGTACCACAGTTATATTTGACTGGCACTGATGATTCATGTAAGCGATTCTGCCAGAAAATGAAGCCATTATCTTCTCTAATTATCAAAACATTTTATTTACTCACTCTGTGTTTGGGGGACATGTAGAAACTGTAATGCTGTTGAACACTGACTTTGGTGAGTGAAGATCCATCATCCTTAGCTTTCAATCTTCTCTTTTAAAAAGCCAGTCTTGTGATAGCAAGATGCTGCCCTCCAGAGAGACCTCATATACTATCAGAAAAGGAAGATGCATGAGTTGGTATTGCCTTGTTACAGAATACATAGAGATATCTAAAAAACTGAAGCAAACTTTTCTTACCATGCAGAAATTTTACTTCTAAATGTGGGACAAACTAAGAGATGGCTACAAGATTTCATAGTTTAAATTTGAGGAGAAAACTGGTAATAACTTATGGTTCATAAACAGACTCACTAATAAATAAGTGTTGGCATATTCCAAAAATGAAATACAATATATTGGGTAAGATGAAAGAAGTAAGAATTCATATACCAAGCACTAAATTTCAACAACATTAAACAAACTGTAAATTAGAAAATGAAATAGTATGATACCATTTCTACAATGATAGGTAGTAGATAGATAGATGATAGATAGATAGATAATAGACAGATAGATGATAGATAGATAGATAGATGATAGATAGATGATAGGTAGGTAGGTGGATAGATAGATGATAGATAGATAGATGATTGATAGATAGATAGATGTAGATAGATGATAGGTGGATAGATAGATGATAGATAGATAGGTAGATAGATGATAGGTGGATAGATAGATGATAGATAGATAGATAGATAGATAGATAGATAGATAGATAGATAGATGATTTTCCTATCCTTACCTCCAGAGTGATGGGAATAGAGTGAGGCATGAATCATCACACCCAGTTTATATGGTACTGGGATTGAACCCAGGGCTTCCTGAATGTTAGGCAAGCATTTTCTTAGCTGTGCTATATCCCCAGCCCCACCACTTACACATTTATGACATATAATCAAAATAATACAGCATGTTGTTTATGGACATAAATATATTCATGAAAATCATAAAAACATATATATATATATATATATGGATAGTACATACCAAAGCAGCAATTTTCTCATAGGCATGATGAGGTATAAATGCTGTGAGGCAAGTCCTTCAAAGGGACTTGAATTATGTTTGAAATAATTTATTCTTTGGGGGGAAAAAACATCTCAGTTTGGGATGAGAGAGATGGTTCATCAGTCAAGAGCACTTGCTGCTCTTGTAAAGGATGCAGGTAATGTTCTGAGCACCCCCACTGAGTGGATCACAACTGCCTGTATTCCAGGGAATTCACTGCCTTCTTCTGGCCTTCACCGCACCTGCATGTATGTGGCACAGATACAGTCAGTCAGCCACACATACATACATATAAAACAAATTAAAAAGCAAATCTTAAAAAGGAAAATAAATGTTCATATATCACATACATTTAGAACATACAAAGTTGAATATATTCTGTAATTTCTAGTATTATTAAATTAGTCAAGTGGGGAATTCTTAAAGATGAGGGGTTGTGTGGCACACACTATACGGCCACTCGCAGAATGAATAAAAAGAAAAGTGATTTTGAGTCCCCCTCATCATCTTTCTAAAATCCCCTGCCAGCAGACAGAAGAGCCTGGATCAACTCAGCTTTAATATTTTGGGATTCAAAGACCCTGGGTATGGCCATACCGCAAATAACCTTCTTCTGAGCTTTCCATGACTCAGAAATCTGCTGACATAATTCTTTTCAGTTACACATACAGATAAAAGCATGCCTTTTGCTTACAACTGAGAAGACCAGACCGTCAGAATTATTTTTCTTTAATAAAATAACGGGAACAAGGGTTCAGTTGTAATTGTACTATCTTTCAGTATTCTGAAGAGAAAGTAGCTCACCAGGACTACAAGGTTAACCTCAGAATTTATGCAGAGGCTGCCTGAAACTCAGTTCACTTTCCAGCAGCTGTGCAGCCGGCATCTGAGACCAAGGGCTGTCAGGAATCTAGTCTGTGAAATGTCTGTGTACTTGCTAACACTGAGGGTGAAGGGAGAGTAGGAGTGAGGCATCAACTTCCTCTGAAGTGGGGAAAGTCTGTTGACCTTAACTTGATTGTAAGCTTCACATAGGAGAAATCGTTACGGTCCCTTATTTTGTTAACAGTTGACAGTTTTCTGGTAGCTTCCAATAAACACAAAATAAGTTGATTTATGGTCAAGCAAGAGAGTCCCCAGATGCATGCAAGAAAGAACCAGGATTTCTCGTGGAGATCCTCGAAGAAATTAAACCCATCTTTTCTTTTCTAGATATAAAGCTTTTAGGAGCCAACTCTAGGAACCCACCCTGACCCTCATCATCACCACACCCACTTGTCTCTCTTCCTTTAAATTTTTTTTTTTTTTTTTTTTAGCTTCCTATTTCTGTCTGATACCAGTCAACCACCTTGGCTCCTCCGGAACCCACATTATCAAACACCCTGCAGTCCCTGAGTAAGCAACGTGCCAAGAGCCCCAGTGAGAGAGTCTCGGAGGTCGGACGGAGGCAGGTAAAAAGGTCATCCTTGAGAAAAGGGCACAGGGTCTGAACAGCAGAGGCGTGCCAAATCCCTAAACAGTTAAATCAGAAACCCCAATAAGATTAATAGCCGTCAATCAGCCTTCCCTGCTGGGGAAATTAAATCTCACAGTCAAGTTTTCCTTTCTCCTCCCCTGCCTAGGGGAGGAAAAGACATCAGGCATCAGGTTAGATCATTGCCAAGCTGTCCATGGGAAAGTCTCTCTTCCTAAGGCATCTGTCTTCCAACTCCTTTAGGCATGGGCTCAGCCGCATTCTTCGAAAACCTGGTTTAAATGCCTGTATCTGGTTCCTGGATGGGGAGAAAGAGAAAGGGAAGGGCTAGGGATGTAGGAATACAGGGCTGGAGATGGAGAGAGAGAGAGAGAGAGAGAGAGAGAGAGAGAGAGAGAGAGAGAGAGAGAAGAGAGCGAGAAAGATCCTTTTCCTTTCCCACCCGCAGATAGCCAAAGTGCACACAGCAGATCCGCTGCCGGGGGACTCAAGGAAGCGACCCAGGACCCGCCCAGGCGACTCTTATAGGCGAGCTTGGGGCGGGCCTGGCCGGGGGCGGTACCGCGCAGTCCTCTGCGCCTATAAGGAGCTGTCCGCCACCCCGGTGCTGAATCCAGCTCTCTCGCCTGAACAAGGTGCATTGAGGCTATTCTCCTACCTGGGTGCCTGGAACCGCCACTCACTTTGGATTTGCCCCCTGTAAGGAGGGGATCGAGGAGAAGAAAAGGCGGGCGAGGAAAGCGAGGACAAGCCAGCGACAGTTGCGGGGACTGTAAACCTCAGCCACAGCTCGCGTCTCCAGGAACCCCCTGCCAAGGTTTTCCTGGAGCGTCTGGGGAGCGGGATGGAGTGAGGGAGAGTGTCTCTCCAAGGGGGGGTGGGAGGGGGCCAGGTGGCGCAGAGGAAATAAGAGAGACAGAGGAGAAGAAAGAGAAGCCAAGGCTGGTGTCTGTGAATTTGCGATTCGGTTTGAAGAGATCGCTCACTCGGGGGAAATGGATTCTGTATCAAGGCTGACCAGCGTTTTGACTTTGGTGCTCTCTGGCTTGTGGCATTTAGGATTAACAGCATCAAACTGTGAGTACCCGAAGCCGGGGAAGGGAAGATGATGTGGATTACGATGGCACTGGGGATTATTATTCACTACCTAATTGTGTCTAGATAGAGGGAAAGAGGGGGGGGGGAAAGCGTAACAGTGTGATTCCATCACTCCAATCACACCAAAAGTTAGCAGCGCCAGATCCTGTGAGCCTGTCCTGCTGGAATTCCTGCCCTTCTTCGAATCACAAAGTTGTCTTCCCTGCCTCCTAGCTCTTCTATGCTAAATCTCAGCCAAGGATTTTTTTGAGAAGGGCCCGTGTTTGCCCAGTAGGTGCTAACCAGGAGCCAAGCTTCCAGGTCTAAAGACGCTCCTGAACCACCAAGCTCTGTGATAGCTGCTCTCTGTGACTGCAGCTGCCACAGATTTGCAGTGTGTCCAACCTACCTCCCCCACCCCACCTCCAAATATCTTGCCGTCTCCACTGCCTTAGGCAGAAGGCTTTAGCTGGGGCGTCTTGCCACCAATGGGCACCCGTGTAACATGATTGGGAGTTTTGGCCTAAGAAATATAGCCTGATCTAGTCAACTAGGAAATCAGTGGTTGCCCCATAATAAAAGAAAGGGCTTTCATGCACACCCCACCCCCAAAATTCTGATGCCAAAACACACATAATGAGATTTCTCTAAGTGTGCTCTCCCTCCTCTCACTTCTCACTTCAGCAAGTGCAGGGCATTTAGTTTAATAGACAGGAAAGCTTGACTTCTGGAGACCCACCACCTGCACTATGTATTTAAAAAATTCAGTTTGTCAAACTTGAACAAATCGCTAAAGCTATGAAGCGTTCAAGAATAATTGCTCAGGTGCCTCTCTAGGCAGAAGAAGGGAAGTTTTCTCAGCCCCAGGAACTTGTAAATGAGAAAGGATGCAATTGAGACCCCTGTGCTATTTGCAAGGATGGTTTATCAGGGTTCTTCAAGTTTCTGAGCATGCTCCTTTATTTCTATCCCTGCCAAGAATCTCAGAAATAGTACCCAGATTAGAACAGTTTTATTTTATTTTTGTAATATGTACTACTATCAATGTCAGGAAAAGATGTAAAGACTTATGACTGAAGATCACTTCTGCCTTATTTCCCAACTCTTGGGTCCAGGAGGACTTAGAGGGTCTTGTCCCAGCATTACACCCCCAAGGGATGACAATGAGACAAATGCTGAAGCCAGGGCAAGTGTTTCTGTGATCCAAAAGTTGGGAAGTCCGTGGTCTATAGTTATAAACATTTTACGAAAGTTTGCATTCTGAAAGAGGATGAAGAAGGCAACCTTCTGTAACAGAAGGAAAATCAAAATCAGCTTAGAACCATTTCAAATAATATATAGAGGTAAGTAAGTGTCTGGTATTTTCATGTACTCTTCTGTTTTCTCCACCGTTTCCTTTCTTCGCTTTCCTCCTTCTCTACTTCTTTTGCATCTTCTCCTTTTGTGTAATTATTTTCATGACGCCCAAGAAAAAGATGCAAGTGGCTTAGTAAGAGGAAGTTAGGTATGCCATGGAGCTAGTTTCTCTACCTTCTGGAACACTAGAGGTCAGTGTTGTCCAAATGATGCAAAGGTGTGGCCATAAAGCATGTTTTCTCCTTAGCACATCAGCTTATCTAGAGAGAGTGAATACTTTGAAGATCCACAAAGGTGAGGGTGAGGAGTATGGATGAAACCGATAGAGCACATTCCACGTGTGTTTGGCTTGAGATTCCTCAAGCAATATATTTTTTTTTGGAAAAAATATATATCTTGGAATGGCATATACTATAAATTAATACAATTATGGTTAATATATTTTAATATTGCCCATAAAACCTAAATGGCATGGGTTTAAGACTTAAGCATATCATCAGCAAGGCAGTTTATGAAGGTCCAGTTCTGAATGTTTAAAATAAAGTTCATGATAATGACCTTTAGTGTTTCATGAGTGACAGTTGCTTTCTCCCATTTCCAACCAACATTTCAATTGAGTGTGTGTTGCTTGCTATATTCTGGGAGTCAATGTCCATAAGATACAATAGTGAGTGTTTATTATACTGTGAAAACTGTATCAATTTGGTGAACAATGGAGTAGCAGCAATTACTTCTGAACTCCACACATGTTAGTGGGCTTCAGAACCTGTGAGGTAGTCCCCTGAGGGCAAGCAGAACTATCACAGTCTCCAGGTCTTTGTGGTTCTCATCCTTTATTCATTAAATTTAGATACTGGATTTGCTATGCGTATTCAATCTTCTCTCACTTATATGTCTATTTTGATGAGTTATGAATTTCGAAGAGTCTTAAGATGATTTGTGGAAAACATTTTATAAGGTTGTTCTTCCTAAATTTGAAGGAATATTTCATGTCTTTTGTAAGAGCAGCCTTGAAGATAGATCATTTTCACAGGTTCTTTCATAGGACACAGTTACATTTGTGGGATTTCTTCAAGTACAAATAACTTTTAATTATTTTCACCCCTTCATAAAGATTCTCATAACATTTGTGCGAGAGAGAGAGAGAGGAGAGAGATTAATTTTCTAAGAATCTGACCCAAACTTGAACATTTATCTCCATTGGAAAAAATGAATGCTTTATCCAATTACAGATTTTATAAGTTTCTAATTAAGCAAAATGAAAACCAAGTCAAGTTAGAAGGGAGGCAGTTACAATATAGATATTACTAATCTATGCTGAGAATATAATTACCTACCAGTAATAAAAAAAAAGAAAGCTCCAGAAATTCTCCCATTCCAGGCTGTCAGGATATTAAATAGCTACAGCATTTCCTTTTGGTTTATCCTGAGGGGATGGGTTCATTTCAAATATAGATATAATAGGCCAATGTTAAATGAAAAAATGTTTCCTATATTATCATCTCCTTTGACACAAGAAGCTACTGTGTGACTTGAGAGTTGGTTTAAGTGAAACTAGAAATTTAAAATTTAAGGAGTTTTAGTCTTGGCGTCTCATCCAGGGATCAAATACACATTGGTTTTGCAGTTTCTGGAACTCAGGGGTTCAGTGAAAAGCAGCACTTGAGACATGTGTCTCCTCCAAGCTGAACAGCAGCTTCATGCCTTAATAAGGCTATTGTTTCAATATCAGACAAAGTTGTAAGACTGTCATAACAGAAGTCTTAACATTCATAAGAGAGAACAGATGTACATGGCCCACACTGTGCTGCTTTCCCTGTGTTTTTAAGAAGAAACATGTTACATGATTATCCATAAATTTAACTTTTCCGGAATAGCACAGAATTATAACCAGCACCTTCTTGGTATTTCATGCTGCCCATTAGAGTCCCAAAGACAAGTTCTCAAAAATAAATTAAACAATCGCTTTTCTAGACTTTTTCATCACACACAGAATTTATTTTATGATCTATTGGGGTGTTAATCACATTAGTAAAGAGATTCTAGACTTTGAGTTACTTGAAGTCTGTGAACAAAAGAATGAGTAATATAAACAAAAACCATGCTGCTTTTGACGTGTAGGCTAATGGATGTGTGGTGCTTTCTGTGGCATTTACAGCTGCCAGACTTGAGGGAACCCTCTATTGCTCATTTGGAGGAGTCCTAAAGCTATTCTCATCATTGAATTGACTCATTTGACCTTTGATTATCAAAATGAAACGTCTTTTCATTCTCTTCACATATACCCCCATGTCCAAATCAGATTGATACTTTACAGTTGTAATATAGAAATTAAATATGAGAAGTCCCCCATCAAGGAATTAGACTTAGGGGAAAATTAGTTTCTATTTGAGTAACCACCCTCCCTTACTTATTGAATGGCACCTTCTAAGTTTGTTTTCTTTTCCTCTGCACATCTGCTGGATTGCATTTTCTTTCTTTAGTGGGCTGCAGTTCTCCTTTAGTGAATCACTTCACTTTTCAGTATCCACTTGTCACAGAACAATGTGATATGATTTGAAGCATCCCTAAATCCTTTAGTTGGTGATCCAAAGTATTTTAGTTTATAATCCAGACCTCTGATGAAACGTGGCCTATAATGTAATTATTCCACCAGGTGAAAAGAAAAGGAATACGATTAGTTATGTAGCAAGCCAAAAGACAATGACATTTTGTTTAGCTTTAATTGAGAATTTGCAGTGTATTAGTTTAGAACCAATATTGATACTTTTAATCACAAAGGAAAACTGTTTCATTTATCAAAACTCTGTCTCTTTTTGCACGATGACCTTGTAAAGGTTACCTGCTTCCCCCAATGATCATGGTATGCTAAATTATGCAATTAGATTAATTAATTATTAAGATGCTGTTTACTTACAATATAGTCTTATCTTTAAATGCTGATGTTCTTCACTGCTCATTTTATTTGCACACATTTGGGACAACTGTACTTCAAAATTGTAAGGCAGTTAAAACTAGAATGAGAACATAATATAATTTTAATTCCTACTAGCAGCATGTAGTGCATGTTTCACTTAATATACATATTTTGTAAGGCTAGGTATGTTTCCAGAGACCGAGTTCCCAGATGAGTAAATTTCAGCTTTACTGAACTTAAGTATTTTTCCCCAAATCACAAAGTTAAGCAATAGGAAGAAAGATGAACCTGGGATTAGATTTATATTTATACCCTAAAATGTTTTTGATGAAAAAAAAATCTTACAGTGTATATCATTAGGTGTTCTGTATAGCATCTGTGGAAATTTGAGATGGGTTCTCTAAGCTCAGCCTCTACAACCTCATCCATGGAGAAAGTCATTAGCTAGCAGTTTTTACAAAGAAATTTCTGAGTCATACCTTAAAAATACCACCAAAGCCATTCAGTGTTAAACTTGATGCCTGACAGTAAACATCACATTGTTCAAAGAAAATTGATCTTATATCTGGCTTTATATCTTCAGATTTATTCATCTTTCATACAGTTTAATTAAAATATTAGTTATGGAAGAAGGAAACTTTGAGGAAGAATTGAGAACCCCGTGCCCTGTGCATATAAACCCAGGACAGTACTGTGAAGGTCTCCTCTCTAATTTCTTACCCCATCACTGTGGATGTCAGACCAAAGAGTACTACTGAGGTAGTACTTATGTATCCCTAGTAATGACATTATGCTGGCCCTGACATGACATAACTCTCATCTCCAGCAAAATGGATAGAATTCCACATTTTACAACCAAGCCATGCTGTGTCACTTGTCCTTAAATTTATTCATGTAAGCTATTTATTTAGCCTGCAATACCTGCTCTTATTTGCAATCTTCTGTCACTTTCTGCCAAACACACATACACACACACACACACACACAGAGAGAGAGAGAGAGAGAGAGAGAGAGAGAGAGAGAGAGAGAACATGTGCATGTTCACACAGACACAAAAGTTTCCAAGCCTAGAATGTATTAGGAGGTGTCTCGGGGGAGTGGCAGAGCCAAATTGGGGGTGGTTAGGATTGAGATATATTGCATACATGTATGAAATTTTCAAAGGATAAATAAAAGATTTCTTAATTTTTTTCCTAGTCTGAATAGGTACCTCTATTTTTCTAAATTTTATACCAGTTTCTGTATTACCTCCTTGATCATATTTTATCTGAATTGCTATGCCCAACACCTAAAACACTGGACAAGTGGATGAATGAGGGAATGAAGTAATAGTTTTCTAGTAAGGGTTTTCTTTCTTAAAATAATTTTGTTTTCCTGCCTCTCTATTGGCAGAAATTTTCTTTTAAAGATCTGCTTGTTTTGTGTTGATATTTTTTCAAACTAACAACTACTTAGCAAGTCAAAGCCAATTGTAAGCTGGGGCAGAAGCTCAGATGGCCTCATGTAACTTGAAACCCAGGGACTGGAAATCTGACTGCAGATTGCTAGGTCTTCAGCATGGAGCTGATCTAACTTTTGCACCATGTGGTCATTTGTACCTGAAAATTTTCTCTGTTTATCTAATCTTCTTTCCAAGTTAGAGATAATTTTATTAACTCGATTAACACAAATTTTTAAATTTATCATTTTTATTTTATATGTTTGAGTGTAATTGCCTGCATGTAAGTGTATCTATATCATGCAGTGCTTACAGAGGACAGAAGAGGGTGTCAGATTCCCCTGGAACTGGAGTATGGGTTGTTGTTAGCCACCATGTGGATGCTTGGAATCAAACCCTGGTCCCTGACAAAAGCAACTGATGCTCATAATTGCTGAGCCAAGTCTTCATCTTCAGCCCCTGCTTTATACAATTTTAAAAAGTGTTTGCTATAGAATTTGAAAAATACATGACCCCTTTACTATAAAAGATCCTCTTCATAGCCTTAGGTTTTATTTTTTAAAAGGGAAGAATTTGAATTCTATTCAATGGAATTTACTATTGAATTACTGCAAATATATTTGTTTTAGTGGTAAACCCACAACATTGCTCTTATAAAATGATTGTGAGGTACCTACGTCATCTTCTCAGTTATGATCAAAGAAAGTTTAATATTTGGTCTTGTTACTCATTTGAAGAAATTATAGATGAAATTAGTCCCAAGTACTGGTTTTCTTTCTTAAAGTCTTTTCCTATGAAGCTGAACAAACAAAGATGAATTAAAATGATATAGTACATGACCCTTAGGAATGCTGAAACAACTGGACAATCAGGAGAATAAATCTTCAGTTATGTCAGTGATACATGCTGTAATAAAGGTAAGCACAGGTGCAACGGAAGGCACCCAATGGGCATCTTGTACTGACTGGTGTGTCCAGGTGTGCAGTTGAGGAAAGCAAAATTAATGCTAAAGATTGAACAAGCTGAGTCCACCATATAGAGTAATGGGGACACTGCTAATTGGCAATGAGAGAGAGCAGAATGCAAAGACTGTGCTAGCCTGGGAGGTTTTATCCTTATTTTTAAAGCTATGGCATCTCACTGAAGGCTTTCAAAAACATAGTAAGCATAATCAGATTTTCCCCTCTTTTAATTTGTGTGTGAGAGTTTGTGCCTGTGGAGAGGAGAGGTCAAGTTGTGTGTCATACTCAAGAATATTCCCCAGTTCCTTTGAGACAAAGTGGCTTGGAGCTCACCAATTAGGCTACAGGCTGGTCCACAGTGCCAGGGATCCTTCTATGTCTGCCTTTCCACTGATAGGATTACAAATTCATGTAACCACACAGGTAATTGTTAAAAATTTGCATTTACTATTATTATTAATTATTATTACCATCATTATTATTATTAGTGTGTGTGTGTGTGTGTGTGTGTGTGTGTTCATGCAAGTGCATGCCTGGTGTGTACATATGTGGACATGGGTGCCACATCATGTGTGTGGTCAAAAGATGACTTCATGGAGTTTATTCTTTCCTTTCAACTTTACTCACATTCCAGACTTCAAGTTCAGATCATCAAGCTTGTGCAGAAAGCACTTTTACCAGTTGATCCATCTTGTCAATCACAAATGTGGAATTTTGGGAGAACGTTTTGTATATCAAACTTAGGTCTCAAGGTTTGCAGGGCAGTCAGTTTATTATCTAAGCTACGTTTCCAGTCCCAAGATTTATTTTAAAATGTTGTCGAGGCATAGAACGGAACAAAACAAAACTACTGACAAGGAGACTAGTTGAGATGATAGTGACAACTCAGGTGACAACTACCAAGGACCGAAGAAGGATGCTTCAGTTTGCAGCGCTTACGGATTTGCAAAGAAAATAATGACTGAGGAAATTCAAAGCACAGGGATATATGCCCTACCAAACTCACAAAAGCACAGATTTGTGGTAAAAATGTATTCTACGGCTGCTTCCATTGTTTTTGACAAATGAAAGCTATAGATTCTGGGAAAGGTGCTCTGTTCTCTAAAATGAAGTTCTTTTCTGGGAATACAGAATGGCCATATTCTAAGTGTGGTGTATTTCATATTTCCATGACACTATATAGCACACGTTGTCTAAATCCATCATCCTGATGCATCTTCTAGCCTATAAATTATGCTGGTTTGTGTCAGTAAAGTGAGAACTTGTCATTAAGGAGTGTGTAATTAAACTTCAACATACTGGTTCATGTTCCCCATCTAACAGAGGGTAGATGAGGCATCCTGACTCCTACCAGTGGCTTCTCTGTGGAAAGAGGAGGCTAAGAGTTGGGTGTACCAAGTTGATGTGCTATCATCGGTAATTGATCTTCAAGCATAAATCCCAACTTCTCTACATTTTCTAATTGTCTTTGTGCATATTATCGGGGGTTGATTACTGCCATCTGTTCCCTACATCAGCGAAATCAACTGAGCTTTCCAGGATGACACCAGTACTGTTGAAGACAGAAAAAAGTGAGGGGAAATGCCAACACACTTGTTGTGTGTATATTCTTTTTAACTATTCACTCTGGAAACATGAATATCTCTCCTAAAACAGTCTGAGGTACATAGTAGTTTAAAGAAATTTATGGTCTTAGAGATAGCTCAATGAGTAAAGTGCTTGTTTTACAAAAAACTAGTGCTTGAATTTGGATCCCTTGAACCTATACAAATCAAGGTGTGGCAACACAGCCATGCAATCCCCACACACTTAAGGCAAGATGAGAGGTGGAGACAGGAGAGATCTCAGAAGCTCACTGGCCAGGTAGCCTGGTAAACAAATAGGCAGACTACAACAGACTTTCAAACAAAGTGTAAGGTTGTCCTGTGCCCTCCACATGTGAAGCGAGGCATGTGTGCACCTGCACTCACACACAAACATATACACACATCACACACATTCACACACAAACTCATAATCACATACATCAGAAACACACAATGTATATAAATATCATACACACATCACACATATATATATACCTCCCCCACAGACATCATCATGTTTAGTTTTTTCTCTCCCTTCCTTTCATTTACCCTTTTTCTTTTCCAGCCCTTCTCTTTCCATGAGGTCATATACCTTGTGTATAACCAAAGATTTTTCCCAGGGCTCATTATTGTGTGAAAGGTATAGGAGGAGGGGAGCTAAATATCCGTTGCATTCCAGCTCTGCTTTATTAAACTGTGTGGGCAGTTGCCAAATGACACTTACCAGTAAGATCCGTTTCAGGGAAGGCCTGAGACAGATCTGCCACCTACGGGACACTTGGGAATGCCCACCAGTTTCCATTGCCCCCACCCATCTGTCTCCAAATCACTCCTCTGCTAACTCCACTAATCCCTGAATCTCTATTTCTGGGAGAGAAAGTTTTCCAATACACAGTAATCAGTTTTAAGATACAGAGTCCCACTAGGAAAGAAATTATAGGAACACAGTCTTCACTTGACTACTGAGAGAAACAGAGTTTCCAGAAGAAATGAATCAGACAGACAATACCCTGTGTAAGGAAGAGGGGGAAGAATGTTCTGCAATGAGGAAAGCAAAGTGTAGGAAGGTTCAGGATGTCAGACCTGACTCATGTAAAGACTGAGTGGGGTGGCAGCCCATCCCTCTGTTCC
This sequence comes from Nannospalax galili, assembly GCF_000622305.1. NCBI lineage: Eukaryota > Metazoa > Chordata > Mammalia > Rodentia > Spalacidae > Nannospalax > Nannospalax galili. The sequence continues at coordinate 2,401,480 of NW_008336075.1, read as the reverse complement.
TGCTCAGTGTACAGCTTAGCTCAACTTTTTCCTGTCCTTTCCCTCTGCTTCCTGCACTGCAGGGGCCATTCTTTACAGTGCACTTTCTGTCCGGTCTGCACTTCTTTCTCCTTCCCCACTCCTTTCCTTGCTCTCTGCTACGTATCTCTCTCTTTTCTCTCTTCTTCCTCCACTCTGCCTGTTTCAATCATTTTTACTGAGTGAGCATTTTGGGACTTTGCCTCAGCTAATGCATCTCCAACTTTCTCACCAAAGTGCTGCTCACTGAGGAAAAGTAGCTCATGAGAGCTTTGGGGATTTGGAGAGCGCAGCAGCCAGTGGCCAGGGAAGCATGTAATTTCTAGAAACTTTTATCTTAAACACTCAGGCAAATTTGCATTTGCATTTGGTCCTATGTTATATCCATGTTTATGTTATTATAAAATATTTTACTCAAATCTCTAATTAAAATTCATGAGTCAAGTGTATTCCTTGGGCCTTAGCAGAAGACTACAAGCACCCAGGAGCACAGACTTGACTTTTTGGCTCTCTCTGTATTTCTATCTTTCAGTTTCCTATTTAAAGAGGAGTTCAGTGCCTCTCCCTTCTCAGAACAACAGGTTGTTTCATTTCACTTCATGATATCCACTAAGAGCTGCAGATCATGGTTATTCAATGACAGGAAGTAGAAGATCTTAATTCATAGGATGGAGGGAAACCCACAACCTCATGTAGTGAACAGAAGCAGAGCTTCCAGGAGGTGCTATAACCAAGAATCCCTAGTTACACCCGGAGTTTGGCTGCTCCAGCTATAGTCATCTAGGAGTGAGGCATGGTGTGACTGTATCTACAGGCTTAACTCTGAGTGACTAAGCTTTGTGTAGTTACTGGATTGGGATCTACAAGGATAGGGGCTCTCTCATAGGATGTAGGCTAAATCACCAGGTTGTTAAGAAAGACTAATGCCTCTCATTTCATAATCATCAGGAATCTTTGCACATAATCAAAAGAACTATACTGGTAGATTGGGACATGGTATCACTGTAGAGTAGAGGTTGCAGTTACTCTTGTGTTTGCTTGTCAGGGTTTCAGACCTGCATGCCACACCGGCTTTGGCACTTGCTGAGATTTTACTCTGTTCTGAGGATGTGTGGGGTTAGTTGAATATGGAACTGAACCAAGAACAAAACCCTGACAGAGATCACAGCATGATTTTAATCCACTTTCCATGACTGTAACACTCATATATATTTTTCTTGATCTGCCTTTTCATTGAGACTAACACCCAAAATGAACTGTTCTTAAAACTTGAGATGATGTTCACCCTTGCAGAGCCAGCTCAATCTGATTCCTGGTAGAAAATATCTAAGGTGTCTGGATGATAATCACCCTTCTATGACATATCCCTTACATTAACCTCGAAAATGGTTCCATCCCTATATCTGAAGAATGCCTATGTTACTGAAGGGCTACCTACTTACAAATGTTGCCTGTATCTCAGATTAAAGCACTCAATCACCTCTTCATGGCCAGGCTCAGGCTCATCTTGTCAAAATGGGGTTGTAGCTTGTCTCATCAGTTCTCTCTCTCTCTCTCTCTCTCTCTCTCTCTCTCTCTCTCTCTTGTTTTTAATCTTGATTGTGAATTTGATGGGATGTATAATAAATCTCTGGTCATATTTATGAACAATAATATAGATTAGGTTAACTGAGGTTGGAAGACCCACGCTAAATATGGATGGCACCATTCCATGGACTGAATTCCTTGACTGAATAACATGGAGAAAGTGAGTTGAATAACAGCATTCATCTCTCTGCTTTTGACTGTGGATGAAATGTGACCAGCTGCCTCAATCTCCTGTCAGGATGCCTTCACCACCACGATGGACTGTGCATTCAAGCTGTGACTCCAGACAAGCTCTTCTTCCTTAAGTTGCTTTTGTCAGGTATTTTGTCACTGCACCTTGGAAAGTAACTAACAATGTGGGTCTCACCAGTTTTGTGGTCATTAGAGAACTTCAGTTTTCAACACCGTATGATATGGACAACTCATAGAATTTGTTAGATATGCTTGTTTTGCCTTATGTTTCTCAGTTCCTCACTGTCTTGAGTGCTGCACTGTTCACAGTAACCATATTGTATAATAGCCTCAGAGTCCATCTGCTGATGAATGAAGAGTAGATAGGAGGGTAGGATTAATCGACTTGTATTCAATGTCACTATTCTTCTTTCATCATGTGCAGCAAAGGGCATCTGCCTTCTGTCCTCTGAACATCCATTTCATAGAGGAGAAATGGCTTAGCACCTCCTTGCTTTCTTTATCAGATACCTAGAAAGTCAGACCAATAAGTATTATGCTTTAATGTCAAGCTTTCTTTAGTTTATCCTTTCAGTCTTGGGTACTGCTTATCTTAGCTGTGAGCTCTGTCTATGACTTTGGTGTCTTGTTTTCAGTTTTTGTCTTGAATACCTGGACCTGCTTCCTCTGCTGGCTTAGGGAGGCTGAAAGTTTGCTCATTGTCTTCTTTCCTGGACCCCCACACACCTTTGTTTTCCTATCAGCTGTTACTTTCAAGAAAGGGCATTGAATATTCTGGCTTTGTTCCCATTAAATCCATTAATATGGATTTAATTGTGTTCTAGCTTTCAAAAAGAGTTAGCATTGCAAGGGATAACATCTTAAATATTGAAATTTTTTTCAAAAGTAGAATCTTTAGTTTTCCTAAGTGAAATCCTGTGTAGAATTTTAACATATAGGATAAATTAAAAAGAGAAATGTTTGGGGGGAAATAGAATAAGAAAAAGCAAAATCCATGGGTTAGAATTTTCTTCCTCTTCCTTGGGGGGGGGGTCCTGTGAAGTTCTCCACCTTATTTTTTCTTGTTTTTTAAATTTTATGTGTATGAGCATATTGCCTGCATATAGATAGGTACACTGTGTCATGCAATGCTGGCAGAAGTCAAAAGAGGGCATCAGATCTCCTGGAACTGGAGTTTCAGATGGTTGTTAGCTGCCATGTGGGTGCTGGGAATTGACCTAGGATTTCTGCAAGAGCAGCCAGTGCTCTTAACCACTGAACTATCTCTCCATCTCCTCCATTCTTATTTTTTAGTCTCTTTCTCTCTCTCTCTCTCTCTCTCTCTCTCTCTCTCTCTGTGTGTGTGTGTGTGTGTGTGTGCTGATATACAGAGGTCAAAAGACAACTGTGCTGATAGTTCTAACCTTTCTCCTTGTCTGAGACAGGGTCTCATCATCCCTGTCTAGGCTAGGATAGCTGGCCTGTGAGCTTCCAAGCACTCTTCTGTCTCCATTTCCCAACTCACTGTAGGCAACATGGGATTATAGGCTTGCTGACATGTCTGGCTTTATAAAGTGCATTCTGGGAATTCAATTCAGGTAATCACGCTTCTGTGACAAGTGTTTTGCTCACTGAGCTATCTCCCTAGTCCTGCCTAATTCTTTTAAAATTTTAATTTAATTTAATTGAATATTGTTTTTGAGACAAGGTCACCCTGTAGCCCCAACTGGCCTGGAACTTGCTATGTAGACCAGGCTGGACCTAATCTCACAAAGATCCACCTCTGCCTCCCAACTGCTGAGATTAAAGGTGTAATATAGGTGTAAACCATGCCTGGTTTACCTAATTCTTAACTATAAGAATACATGTATAATTGCATGACAAAAGGCATCAGGTACAAGGAGGTTTAGAGACAGAAGAGGGAAGCTGTTATTCTTCAGTCAGTTAATGCTTGCCTGGTTGGGAGCAGCGGGGCTACACTATAAGCACACAACTGTGTCTGTTTACAGTGGTCAATGAGCCTCTGTCAAGGTTATTAAATATAATGTCTGCCTGAATTCACATCAAATAAGTAGGTATTACTTCCTAATGCTATTGACAGGTAATAATTATGTGTATTTTTATAGTGGAGCACAATGTTTAAAACATTGCACATATCAGGATGTTTGGCCTATCACCTCGAGGACTTGCCATTTCTTTGATGATTTGTGATGAGCAACAATTTTGGCATTCTTTACTACCCAGGAGGGAGGCTTTAGCAATAAGGTACTGTATATCACAAATAGCTGGAAGAGAACTTCCTGTTTTTATTTTAACCCATTGGAAATCTGGTTTTCTCTTGCTGCTATTTTATGAATGTCAGGGCAAGACAGTCTTATTGGCATTTACTGATCTGAAAAGATAGTAGCTTGTCAAAAAATGCCTCCTCACCTTGCTCTCCTTAGCACACAGTCAACAGCTATTTTTATGTTAAGAAATTATCTTGTAAAAGCCCTTGAGTTATCCACCCACATCCCAGATATCCCCTTGGGAACTCCGCAAAAGGAGCGATCTCATGTTAGCTATGACTAAATTGTCCATGTACAGCACAGTGAATGGCAGAATAAGTATCTGATAAATTGAAGCAGGGTAGGTTGAGTGAAACCCCAGCAGAGGTGGCAAGCCAGCATCTAGGACATGCAGGGGGACAGCTGCTGAATGTAGACACACATCAGTGCTCCCTCCACTGTTTGGGTGAAAACTGAACCTTGGACCTCCATTATCCAGGAGGTCTCAGAGTTGCATTCTATTGATCAACCTGAGGGGAAGTAGAAACAAAATCCAAATTAAACACAATTATTGCACATCTGTGTTCTATCTTGGTGACTGATTCTGGTCACAGTGCTAATTTTAATCACATCCTTGATGTGTTTTTCTAAGCAGCATCCATCAGACCATCTCTGCATTTTGATCTGCACTGCGGTCAATCCTCCCTCTAGGGAACTCCAAATACCCTATTTTGTATTTTAGTAGTATTTAATAGACTAAAATACGATTTTATGTAGTTTATGATGCTTAGTTATTTAAAAACAATTTTGTAATATAAGTGTATAGACTTATATGGTACTCGGTTTTATGGAAGTGCTGTGGTATGTGTGTGGGGTCATGTACTTTTTCTTGTGGGACTATGCAGGAGTTTGTGCGGCTATGTGTTCATGTGTCTGTATGTGGAGATCAGAGGTTGACATCCAGTGTCTTCCTTGATAATCCTCCACTTCATTTTTGAGACAGGATCTCTTACTGAACCTGGAGCTCAATGATTTGATGAGGCTGTCTGGCCAATGAGCTTCAGGTACCTAACCATAGATATACTCCTAGTCTTGGGGTTACAGGAATTCACATTGGCACCCAGTTCTTATGTGGGTGCTGGGGACTAAACTCAGGCCATCAGTCTTGTATGCCAGGTACTTTACTGGCTAAGTCATCTCTCTAGCCTACATACCCAATTTTTGATGAATTATTAGTTTTCTTGCATAGTTAACATATCTATTTTATTTGTATATGTGTATATCCTATATTAAACCACTTGTTCTGGTGACTGTCAAGATTTATTATCCCCTAAGGTAAATATTGACTTGGGTGTCAACTTTGTGACTATTCACCTCTCCAGATAATGAATTGAAATGGGCATTTGGATGGAAATAAATATCTATTTGTTTTCTGAAATTGAATTTCTTTTGCCAGGAGGATGAGAGGTATGGAGTCCAGTTCTACCCCAGCTGTTCAGAAGGTTGCCCTGCACTGTGATTTAGTGAACGTAATTTTATTAGTTCTTTCATACTGTTTTGTTGTCTATCTAATGGAATATGAACTTCAAATATATTCAGCTTGACATTTTAGTAACAAAACCATGAGGGAGTGATGCTGAAACACATGGATGATAATTGTATGTTGGGCTAATGAACATTGTGGCCTTGGTATTTGTTTAGGCCAATGCATTGTTACCAGAAAAACACAGAACACCTCCAGTAACGATATACTTCATTGATGATCACAGAGAGCATAAGCAGCTGCATAATATTTTCTCTGACTTAAGATATTAGTTTGCTCTTTTTATGTTCCCTGATAGGATGTGTGTGTGTGTGTGTGTGTGTGTGTGTGTGTGTGTGTTTGAACAATGCTCACTTTCTTGCTGTGAGATATCGTTACTTACTTGTGGGTAAGCGAAATGGCACGGTGGGTAAAAGCTCTTGCTGAAAAGCCTGAAAATCTGAGTTCAATTCCTGCTTGTGGAAGAAGAGTTCTGACTCTAGCAAGTTGTTTTCTGACCACCACACAAGGACTATGGCATGCATGCACACGGACACACACACACACACACACACACACACACACACACACCCAAACATACAAATAATGTGATATTTTTTAAACCAGTGCTTGTATTAGCTACTTTTCTAGTTGCTGTGGCCAAATATCTGATAAGAAGCAACTTACAGGAAGAAGGGCTTATTTTGGCTAACAGTTTGACCCCCTAACAGAACTCAGCCAAGATTGAGGGGAAGGCATGGTGAAAGACAGCTCTGTGATTGGCAAGAGCATGCAATGGGACTCTACTTCCTTGGACTGTGCAGCAGAGAACAGAAAGAAAGTGGGGTGGGCTATAAAATATCAAAAATCTATCCACTAGTAACCCACTTTCTCCAATCAGGCTCCGTCTTCCAAGGTTCCACAGCCTTCCAAAACAGTGCCACCAACCACCGGATGGGGACCAAGTAGTCAAACTTGTGCCTATTGAGAGTGTTCTTTTTTTTTTTTTCTTTATTTCTTAATTATCTATCTATTTATTATGTGTAGGCACAGTGTGTGCATGTGGAAGTCAGAAGATACTTTTCTTGAGTCAGTTCTCCCTCCTTCCACCTTATTTTCAAGGCAGGAACTTTCTTGCTGTTCCTGCCACTGCACTACATACTCTGACTTAGGCAGTCCATGAGCCTCTGGCTGATTCTCCTGTCTCCATGTCCCATCTTCTTGTTATAGCACTGGAAATACAGATATATGCCATTGAATCTGACTTTTTGAGTGAGTTCAAAGTCTTGAACTCAGTTCGTCAGATTTAGCAGAAAGTGTTTTTGCCTGCTGAGCCCCTCTGGCCTGATATTTCACATTCAAGTCACAACAATAATACATGTTTTCTGGTAGACATCTTTAGTAGACATCATTTAAGGTATCAGACCCCCTTACAATTTTTTGAAAAAAATTGAGTCTACAATAGAGGTATTTCCTGTTATTTTTTATATCATCACCACTGTATCAGTTCTGGGTACATATTCACAGTATATATTCTGAGTAATATTCCAGTTTAAAAAGAACTGATAAGGCATGTGGGTAAAAGTGGATACTTGTACAGTATTATTTATGCAGAAAAAGCACATATACTTTCTTATATATATTTTTTCCCACACATTTCAATTTGGTTTTATCCATTACCAAAAAGATATATGAGTTTGACTGTCATTTTAGCCAATATTTTTCCAGCTGTTAGTGGGATAAAAGGCCTATACTTGGGAAAGAATATCGTTATTAAACAGAATTCACAGTGGCTTCATCGTCCAGAGAATAGGCACTGTAAAAATTCATTAGTAAAGTTAATCCAGGAAATATCTGAGCAAGTGAAATAAAATCAATCAAAAGGGAGAATGTATAACTCTATTGATGTTTCCACCCTTGTTGAAACATTGCTTGGGGGTAAATATTTCTTTGTTTTCCACACAAGTATCAATTTTTGTAGGAAAATTCAATTTGAGTTATTGGGTTTCTACAGCGAAGGGTTCTGAGGCTTCCTCAGAAAATGAGGTCATTTGATGAATAGAGAAATAAATACATCACACTTGATGGCCAATGAAGGGCTCATTTTATATACCATCCAATTCTTGTCCCAGATTGGAAACTAGACTATGATGATGTCGCTGTGTTATAGTTTATGGATGGTTTGACTCCTAAGGCAACCAAAGCCACCAAGAGGTTTTTCAGGCTTCAGTTTTCATGCACTTGTGGTCCCATTGTCTATACCTGACAGACATGTGCTCACTGTTAATGGACTAGTTTGTATTTTGATTTTTACAGAAACTCAACCCACAAGGGGTAGAGCAGTTAGTTTCAGCATGGAATGATTTTTCTCTAAAAATATGCCTCAATGTTTAGAACCGTGTTTAATTAATTTATTTTTGACATCTTCATACAAGACTATACTCTATGTTAAGCATATCCCCCATGCTCTCCTGCTCTCTTCCCCCTCCAGTAGCCTCCTTTGTCCTCTTAGACAATTTCACATCCAGGTTCATGCCATTTATGCATACATGACACATACAAAGTCCTGGAATCACAAATGAGACAAAACATATATGATATTTTTCTTACTGAGGCTGACTGGCTTAATTCATTTAATGTGATTGCTTCCATCTATTTTCTTGCAAATACCACAACTCTATTCTTTGTCACTCACATTTTCTTTATCTTTTCCTCTGTTGTTAGATACCTATGTTTGTCCCATAATTTAACTATTGTGAATAGTGTTGCAATTTAATCTAATGTGTAAGTTTCTCTGTACTATGTTGACTTGTAGCCATTTGGTCAAATACACAGGCATGGTGCAAATGGGTTGTAGGAAAGCTCAAACAACTGAAGCATAAATGGGCTAAGGAAATAAAGAGACAGTTCATTTAAATACCAATGGCCAATAACCACAAGGAAAAAAAAGGTCAACCTCACCAGCCACTTAATAAATACAAATCAACATTATGCTGAGAGGTAATCTTACCTCAGTTAAAATGTCAGCCATCAAGAAAATAAACAAGAAATGCTGGAGAGGGTGTGGACAAAAGGGAACTTTCATATGCTGCTGGAGAATACATAAACTAGTCAAATGCTTTTTACTATTTGAGGAGTAACACAGTTACTCCTCACAGTCAAGAGTCAACAGAAATGACAGGAGCAATGTGTGAAAGGGTCTCAGGTACGCTGAGGCTGAGAACTGCTGTAGCAAATTTTAAACCTTTTTTTTGGTTTCTGTGTCTTGTGGTTCAACTTTTTTTCTCTTCCTGAAACTCCCCTAGCCAGGACATCACTGGCAGAGTGCCACATGCTGCCACATAGTAGCTAAAGTGTGCTGCAAGGAAAGCCCTTTCTGACATTTTTATAGGCTCCTTCTATCACAAATATGAAAAATCCAAGCTGGGAAAATTGAGGAATAAAAGCTAAAAGCAGCAAGATGGTACGGGATTTTGAGGTGACATAGCTATGTGTCTCAGGAAAGGCCATGGACTAGTCTATTCAGATGACATTTTCTACTTCATTTAGCAGCTTAAAGATCAGTTAGATAAAGACCCTGACTTTGATGGCTTATCTATTCACATTCAATCTTCAATTTTAAAATAAATTAAATCTTAAACACAGCCCTTAATTTGTCTTTTAAATGGAAAGGAGGTGATTGGCTTTGGCCTCTAGGAGATGTCTGCTTTTTGACAAAAGACAGGTTTAAAATTAAGAGGCCACAGGGTTGGACAAGACTCTTTAAAGTCAAGCAGAAGAGTCAAACCTGCATCACTGTGTGGGGATCCACATTCTCTCACAACTTTCCAGATACCTGAGGACTCTGTCCTACTCAGCTTCCTATCCCATCTTACTCCCTTGGATGAATTTCATTAAAAAAATATTCTTTCTTCCAAGGTATCCAAGACTGCATTTAAGGACCATCAGTTCTCTCTACAGAGCCTCCTTCCACTTCATCATGAATCTCCTGGAAATGCTTAGCTATCCTGCCTGTCTCAATCCATACTTCTTGATTGCATTAATTTTTCCATATTTTCCCCCCTTAAATGTCCCACAGCCATGTCTTCACATTTCATTTGTATTCCACTTTGCTAATACGTATATATGGAATACAATGTGCTTGGCTCTTACCAACATGTAAAGGCCACAATATGACAATCCCAAAGAAAGCTGGGTTGAAAAGAAAATTCACAGGGCTAGAATGATAGTTCAGTTGTTAACTTGCTTGGCTTGTCAGCACAAGGACCTGAGTTCAATCTCCAACACCCACATCAAAAAGCAGGACATGGTGATACATACCAGTAATTGCAACTATGGGAAGATAGTAGCCTGTGGCTCTCTGGAGTTTTGTGATTAGCAAGTCTCACATACATGGCAAGTTACAGGCCAGTGAGAGTCCTTGCCTCAAAAAGAACAAACAGGGGACAGTGCCTGAGGAACAACACCTGAGGTTGACTTCTGGTCTCTACATGTTAACACACACACACCACACACACACACACTTCTGCACAAATGAACACATAAGTAAGCACACATAGACACACATACACACACTCACACATACACACACAGAAGTCAATATAAACCTTGAAGTTAAAAAAAATATCACGGGGCTGGAGAAATGGTTCAGCATTTAAGAGTACTGGCTCCAGAAGACCCAGGTTCAAATCTCAGCACCTCATGGCACTTACATACATGCAGGCATAACATTCATACATATAAAATAAAAATAAATAAAAATTAAAAAGAAAAAGTGTATCAGTCTAGGATCACCAAAGATATATATTTTCAAGAGACCTATGTAACTCCTTTCCCCAGCTCCCACTTTCATGTAATTGACTTTCCACTTATGTAGATAGACCTTCTTAAATTGCTCAAGAAAAACTGGAGACTCGTATGAGATGGTTTCTCCTAAACAAAGGGCAGTAGAGACTCTGTCAACACAGATCTTCCCCACAGGCTAGTTCTAGTCCCTTCTTCTCTCATCTCTGTTGTGTATTTTTCTTCTTAACTCTGAAATCCTGAATAATTCAAGTTAAATCTTTAAGCCGTTATATACATTGTGGTGGTTTGAATGAGAATGTCCTTCATAGGCTCCAAATATTTGAGCATTTTGTCCCCAGTGAGTGCGACCATGCTGGAGGAAGCACATCATTGGGGACAGGCTTAGAGGGTTCTTAAGCCTTACTGGATCTTGAGTTGCTCTCTGTTTCTTGTTCCTTCTTGAAGATGTGAGAACTTAGCTTGTGCTTCTACTCCAGCCACCTCTGCATCCATGTCTCCCTGTCATGATGGACTCTTGACCCTTTGGAACCGTAATTGAAATAAACTCTCCCTTTTTCAGTTTCCCTTGGTCATGGTATTTCTATCACAGCAACAGAAAAGGGAAAAAAATACATTTCCTTTCATTGACCTCAACTGTCTTTTTGTTAAAAGTCTGTGCAACTCCAATTCAATGCTAAAATTTCTTGCACACCCACATACACACACATATACATACAGATACACACAAACACACACATGCACAGACACATACACACACATATCAAAAATATTTTGAGAGCATAAGCCTTAAAGTTAAAGATGTACTAGCACACTAGTATTTTACTTTATAATTTAGGAAGCCTAAGAATTATGTTTAAGTTCACATAGTTATTAAGTAGTTGATCTGAAATCTAACATTGATTCCTAAGCATCATGTTTATCTACTGAAAATATTTTACAACCCAGCTAATGGCTGAGCTCATCATAGGTCCTGAATATCATCATAGTTGATTAGCAGAAACGGCAAAATTGTATTCACTCCTCAAATATGTTTGAGCAACAATGCTAAACCAGGAATTCAACTTTTGGAAGGGAAACATATTAGACCTCTGAACAGAAGCCTATTTTTCATGCTAGAAGACTTGGAGCTCCATTGTTGCAACTCCATCTTCGTGTGGAATATTGCTCATAGCTTTGTTTGTGCTTAAATGTTCTGTAAAGCCTATAGTTGCTTTTTCCTCTTCAGGTATTATGATGGTGGATGCTGGGAAATAATTATTGTGCTTGATACATATGCCCTTCTGCTAACCTCATCCCAGAACTCATGCTCCTCATTTTAGCTATAGTACTATCTCCACTACTAAACTAATGATGTAAATGAGAAATGAATACACAAGCACACACACACACACACACACACACACACACACACACACACACACTAATGAGCAAGATCAATCTTCCTGAAAATTAACTTCATTCAAAAGTTAACAAATATGCATCATTCCAATAAAAATTAAAGTATATACTCTAGATATAAAATAAAATCTCAAGTTATTTTGAAGTTAAGCATGACATTTTAAACACATCTCTGGCTTCAAAGGTTATCCCTAAAACCTTGAGGTAAGGTATTTATCCTAACTTGAAAATATATTTCTCAGGAAAAACAAAGTGACAACCATGAATGAAAAAATAATTAACATATTCCAATAAAAATTAAAGTATATACTCTAGATATAAAATAAAATCTCAAGTTATTTTGAAGTTAAGCATGACATTTTAAACACATCTCTGGCTTCAAAGGTTATCCCTAAAACCTTGAGGTAAGGTATTTATCCTAACTTGAAAATATATTTCTCAGGAAAAACAAAGTGACAACCATGAATGAAAAAATAATTAACATAAAAGCCAAGAAAATGCTAACAACATTAAATAAACCATATTAGCCCTTGGTCAATTTATAGAGGCCCAAGATAAGTCAGGCCATTTGGCCTCTCTTTTAAAGGTATATTTCTCCAAACATTTTTCTCTTAAGCTACCAGATATTGTTGGGTTTGAGTATGATGTGATATTGGTGTTTGTCTTATTCTCTTAATATCATTTGATAACAGTGCTATATTGATATTAATTTTTCTTTGTAGTCTCACACCACTATTAAGACAATCCCTGTTACTGACAATATACACTTAGGAAATGGATTAGTTATTTTTCTTATGACTGTTACTGTATGTTACTGTTACAAAATTTCTGGAAAAAGGAACAAGAAAGGGGTTATTTTGGCTCATAGTCCCAGGGTCTACAGTTCATGAAGGGATGAGCCACTGTGGCAGGAGTGTGAGGCAGCAGGAAACATTGCGTCTACTCAAGAAGCAGAGAGAAATGGGTGCTGGTATACCTTTGTCTTTTTCTTCTTTGTTCAGCCCAGGAATGATGGTGTTAATATTTGGGGTGGAACTTCTCACCTCAACCTAGTCTCGGTAATCTCTCACAGACACATTCCGGGATTCATTTCTGTGGTCATTATAAATCCCAAGTTTTCAGGGAAGATTAGCTGTTGCAAGAAGAGAGAGGAATGAAATGGTATGGATGAAAGTCTCCTTCTCTCTCCCAATCTGCCATTTCTCAGGCTTGTCATAGAAAGTCATATATTGGTGCTATTTTAGGACTCCTGTAGGGTTTATGGATTGCGTGATTATTTGATATTTTGAGTGGTTTTGGGAATGATAGAACTTCTCACATTCACATATGCTAGGCAAGTCCTCTACCACTGAGCTACAACTTCAGCCCCCAAAATAGTAAGACTATTGTAAAAATGCTTCTGTATGTGTAAATATGTGTGTGTGTTGTATGTATATGTGTGTGCTTGTGTCTCAGAAGCCAGAGGAAGGCATTAATCTAGTGTCTTCTTCTATAGCTCTCTAGCTTATTCTTCTGAGGCAGAGTCTGTCACCAGACACAGAACTCACACTTTTCAGCTAGCTGGCAGCCAGCAAACCCCATGGTACTTCCTATCTCTAGCCCCATAGCATGAGGTTACAGGTATGTGTGAGACCATGCCTGGAATATTATGTGGGTGCTGGGATCTGAAATCCGGTCTTCATGGTTGCATAGCAAGCACTATTAACCATTGAACTATCTCTTCAGCCCCAGTAGGATTCTTAATCATTTCTCTTCCCTGAAATTGAGCACTAATTGTATTTATGTGAATCTGTGAAATATTCTAGGATAAAGGCCTTTATAATTCACCTGATTTCCAAAGCATGTCCATGACCCAGAAAGAGATGAAGAGGGAAAGGCTCTGAGCATCTCATTACCGCAAGTGTCCTCAGGGAGGAGAGGAGGGGTTGGCTTGTGGTAGAAGAGCTGCATACTCTTTCTCAGTTCCTGACAGGGTGGGTGTGATCTCCTGGGAGTTGAAGGAAGTGAGAAAACCTGCCAAAGGGAACTTTCTTACAGAATATAAAAGATAGGGACAGAAAATGGAAACTTTAAAGATGTCACCATTTTGTCAGTTGAAAACAATCTGGAATTAATAGGGATGAACAATTTTATTACAAAGAGGAGAGATTTTCATAAGAAATTTATTCACAGCCTGTCCCTTTGTCCTTCCCTCTCTCTTCCCTCACTGTCCCTTCACAAAAGAGGAAAAGACAGATAAGAACAGCTTAATGTCTAGAATTTGCAAATCTCTGAATATCCACCTGAAGCAGCTGCCACCTACTGAGGCACCATTAAGCTTTGATCATCCTCACTGCATCAGAAGAAAGATGGCCAAGGGACCCATTTTTCTGTTCTCATATCAGGTGCCCCCAGCAATTAACTAATCATGTTTCTGTCAGATTGGATTATAGGAGAAGGCACATTTCATGTAAGGAAAGGAGACAAGTGGGTGTTTAATGTTAAGGGGCCTTTCTGGAGGTAAATGGAAAATGGTTTCACAAAATCAAAGGCTCCACAGGGGTGCCTCCATGTTCCCTGTGTAATCCAGGCATTATGCAGAGGAAACAGAAGAAGTGAGATGGAAGTCTAGCCAAGGAGAAAGATTGAGCTTGGGCACAATTTATAAAAGTCAGACTACCACTGGAATGGCTGTTAAGATCTCCACTTGCAAAAGAATTTTTTGATGTTGAAATTTTTAAAATCCTTAATCCTGAGCCTTAAGAAATCAGTTTGTTCAAATCTTCCTATTTCAGCCTCTACCATGACCCATGAACTGAGTGCTTTCTGTAAAACTGACATATGAAAGAAAGAGTGTTTCCTAGAGTAATCTTAGTCTCATTCATAAAATAATTTAAGAAAGGACTCCAATGGAAGATATAGGACTAAGGTATCACCTTACCCCAATCAAATTGGCTAGGATCAAGAGAACAAATGATACCAAGTGCTGGCGAGGATGTGGAGAAAGGGGAACACTCATTCACTGCTGGTGGGATTGCAAACTCGTGAAGCCTCTATGGAAAACAGTGTGGAGAACTCTTAAAAAAATAAAAATGAACCTACCATATGGTTATACCACTCCTTAGCATATACCCAAAGGACTCATCCTATTGTAGAAACACTTGTATTTATACCACTCCTTGGCATATACCCAAAGGACTCATTCTACTGTAGAGATACTTGTACAACCATGTTTGTTGATGCTCTTTTTATAATAGCTAAGAGATGGAAGCCACCTAAGTGTCCCTCAACCAACGAGTGGTTAACAAAAATGTGGTATATTTACACAATGGACTTCTGTTAAGCAGTAAAGAAAGATGAAATAATGAAACTTGCAAGTAAATGGATGGATCTAGAAACCTTTATACTAAATGAAGTAACACAGACTCAGAAAA
Organism: Nannospalax galili; assembly: GCF_000622305.1. NCBI lineage: Eukaryota > Metazoa > Chordata > Mammalia > Rodentia > Spalacidae > Nannospalax > Nannospalax galili. Next base: position 2,386,298 of record NW_008336075.1, on the reverse strand, counting down.
ACAAACGATGAATGTTCTCCCTCATATGTGGCTCCTAGCACCAAATCCTTTTAAATTCTAGGTCCTATTAATAAGAGGATGCCATACAGCAGTCCCTTCTGCATGAAATAACTACCATCATCATGACTTCGGCTGAGCCTGATCACTAAACATAGTCACAATTGGGCTTGTTGACGGTTGTTCTCATTCATTAAAGGAGGGTCACTGGACCCTCACCTGAGTATCCAGCCACTCTTCCCAGCCAACTAGTCCAGCCTTGGGAGATAAAAGAAAAACAAGGAAGAACCCAATAAAGGGATGCTTTTGGAAGCCCTTATCAAGAAACTCCAGTGGACTCTCATATGAACATTTGAAAATTGCCCTGTTCTGACTTTTTTCTAGTTCCCTGTCTAGAACTTGTAATGTTAATTACTCTTGCCTTTACTTCTCCTTCACATCTCCCATTCATGATTCAAGGACTTTCTTCTCCCCTTAGAGACAAGAGCTATGCAATTTGGGAGTCTTTTAGATAGACCCACTGAAGGGGTACTGCAGTTGCCTCACCCTGCGTCCCTGTTCAGCATGGAAGAAGCCAGAGCGGTCTGCGCCCCTATAGGCAATTTGGGTAACCCTTTCAGAGGATGGCATAATAAGAATAGGAGGTAGGAATTGGCTAGGCAGTTAGAGTAAAAAGACCCCAAAGAAATGTAACTAGTTTTGTGGCTAAAAGTCAAAATGTCCTTGGGCCTGTTAACCATATACTCTGTTCCAAAGGCCAAAAATATCAAAAGAATTTAGGAGCTTGTATCTAATCCTTAAAAGATGTTAGGGTTGCCTCTTCAGAGGGGGGAATGTTGGAGGGGAGGGAGTGGGCATGGATTTGATCAAAACACTTTATATGCATGTATGAAATCTCAATAAATTTCTTATAAAAATTAAAAAACAATAAATAAGTAAATAATAAATAAATAAATAAATAAATAAATAAATAAATAAATAAAAAAGAAAACCCCTCAGGGCAGGCAAGCTGGGAATCTTAGCAGCTGCTTCGAGGGGGAGACTAGAGGGGAAAAAGAAAAAAATTATGAAACAATGTTGGTTTACAGCCTGCATGGAGGTCATACTCATGGAACACTAGCAGCCACATGGTGTGGAGGAGGAAATTTTAGAGAAAATGGAAAGAAAGACAAGATGCTGGGGAGCCCAAAGCATTATGGAAAGCACTCTTAGAAAAGGGACATGTAGTCTACCCATCTCTTTAGCTTAAGGTAAGGTGAGTCCCCCTTCCTGGGGGTGGTCCTAATTGACCAGTGAAATGGGAAAGGTGGGTCTTCAGACAGACTAGTGATTTTATATTTTGACCAGTTAATCTTATGGGGCTTTTCTGCTACTCTAGTATTCCCCCAACTAAAGAGGCAATCCTAAAATCAGTTAGAAATCAGAGTAAGAGCCCCCAAATACTTTTGGCATGTACAACTTTTGACATCAACTAGGATGCCAAGAGGCCCAAAGACATTTTGGCTTTTCGACTGGAAAAACAACAACAACCACAACAACAGCAACAACAACAACAACAACAACAACAACAACAACAACACCTTCTTTGGTGCCTTTTTACCCTAAACTCTCTAGCCAAGTTTTATTTCCTATCCTTACCATGCACCCCTATGAAGAGTTTACCGTAATTGCCAATAGGAAATTTGAGCAATGACCGCTCTGGCTTTTTCAATGCTGAATAGCGGCACAGGGTGCAGATCATGTGAGAAATCTATTTTTAGATTTTCAAGGTACCATCAAACGGATTTCAATGATGGCACAACAGTTTGCACTCCCACCAACAGTGAAGACACATTTCCTTTTGCCCACATCCTCACCAACATTTGTCATCATTTGTTTTGACCCCATTCTGACTGGGGTAAGATGAAATATTACAGCAGTTTTAATTTGCATTTCTCTAATAGCTAAAAATGTTGAACATTAAAAAAATATTTCTCTGTCATTTGTTCAATGATGGCACAACAGTTTGCACTCCCACCAACAGTGAAGACACATTTCCTTTTGCCCACATCCTCACCAACATTTGTCATCATTTGTTTTGACCCCATTCTGACTGGGGTAAGATGAAATATTACAGCAGTTTTAATTTGCATTTCTCTAATAGCTAAAAATGTTGAACATTAAAAAAATATTTCTCTGTCATTTGTGCTTGACCATTTCAGAACTCT